>NC_137498.1:36606734-37054234 GCF_041902795.1 Electrophorus electricus | reverse complement strand
TCTCCACTCCCTTCAAGTTAAAAATGCCCCCATAATCTATCACGTACATCACATACACTCAGAACTGTGAGTTATATATCAGATGTGTGCTTGGGTACAGGTACACATCTGTTGAAGCCACTCTCTCCATAGCAAAAACAAGGTGGACATGAATAACAGACAGCTTCCCAGTGGCAGGACATATATCCACCTGAGTGGATCCTTGCATATTTGTGAATTTGTTGTGAGCACCTCTTTCTAAATTCCCCTTGTTTCTCTCTGTGCCTGTGAAAGGTTTAATCTTGACACAGCCATAATGATATAGCAGGATGAATCAGACAAGAATCTCTCTCTCTCTCTCTCTCTCTCTCTCTCTCTCTCTCTCTCTCTCTCTCTCTCTCTCCTTCTTTCACCTAGGCTTTGACCTGGTGCGATGTGAAGACCCTGGTGTGCCTCAGTTTGGCTATAAGCGTGAGGATAAGGGTCACTTTGCGGGTAGCACCGTGTCATACAGCTGTGACCCTGGTTACACCTTAAAGGGCACTGAGGTGCTGACATGCCTGCGGGGTGAGAGGCGAGCATGGGACAGCCCCCTTCCACAATGCGTGGGTAAGCTTCTCACACCTGGGGCCATACATTGAGGACCACACACAGCTGCAGGCACACCCAGCACGCCCATGAACCATTTCAGTCGGCCACGCTCATTCCACACACGCCACAACTCAATCCCAAAGTGGGGCAGCCAGACCTTTCATGGAAGAACAAGCAAAATGGAATGTATTGGCAGAAGATTTAGTGGTAATAGGAAGTGAAATCACTGTGAACTGGGTCAGACAGTGTGAGATTCACCATAACTTGCTGTGAAAAAATGGCCCTGAGCAGATTCCAGAGGTTGTGAGTGATGTCCTTTGTCCTTCAGTTGCTCACTCAGACAGGTGAAGGGCAGAAAGCTGACCACGCTTGCCTGCAATTGGAAGACAGCCGCAGCTACATGTCAGGAGTCTTGGCTGCAGAGACACACCCTGTCCATCGACTTGTCACCATTCCTTTGTTGCCAAGGCTATGGACGTTGGCAGTGGGGCCAGTTGTCTTTAGCTTGATGGCCCTTTCCAGTCACATAGAGCATGTGGTAAAGCTTCAGAGCTTGTCGGCTGACTCAAGCATTAATCAAAATTTCACCACTGGCTCCACTGTGACATAGTAACCATCATAGGAGGTCAGATTCTATGTGACCTATGCTATGAAGTGCATTCAGAGGACTACAAAAAAACTTGAAACAGGCAGCTTTTAAAAGCATTTCTGCTTTCTTCCATCAATGAGGTTTCACATAACCTGCAAAATTTTTTAATCTGCCTTATCATATTGCTTGCTGAGAAATTCCTCTGCTATACAGACTCTCCTAGTGGACAGTTGCATCAGACAGGTCAGGTTGTTCTGGTACGTTGTGCATGTATGCAAGCATGTATACATGCACGCACGTGTGTGTGTGTGTGTGTGTGTGTTCCCTCCAGGCAACCCTACGTCCCAGTAAAAGCCATCCTACTGTAATCACATCACTTTTAAGCTCTCTACAATGATTTGGGCATTCTATTGCATTGCCCGTGGAGACCTATGAGAAAGATAGACATACACTCTGTGAGATGGAAATCCATATAAAGAGAAGAGGGACATCTGCAAAAGCCTGAGCAAATATTTTGTCACTTCCCAGTGGGAGAATACTCATACATTTCTGCTGAAGAAAGTGGCAAGGGAAAGGGTTAGAGATAGCTAGAGTGAGAGAGAAAAGTGAGAGAGAGAGAGAATAGTGAGAGAGAGAGAGAGAGAGAGAGAGAGAATAGTGAGGGAGAGAATAGTGAGGGAGAGAAAGAGAGAAAGAGAATAGTGAGAGAGAGAGAGAGCAAATAGTGCAGGAGAGAGAGAATAGTGTGCAAGAGAGAGAGAGAGAATAGTGAGGGAGAGAGAGATAGAGGTTTCATGACTTGTGAAGCAGGTCATATCTGGAGCTGAAGAAGATGGGTTTGCTTCCTGGTGATTTATCACCAAGCCATCTACACTAGGGGAACATTCATCTGAGAGGGGTTCACTGAGGAGCTGAGAGGGGAAAAACTCAATATATAGAAAAGAAAAGATTCATTTCATGATAATATTATACTGGTCTCTCATTGCCTTCACTTTACTTGTTTTCTGTGTCTTCTTTGAGCTAGCTGCTTATCCAATTATAATTTGTTCAGTTTCTCCATTGTAATCCGAGTGTCTTTCTATTCTCCATTTTCTGTCATGGTTTCCTCTCGGGACTTTTTTTTCTTTGTGTGTGCTTTTATAGCTATAGTACAACCCGGTGTCATAACTGTATAAAAGCATGCTGAGGTGGATTGTAAACACATCTGTGTGGCTGTTTTGTCAGTGGGGCGACAGTAATCCCATGCTCACTGGGTTTTGTGCGCCTGTCAACACTGGCCTCATACACAAGGCATCTTTACATCCTCCTGTGTAATTATTTGGGTCTTTGTTGTCTTCCCAGTTTGTGCTCAGCAGTGTCACACAACTTGACTCTCTGCGGGTGACTCAGAGACGCCGGTGTGAAGTGGTCTTCGAAGCATATCTATGTGCGTTTGAAAGAAAGAGTGTTTGTGAGCCAACTTAGACAACCTGTTGATCTAATGGGAGGTGGTATTTTTTAGTTTGAGACCAGTGCTAGATTTACACCTTCTAAAGTCTGTGCCATGACATTGTGCTGAGCATTATGTGCCTATTGTGTGCATGTCTGTGTGTATGAAATGGAGAGCTATCTTATACACTGCAGTTCATTGTGGTCCTTATTGAGCCTGATTGAGTCACTACTAGTCAGCTATAGAGAGCCACAACTGTCTGAGCATCACTGTACGTTTTGCTTTTGAGACAGACTACTGCTTATGGCTGCAGTAACAAGCCCACTTGTGTGTGTGTGTGTGAGTGTGTGTGTGTGTGTGTGTGTGTGTGTGTGTGTGTGTGTGTGTGTGTGTGTGTGTGTGTGTGTATGTGTGTGTGTGTCTGTGTGTGTGAGAGAGAGAGAGAGAGAGAGAGAGAGAGAGAGAGAGAGAGAGAGAGACAGAGAGAGAGAGACAGAGAGAGATAGAAACTGTGTCCTCACCTCCCTTGGTCCATGTCTGTGTGGATGTACAGTATGAGGAAGCACACATTTGATCAGAATGATCTCAGGGCAGGTGAGGTGTGCGGGCAAGGGCCTCAATGCCTGCTGATACAAGAAACTGAAGCTGTTGGTCTCCCACCCTGAGCAGCAGCACCACCACCACCTCCACCACCCGCTGACAAACAAGTGATTTGTACCCCACTGCATGACACTGACACTGCGTCTCCCATGAGATGGATGGCCACGCCTGGAGCAGGAGATATTACTGAAACCCTATCAGTGAAATTTGCCAAAGGAAATATGCCCTCCCCACTGATGTCTCAATGCCGGCCGTGATATACCACAACCTGATGCAGCCCATCGCTCATGAAGCCTGTGGCCGTGCACGATGTGTTCTATTAAAGCCACCGGTTGTCCCCGCCCCCACTGCCTGCTGATACATGATGCTCTGCACGGCACATCACTGCCCCACTGAGAGAGCATGTGGACAGGTCCTGCACTGTGGCCCACCCCGGGCTGCAGGAGCCGCGCTCCTCCGCAGCCCAAATGCCACAGTGCCAAAGGCCTGATCATGCTGGTAGTGCTCTGAGAGAGCTGGACTGCTAGGCTGCTTTGTACTCCTAACCTTAGAGTCAAGAAACAGCCTGCAAGGGACTGAGGGTGCACCGACAGTGTTGTGTTGCCTTTTTGAAGACTGTGTGAAATGGTGTGTCTGTGTGTGCCTTTGCTTCTTGTGCAGCCGAGTGCGGGGGAACGATCAAAGATGAGCCGTCTGGCCGGATCCTGTCTCCTGGTTACCCGGCGCCCTACGAGCACAACCTGCACTGTGTTTGGAGCATCGAGGCTGCGCCTGGAAGCACCATTGGGTGCGTACCCCATGCAAGGCATCTCCTCAGCCACTCTGCTTCTATCTCTCCTCCTTTCCCCTCCTGTCCCATCAGCCTTCTGTTCAAAATGGCATATTGACATCCTCATTAGCATTAATGTTCCCAAGCCCCCTTCTCTTCATCGACCTTGGATTTTGAAAGCTTTAGACCTTACTCAAGGAGGTCGCCCTGCTCGCCTCATTTTCCAAGATACGATTGGCCTGAGTCTAGCATGTGATTGGTTGGTTAGGGTTTCAGCGCTTGCAGGCCAACGCCTGTGCCGTCTCATTCATTGGGATAGCAAGATGCTAGGAGGGCGTTAGCACTTTGGCAGTTTTATGCACTGACCTCACTCCCTCCCTGTGCAATTTACTGCTTTTCACTACTAATGAATGAACACACACAAGAGTTAGCTTTCAAATGGTGAAAAATCGAAGTAAAAATAGGAAATGATGGCTTACCTGATCTTGTATTTCTTTTCTTCTTGTTATTATTCAAAAGTCATTACTCATGGGTTTTTAGCTAATCTGAAACCAGGCACTTAATGACGTTTGAAGTTGAGTCGAAGTCAAGTTTATAAAAACTTCAATATTTTATAATAATCAGTGTATTATGTAGTACAAAGCAAACAATTATATTAAGTTTAAAGACAAGAAATTCAGCACTGTTTTCAAACCATGCTTTTATTTGTTACAATGTGTAAGAAAATTATCTACCAAAATGTGACACTTGGCAGGAGTGAGAGGCAGGAGAGAAGCAGGTGAGTAGCACAGTTGGCAAAGTGCTTCAGCTTACGTGCAGGTTCACTGTGGGAGTGAAGTAGTGTGATTGGCCTCATGAGTACTGCCGGAGGATGTCTCAGCCCTCTGCCTTCTCCAAGTGAAGAGTATACTCCACCCTCTCTCCTCCCCTGTCTCCCTCTCTTTCTATCTCTCGACCCTCTGTTGAGTTATTATTTCCACAGAAATAATGGTAGCTGGGCTGTGTGTAACTTTGAATGTGTTTGTTTACCTACATTCACAAGTTTACTGTATGGGTCCTGGATGTATGTAGTAGTGAGTACAGTTTTAGTGTTACTGGAGACAGAGGGGAACTAAGATAAGAAAAAAAAAAGTTTATCTACCTCCCTGTCCTAGGCCTAACCTCCCTTCTGTACGGTATGCATACATTCCTTTGATCCCATCTTGCGTGATCAATTATTCAAGAACATTTGCAATGCATTAGGACTGGGACGACACTGGCACTAATGCCAGGTCTCTAATAAGGCTGCCCTGCGTGTGTGTGTGTGTGTGTCTGTGGTGTTCAGTTAGAGCAGGTGCTTAGGAGCATCCTTGGGTGTGATTCATCTGTAATTTAAGCAGACAAAGTTGCAGCAGGGACCTTTTGAGGTGCCACACAGAAGTGAATGTAGATCTATAGTTGATGAAGACATTTGTATGTGGAGGTGTTGGGGTTTAGTAATGGGATTAGCATAGTGTGTAACACTGAGGGCATGTGACACTTAGGGGAGAGCAGGAGAAGAACGTGTTTCAGACTGCTTTCATCTTCTCATCACAGACTCATCGCTACCTCTGATCCAGCACTGCTTGGTGAGGCTGATAATTACCTTCAAAAGCCACTACATACTGACATCCACATGTACACATAAACACACACACACACACACACACACACACACACACACACACACACACACACACACACACACACACACACATGGGCTCCACTGTCTCTCTGCCGTTTAGGATTAGACAGCCAATAAACCCACTGAACTGGAGCAGTTTTGCATGCTCAGAAGACTCGGAGGCTCATTGGTAGTCATGAAGGAAATCTGAAGAATTAAAAGAGGCTTCCAACACATAGACACACATGCAGACACACACACACACACACACACACACACACACACACACACACACACACACACACACACACACACACACATTCTTCTCTTCTCTTCTCTTCTCTTCTCAATTATATTTGTTTATGTGCACCAAGTTAGCACAGCTCTTCGGCTGCTGTCTCTCTGAGCATTCCCAGCCCAGACTGAGGAGCTGGAAGGCCTGATCAACTGACGAGGGCCTCGGCTGCTATACTGGACAAAGTAAAAGCTGGCCCAGGAAGAACTAGTGCATACTGCTGGAAGGAGTAAAGCTTATTGGGCAGGGCAGTGGTAGCTCATTGTTTAAGGTACTTGACTTGTAATAGAAAGGTTGCTGGTTCCAGCCCCACCACTTCCACTGTAGGGCCCTTGATCAAGGCCCTTAACCCCCAATTGCTCAAGTTGTACTCAGTCATAATTGTAAGTCGCTTTGGATAAAAATTCAGCTAAATGCCATAAATGTAAATTGTCTGTGTCTTTTCTCATTCATTTTCTACTGATGTTTTTTAAGGTTTTACACACTTGAATGTTTGTGTTTTCTTGTCTAACTGAGCGCTCATGAATGTAGGGCAGAATTAAGCTTGGACAAACACATGCTGAAGGGTAGTAAACATACATATGCATGTGCAAAGCTTCCTATGTAAATACTGCTTCACCTCTGTGTTCCAGGAGCTTTTAGCAGAGGTAGGCTGGGCTGAAAGAAAGTGATGAGGCCACAGATTAGCCAATGAGGAGAAAGCAGGCCTCTGGAGCTCAGATGTGCTGACTCAGCACAGTCCCTGCCTTTATAATCAACCAGGCTGCCAGCATCTTAAAATAAAATGACTATCAATGCTGTACTAGCTACACCACACAGCCTAAGGCAAAACAGCATGTAGCATTTGCATCTATCAACTAAAAAAAAAAACAAAACAAAACAAAAAAAAAACAAAAACAAAACATTGGTGCATCAGTTGCAGTAGTTTAAGGCAACCTATTATGCTTTTCAGTTTTTTGGGGTTTTTTTTGCATTTCTTAGTGTGTTTAGTTTTCTGTGCATGTAAATGGTCTGCAAAGTTACAAAACCCAAACTACATGCTAGAGTGAGAAATTCTCTCCCAAACACTTTTCTCAGCCACATGAAATGCCCCATTGGAATTTCAGATGTTTTATATGTTTATGATGTAATCTTGTAAGGCATTCCATATTGCCCATCTACCAGTAAGCTTGGCACCCCCTCACACAATGCAGAAAGGTTTGGTCATTTTGTAGCCATGTTGAGAAGACACTTTGTTCTGCAGTGTGAGGGGTGTCTTTCCCAGGAGCTCTACCAGATCTCTAAAAGATAGAGAGCGAAATGAGATTACAGTATGAGAAATAATATTTAAATGTTTTTGGAACATCGAAGCATGTAAATATCTTCTAGTAAACCTCAAAACTCAAATTTATTAACATTAAAAATGTGCACAATAGGTCCCCATTAAAAAATCTTCTTCAAGGGATTGAAGCTGAATTTGTCAGCTCCCCCCATCTGCCAGGGTCTACTCATATAAAGGGTGATCTCCCAAAAGTGGCGGTGCTGGTTGATATTCGTATTACACAGCTTTTTGTCCATTATGTCTTTCTACACATTCTCCCTATGGCACCTTTTTTGACGTGTGACTAAATCACTTTATTTGTCAAAGACAAGAACGCCAGGCTGTAAAAGGGATTCATGCCTCAGTACACAATTTCAAAAATAAAATGGTGACACTTTTCCTTCTCCACAAAAACACCCCTACATAACTGAAGTATGATAGGATTTTTGTTTTCTGCTAGCTACTAAAGGACAGTTCCTTTCTTTTTTTGGTGAGAGAAAAATAGAAAGTGCAGGAAAATGTCCATGCCTCCTGCAGATGTAGTGAAAGGCAGTTTTCCTCACCTTCATAGTGGCTAGATGCTGCTTCCTGCTTGGATTCAGAAGAGACCAATCAGACTTCACAGGTCTCCACATTTTTCTCTCCTTCTTTCTCTCTCTCTCTCTCTCTCTCTCTCTCTCTCTCTCTCTCTCTTTCAGTCTCACACACACCAACCCATGTGCAGTATGACCAGCCCCCCCAGCCTTCATTCTCCATGCAGAAGTGCCAGGTTGCATGCATGTGATTGCCATAACCCCAAACATCCCAACACCTTTCTCTCTCACCAGCCAAGCGAGGGCTGCATATGGGCAGCAGCAAGCTGGAGGAGGAGACAGGGAGCAGTAGGAGAAAAGGCACTGGTAGGAAAGAACGTGTGGATTAGCGTGCAACAGGACTGGGAGCAGAAAGAAAGTACAAGCAAAGCCTTCATTCAGGCAGGGCCCTGTGATCCTGAGCCGGAGCCGGAGCCCACTGCTGTAGCCTGCCCGTGGGCGCTGGAGCACAGGCTGATTAGCTGAATCTGTCCTGAAAGGAGCCAATTACTCCAATATGCATGGCATGGTTGCTGCAGCCCTGGAGCAGCCTGCAAGTGCCGACCTGTCGTCTACAAACCAGCAGTCTTGGATTTTGCCTCTGTCTGTCCTTGAGTCTCTTTCCCTCAATCTCTTCCTCTCTCTGTTCTTTCTATTCTCTCCCTTCTCTTTGCTCTCTTGCTTTATCTCTAAGCCCCAGTCAGTTGATTCATTTTAGATGTTTCAGAAGCCCAAACAGCACAGCTTGGGGAGGCTGATGCAGGACTACGATCGCCATGGCGATCTGCCTCCACACTGCTCAACACTCTCATGCATGCTCACACAGAAGTGCTAGCCCTCTGAGTGGATGCATTGATAAGTGTCTGCTGATGCTTGCCATAATGCACATTAGCCTGCCTGTGATGTGCAGTGTGTAAACTGTGGTAGCACAAAGGAAGCAGCATGTAAAACAGCATTCTGGTTTCTTTAAACTGAATTTTCTACAGGCCCAAGGGAGTGAGTGACTTGAGAGTAGTGGAGTAATTGATAACTAGAGTTTTATTAGATAACTAATTGCAATGATACCACTCCTTTGGATTAAATAACCCCCCAACCCATGCTACATTACTGCCAGTCTGAGATTGTGAGGTTTATTTTTTTTCCCACTTGGGGTTCGGGAAGGTTCTGCTCATCAATAAGATGCTAATCCTTGAGAATGTTACTGGCTTTAGAAATCCAACTAGTGGTTACCCAGGCTTCATGCAGAGAAGCTGTTCATAGTTTCATTGATTTGTATGTATATGCATATGTGGTATATGCATAATGTATTATCTTTGAATAAATGCATAATGTATGCCCTTTTGTATGACTGTATTAGCTTCTAGCATACTAATATATTTAGCCACAGCCCTGTGGAAGCTCAAAGTTTCAGGAATGAGTTCACTAAATCTGCCTATTGAGAAAGCAGTGCAATAGTTACCGAGATCCATATTTAAGGCTCTATTGACCCTCTTTCATTAGGGGTCACCCATTCACACATTAACCATGGTCAATGGCCTACATTGCTAGCACACGCACCAGGCTGAGCTTGTGTGTGGGTTGTGTGTACTCCAGTCAGATGCCTAAACCCCCCGGCATCTGTGCAGCAAACCATACATGTCTTGAATTTCAATGTGAAGAAATTCAACAAGGTGGTTTTGCTCTCTCTCTCTCTTGCACTCTCCATTCCACCTACTTAGTCTACTCACCTCTCTCTCTTACTCTTTCTCTCTCACACAGTCTATTCCCTCATTGTCTTGCTCTCTCATTCTACCCCACTCACACTGGCTTTCACACACACAGTCTGCCCCCTCACCATCTCTCCGTCCCCCATGCTCTCTCTCTTTCTCCATCTCCCTCTCTCTCTGTCTCTCTCCAACACCTGAGGTCCTTCCCTTAAAGCAGCTGCCTTCTCTGACTATTTTCTTCTTGCCAGGAACTCTTTATTTATTTCAGTCTTATGTGTGTATCTGCCATCTGTCACTGGAACCTCACTTCAGCCTGCATCAATGTCTTTCTTTCTCTTTACCTTGTGGAACAAGTGTCAGTTTCAGAGTCCAGCTGTTTCCCAGCTGGAATTGCAGACACACTCTCTAACAATAAGCAAATACAAGACAATGGGTTCAGAGTACATGCTTAAAGGAAAATTACAAAATAAAATCAGTATATATTGTGAGTAAGGATTATCCAAATGACTGCTATCCTATTATGGCTATGCCATTCTTTCATCTTAATAACAGTTCAGTTTTCCCGCAATGATAAATGACAATAGATTTGTGTGTGTGTGTGTGTCTGTGTGTGTGTGTGTGTGTGTGTGTGTGTGTGTGTGTGTGTGTGTGTGTGTGTGTGTGTGTGTGTGTGCGCAGACTGCACTTCTTGGTGTTCCACACGGAGGAGGTGCATGATGTGTTGCGAATCTGGGACGGCCCTCAGGATGGTGGTGTTATGCTCCGGGAGCTAAGTGGCTCCACCCTGCCCCCGGACCTGCACAGCACATTCAACTCTGTGAGCCTACAGTTCACCACTGATTTCTTCACCAGCAAGCAGGGATTTGCTTTGCAGTTTTCAGGTGTGTATTTGTGTGCATGTGTGTGTGTGTGTGTGTGTGTATGTGCACACGTGGTATGGTTGCATGTAAGTGTGTGTGTGTGTCCTGGATTCAATGTCCACTTCACAGGAAAATATTGCACTATGACACATTTTGCTTGGTTCAGTATTCTTTCTTCATTACGTATGTCAGAATTTCAAAATCTCATATGCTACAAGACTAAAAGAGGCCCTGGAGGAATGTTCTTATCTAATAAGGCAAGCTCGGTTCTAGCAGTAATCATTTCTGCAGGAAATAAAGCAGTTTCAATTTAGAAGTCTGCTGTGGATTCGAACTGGTTTCAGCTAACATTAGTGGCATGAAAGGCTTTGAATTATTTGAGTGACAACCCCTTCAGTTTGATTTGAGTTTCAGCCAACACAAATGGCATGAAAGAATTTGAATGATTTGACTGACAACCCTTTCAGTTGATTTTCATCTGTTCATTTTTTGGCCCACACCTGTGCAGTGTGCAATGGTAGAATGAAACAGCCTACATATTTGGTATTTATATCCTTGCTGGTACTAGTGGTGGTGCTAGGTTTGAGGCACCCTGAACTCAGCCAACAGCATTACCTCCACTTTACAACCAGACCAGTGGGAGCACAGGCCTGAGCATGGGGAAAGTCACAGTCAATGTTTAGAGGCTGCTGGCATTAGGATTTTGAACAGAGAGACCCATGTAGACCAGCCCAGCTGGGGCAGCCTCTCTCCTGCCATAAGACAAAACTTGTAACTAGGGCAGCCTCTTTTACTTATTAATTTTCCCCTGCCTTTACAATCCTGGCTCAGTCTTGGTGTTCTGAATTCCTACCTCGCATCTCAAAGAATAAAAAAGTTGCTTAATAACAGAAGGCAGGAATAAAGAGCCTACACTCCATTAGTAAACGGAGTGGCTGCATCTCAACACACAGCATTTTTTCCTCCAAAACCATGTTGTATTTTTAACCCCACCACCCATACAACCCCCTCAACACACGTCTAAAAAGGAGTAATTGCTAAGCGGCTGTGTGGAGAATCCGCACAGATGTTTGTATAAATAAGAACATGGATAAGGCTTCACCAAGTGGAACTGATGTGAGTGGCGTGCTCCCACGCTGGAGAATCACAGAACTCGACACGAGCCTAATCTGTCTGCTCTGCAGGGGTGTGATCCATCCCCATGCGGGAACACCAGTGTGCACCCTCGGGACTCTGCTCCCTCCAGTAAACGTCGTCACAGTGCACTACATAGCTCCCATCTTTATTCTTTTAAGCTTGTGC
The DNA here is from genome assembly GCF_041902795.1 of Electrophorus electricus. Lineage (NCBI taxonomy): Eukaryota > Metazoa > Chordata > Actinopteri > Gymnotiformes > Gymnotidae > Electrophorus > Electrophorus electricus. The sequence goes on along the minus strand of NC_137498.1, from coordinate 37,042,600 downwards.
CTGCACCAAAGTTAATCACTCTGCGTGAGTCACTTGTGTGATGTTTGCTCTTGCTCCCACAGTCTCCACAGCCACCTCATGTAACGACCCTGGTTTGCCCACTAATGGTACCCGCAGCGGCGAAAGCAGACAGCCAGGAGACAATGTAGTATTCCAATGCGATCCTGGGTACCTCCTACAGGGGGCAACCAAGATCACCTGCACTGAGATCAACAACCGCTTTTTCTGGAAGCCTGACCCACCCACCTGCTCAGGTGACAACCTCTTGCAGTGCCGATTTAACAGCAGAAATGTTCATAACTTGTAAAACCTGCCCACAATTTACCAGGAAGTAATTACCTCTTTCAATTTCTTCAAAACAAATAATTGTCTACAGTGTGAGCACTTAAGTAAACAATTTTAATTGAGTAAATTGAAAAATGTTCTAATTTTCTGTCAACAGTGTAACAATGATTGCACCTCAAAATGGCTAATTGCAACCTGATAGCACTAGAGATGGAAAATAAGTCTTTGTTGGCTTTTTGTGTATTCCAAGTTTGTCCTCTCTGAAGTGATGGTAATTAACAACAGCAGTTAAGAGCCTGTAATTAGCTGCCTTGTTCGATTAGGGCCATACTGCGTTTGTGTGAAAGCTTAGCTGCACTACAAACAAATCTGGAGCCTTCTCCCAAGATTATACATGAAAACCCAGCACCAGTGTCAGCAGCCATTAGCATTCTCCCTGTAGTGAGTCAATACAAAGGAGTTTGTGAACCAGCATAAGCAAATAAACACCAGTATGAGAAGCATTAACAGAATGTGGAACATCATGGAACAAACTTTGGGTTGGCTTAACCAGGTTAACTTTAAGGACTTAAATTCTGTAGGCTTGTAAAACAGAGACACTATAAAATGAATAGGAATTAAGCTCAATAGGAAAAGATGAGCAGTACTGAGTTCAGAGGGTTGTAAGCTTTGTTCTAAAAAGTGTATGTGTCAAATGAACATAATGTGGTTAGCAGTTTGTAAAAGACCAAAAAATCCAAGTTGTCAGAACATGGCAGTTATTAGTATGGTGATATTTCAGTAGCTTTCAACTCTAGGAGTGATCAGTGTTCATGAATCAGTCATAAGCAAAACAGCTGGCCTCACTGAGTTTCTCATGTTACCTCTTTGACAAGGGAGTTGCCCTGGTTGTCATTTGTTTGTTTTTGTTAACATTTAAATGAGCAAATGTTCATCATCCTTTGTTCTGCATTCCAGCTCCATGTGGGGGCAATTTAACTGGTCCCAGTGGCCTGATTCTGTCCCCTGAGTATCCAGAGCCTTACCCTCATGGTAGAGAATGTGACTGGACAGTCACCGTCACCTCTGACTACATCATTTCTCTCACTTTTAATCAGTAAGCATAGGCTTTGTTATGATCTGCTCATTATATCATCATAGTACCATTTATTAACAGAGAGCATGGACACCATGTGTGCTCATAGCAGCAGATGTCACTGACAAAATGTATGTCCATCTCAAAGCATAACCAGGTCTTGAGCTAGACTAAGGGGCACCTTGATTCCATCTCTTTTCCCAGCTTCAGTCTGGAGCCCAGCTATGACTTCCTGCACATCTATGATGGGCCAGACTCCCTCAGCCCACTGCTGGGGAGCTTCTATGGTACGGACGTCCCAGAGCACATCGAGAGCAGCTCCAACACCCTGTTCCTGGCATTCCGCAGTGACGCGTCTCTCAGCAGCAATGGCTTTGTCCTGCAGTACACAGGTACACTGTTCCCCTGAACCCATCACTCCCCCCAGTTTGGAAGTGTTTACTGTGACCTTGCCTTGAATGGCTTGTTTGATATGTTCAGTGTGCTTGTGGTGTGAACCAAGGTGTGTGACATGGGGCTGATGATGCTGATTGTATGTGGCACTGAGTGATTCTGAAAGGTCACATAAACACTAGAGGGGTGCACCGCTCCTGCTCTGCCTTTGCTGAATGTATTGACTTTCTTCATTGCCTTTTCTCCTCTTGTTTTCCATGTCTAAAGGAGGAATATTAGTGTGGCATAAACTAGTTTATGGGCTCTTTGAATCTTCTCTTGATCCTGCCACCCCACACTCCATGTAATTATCGACCCTGGTGCTGCTTGCAGCCGACTAGAAACAAATTATGAATTATTATAAAAATTGAAAAGCCGAAGTGTGCGTGCTAAAGCTGGGCTTTGATCAATGCTCTGCTGTCATACTGAAGGCTCGGTACAAATGAGAACAAATGCCTGTTTCTTGTGTCCCACGTGCTGCTGCTGGCCACTCGCTGCTTTCCACTTCCCTTCATCGGGAATGACTCCACATATGCCATCATGTGTACCTCATTCAAACTAGCCACATCACCAGCGCTGGATCCGGCCTCAGCCTGTGTTTACTCTTGATGAGTATGCTATAGCTAGCCTATACAGATCAAATGTGCCTGAATGATCCAAGAACACCTGGCACAGTAGCCACTCTGGGTGCACCTTGCTCGCAAGTACTTAATATAACCTTTTAGCCGCAGTGCACTAGAAGTGAACTACACTCTATCCCTGCAGCTGAGACAGGCATGGGCTGGCTGGCACTGGCTGGTGAGTGAGCACTCTGTAGCTGTGCATTGCGTTCTCTCAATCTGGCCAAGCAGATGGACTCAGCATGTGGCGGTTCTAAAGCTCCGAGTCCAGACCCCGCTCGCCTCACTAATGAATTACGATGAACTAATAACGTGGAAAAGAGAGCAAATGCCTGAGCGTGTTTGTTTGTCTGCTCTTTCTCACGCGCTGCTCCGTGCGTGGCCTTGGCCTGGTACACACTGCTCACCCTCTGCATGGCAGCACTTTTGGACCAGCCTTCCTGCACCACCATTCTCTTAACAGGCCAACAAAGCCCCAGCTGGGTCCCGTTGGCCTTCAAGGTGCAGTATGTGGGCCAAGACACTGCACGCTTGAGTGATAGTTAAATAAACACACACACACACACACACACACACACAAAACACACCCACACACACAAACACAACACACCCCCACATGCACACATATACATACCCACCCACACAAAAATGCACACATGCACACGCACACCCACACACACCTGAGCCGGCTGTATTCCAGTCCTAATTAGAGGTGAGCTCCAGGCCTGTGGTGTGGGAGCACTGTGAGGCCAGGTGCTCGCTAATGTCAGCTGTCAGGCTGTGGGCTGTCTGTGGTGCTAGGCTGTGTGGAGCAGAATGCAGACATGTATCAGGGATACATTCTGCTATGAAGAACACAAGCCTGTATCACAAGCTAACTGCCTCCTGTTAAGTGTGGTGGCTAATTCTGAACAGAAATCACCGTTGATTTAAAGCAAGCCTTAAAAGAAGCACATAAAGAAATTATTTTTTAAGATGCACAACCTTTTTCTTTGCATGTGTGCATGTGAATGTTGATTGATTTCTAATTTTGGCTCTTACAAAACTCTCACACAAAACTGCACTGGTCTGTTCTGTGTAGTCACCAAGCCATGATTCAACATAGTGTCTCTCCTGGGTCTGTGGGAGGGGCATTTTTCTTTGTGCACTGTTTTATCCAGGCCTTCTCTCACCTCATGATTCTTCTCTTCTCAATAACGGCACATTTGTTCCCAATCAACACACTCGCTTTTGGTGCTGTTACTCCTTTACTACTAGTACAATATCAGGTATTTCAAAAAGGGGCCCTCTCCACCCTCTCCATGGGCCTCTAATCCCTCTCCCTCTTCTCGCTCTGCCACAGAGAACCCCAGAGAGTCGTGCTTTGAGCCGGGCTTTGTCCGGAACGGCACGCGCAGGGGCGCTGAGCTGAAGCTGGGGTCCACTGTCACCTACCACTGCGATAATGGCTACACTCTGGAGGGAGAAGGCACTCTCACCTGCATTATGGGGACAGACAGCAAGCCCAGCTGGAATAAACCAAAACCAGTTTGCATAGGTAAAAAACATTATTCAAAGGAAGAAAATGCCTTTTCAAGAAAATCTGTTCATATACTAAATCTTAGTGTCAGACATCCAAGCATGTTATTATGTTAAAAGTTCTGTTTGTGACATGCATTGCTAACCAAATACAAGCTTCCTCAAGTTGACTTGTGAGTTGATGGTACTGGCTTGCACACTGCTCCCTTGGAGAGAAGGAGGGGAATCTTTCTACAGGCTAACCCACAGAGACACTTTAAAAACATTGCAATTTTACTTTAGCAAACACTTGGGACATCCACTAGAGTGGCCCAGCAATCAGACAAGGAAAGTAATTTAAGATCAGTGGAATAAGGGCGTAGTGGGGAGGAGAGGGGGAAGACAAAAAATTAGTGGCTAATTCTTCTTCCCCAACTCATTCTGTCTGTCTTTGCCTCTGTTCCTCCCTCCATCTCTCCCTCTCTTTCTCTCTCTCTCAGCTCTCTGTGGTGGGCAATACTCTGGTTTAGAGGGAGTTGTGCTCTCTCCAGGTTATCCTGGAAACTACAGCAGTGGAAGAACCTGTCTCTACTCAGTGATCGTGCCAAAGGACTATGGTATGCAAGCACCTTCAAGGCCACACCCATTGTCACACCCACACTGCACCCTTGCACAACATTCTCATGCTGCATCCACACGCCACATACACACTTCACAGTCCACAATGTACCACACACTACACCCACACACTGTACCTACATGCCACAACCACATCACACCCTCATACCTCATACACATGCCGCACCTACACGACATACCCACCCACACACACATCACACAATGGTGAGACCCCATGCTCTCCACCTTTAAAGCCCTACGCAGTCTCCATTCCACTGTGAGGCGCTGTGTCACGCAACGACCCTTCGCCCTTTACCTCCTGTCTCTGCCTCTCCATCTGCTGAAGAGGGCTAATGAGAAATAAGTGGCTGCTGCAGGGCTTGTGAATGGGACCATCCCTCATTTCACAGCAGCAGGTGCTACTTGACCACAGGATGCCGTTGTCTGATCCATAAAAGGTGGAGGTCGTTTGGGCGATTTGGAGGACCCTGCAGAGCCTCAGCCGTGCTGCATCTGAACAGGAGCATATTTCTCCTGGCCGAGTGAAGTGTTCTGGAAATAGGGATAATTAAAGCACACATTTTCATAGGCACAGTCTAATGACTTGGAACTGCAGGGAGAGTGTGACCGAGTGCTTTGTCATGTGAAACTGCTGAAATGGGCTACTGTACATGGTTCACGTCGTGTGGTGGAAGACCAGGGTGCACAGAGGAGACACAGGTGGCCCTGTGTGATTAAGTTCTGTGTAATTTACTGATATATTAATTTATATGTCACTGTTTATGAGTGTCTGTATCAAAAATCCCTACTAAAAAAAAAATCTTCCTCTTTCTTTGTTTTCTCTCACTCTTTGTGTACCCACCCAGTGGTATTCAGCCAGTTTGCCTTCTTCCAGACGGCTCTGAATGATGTCGTTGAGGTGTACGACGGCCCCACGCAACATTCCCGTGTCTTGAGCTCACTATCTGGGTCTCACTCAGGTTTGTACACCCCTTTTCTCTCAAAATGGTATAGTCCATCGCCTACACACTACTGTACTGCAAATACATCAGACATATAGAAACACATGTAGAACAATGGAAAGAAACTTAGAGGGGATATTCATAAGGTGGATCAGTTTAAAAATGAACATATACTTCATAACCTTGTATTCTTTTCATGGTTGTAGGCTAAACTCTGGTCTATGAAGTCTTGTTCATCACAGAGAAAAGGGTGATAAAATCACAATGATTAAATTGACCCTGCCCCACCACAAATAGTCAATTATTCAGGACTGTAGTGTCATACCACCTAGTCAGTGGTGGCCAGTGGTGGACGTTTGTGTCTGGGAGTAGAGGGTTTTTGGAGGAGAGCTGAGGCAGAGCTGCTGGACTGAGGAGTTAGGTTTGGAGAAATCTCTCCCTACCTCTCTCTATACATCTGTTATGTAACATTTAGGTTGTATTTTTATAGTGTATTATGTGTATGGCCTCATTACAATATCTAACCAATTGTAATGTGTAATTTATTGGCTTGTATTTTGCTGATAAATCACCTTATACTCACAGGAAGCTCTGCTCTTCAGATAGCACTACCTGATTTAAATGTTTAAGCACTCATTAACTAGAGCAAAGGACTAGCTATATAGTATATAATATATATAGTATATATACTACAGTATATATATATATATATATATATAGTCAAATTGATTGCTGATACATATTCTATGTAAATTATCGGCTGTGCATATTTACTTGGTTGGATAGCTTAGAAAACCTGTCAACTCTGAGGCATTTTAAGAGCCCTGTAGTAATGAATGACATCTGCTCAGTGCTGATGCAGGGTGACGTCCTACCTCAGACCTTGTCCTGTGTCCATAGAGATATTTCTGTCCTGTGGTCTATGCCGTTTTCCTCTTGGCCCTTGCAGACAAATGTTGAACATTATCATAGGCAGTGCCATGTGCCTGCTTTATGTTGACCACTGTCCTCTGCCACGGATGTTACAACCCAGAGCAGGGTGTACAATCAGCAAAGTGTACAGACACTGGAAAACTAACACATATACACCCTGGCATGAATAGTAAACTGTGGATTGTGTGGGTAGACAGTGAAAAATGTGCTTCTGCGAGGTTTTGTGTATCTGTTGAATTTGAGGAGAAATTGTGGTCTCAGTGACAGCACGGGCGTGTATTTCTGCAGACGCTCGTGGAGCAATTTATCAGGAAGCTGAACATAATGATAAAGTATGAAATGCATATTCCCCTACCACACTTTGGTTCTCAGTGAATGGGCAGCTCAGGAAGTGGTTGTCACTCAAGATTGCATCACTGGCCATCTATTTTCGTCCTTCCTACCCAGGAGTAGAGGATCATCACAGCAATGCAGCAGTGCTGGTAATAATAGGTGGGCTGAAATAAGCCGCAGGTGTAAATAAATCAGCAGTCAGGGTTTCCCCACACCTTTCCCTGGTCCAGATTATTAGCTGTCAGTCTGACAGCTGCCCACAGAGACCTGCTCTAATAAGTACTCAGCATGCCACATGGGCCAGCGCTGGTGTTGGTGTAACCCGGCGTGTGTCACGGCAGCACTCATTGTGCAGCACTCTCATCTGGTCACTGCGGGAGTCTGTCAACAATGAATCTGGGCACTGCAAGACTCCCCACAAGCCCAGCAGTGCCACAGAGAACTATGGGTAAACTCACATCCACCACACAGTCCCTATCCTAAACCCATCATATGTACACACATGCACAGACACACACACATATACACACACACATACACATGCACACACACACACCAGGAAACAGATAGCATATGCTGACTAATGAGGTTGTGGGATGGCAACAGGGAAGAAGCCGTGTTACATAAAGAGAATCTCTAAAGAGATTTCCCCAGCCAAAGAAATTTAGATTGCTATTATTTCACAAATTTATGAGTTGGAAAAATTAAGTGTCAAAGAGGAGGTCTTTCAAGATATTGACTGATACTAAATGTTTTTGTTGCCAAATAAGCATAATGATTTTGTGTGTTTGATGTTTTATTTCTTCCACTTTCCCTTTTTTTCATTATACTGTCATTTTCTGAGAGACAAGAAATAAATTCTAGGTAGCAAATTTTATATGTGATGCTCAGTGTTTAGAGGTGACTGCCATTTTTTTAATAGCTTTTTAATGGAATCGATACATATGCTAAATATGAAAATATGTTTTAAAAAATCACATCACTGTTTTTGGCTAATGTAAAAAATATGTATCAAGATTGGGGTTTGTTAGTGAAAATACAAAAGTGGCCTATTAGTGAAAAGTGCCTTTTGTTTTGTTTCTTTTTAGGTGAGTCCCTTCCATTAGCTACCTCTAACCAGATCCTCATCCGCTTCACCTCCAAAGGACAGTCCACCTCTAGAGGCTTCCACCTGGTCTACCAAGGTATTGCTGAGAATCCTGTGCCAGCTAGCCCATCATTAGCTAGCTCTAACCCCCAGACTAGACTTGCAATCCCCTTCAGTTTTTAGGACTACGGTCTCTAAAGTGGCCTGAATTATTTAAACAAACTCACACCCAGGCACTGAGACAGACAGACAGACACACACACACACACACACACACACACACACACACACACACACACACACACACACATATTAACAGGTGACACTTTAAATTTAATCCATCTTAGTAGCTGTCGTAATGCCTCCAACTCAGCATGTTCTAGCTCGCTCTAGAATAGATGACTTGGCTGGTATGAGCTTAGGAGTTATTATTGTACTGCTTCACTTCCTCATCCTGCTGTAGTCATGGACCTGCACAGTTTTGTCCCATGGCTGATATGGTATGATGTTAATAAGCTGTAGCAGTGTTAAAATCATGCTGTTGCACTAACATGTATATAATGCCTCACAAGACAATTTTAAACACTTGTTTAAAAGCTTGTTAAAGGAACTTGTAACAGTTTTCATGTGCAACATCATAATGGGTCCTAAATGTAATAATTTTCAGCAGTATTTAAAAATTAATAAGAAGGAATGCTAGTGATTACAAATCACTAGGAGTTAGCCTAATGTGAGCTTGGCTCTCCCTTGCCTCCCCCAGCCGTCCCCAGAACGAGTGCCACGCAGTGCAGCTCGGTTCCGGAGCCCAGACATGGGAGGCGCACGGGAAACAGCTTTGCCGTGGGTGCTGTGGTTCGCTTTGAGTGTAGTGCAGGCTATGTACTGGAGGGCCCCAGCTCCATCGAGTGCCTGACAGTGCCCAACGCCCTTGCTCAGTGGAACAGCACCATCCCCAGCTGCGTGGGTGAGGAGGCTCCCCTGCGCCCACCAGTCATGGGCACAAAAGCCCTATTGCAGCTCCTGCTGAATACACTGCATGTTTTGAAAATGTGGCCATCTGTGTTTTCTGCTTGTTGGACTCTACCTATCCACAGTCTTAAAGCCACAGCCTAAAGCACATAAAGATGGAGTTTGTTCAATGATATGAACTCGAAAACCAGAGCAGTGTCCTAATGCAGTCAGCTTCTTCACCTCCTGGATCAACTGTTTTATCGCTCATGCCTGAAAGGGTTAGATATGCATCACTGTTAGCTGCCATGTTCTGCCACCCTGGGGCTCCTGTAGGAGAGAAATGGCAAACAGGCTGCAAGCTTTGCCTTTTGAGAGAGGCTTGTCTCACACACATTCTCCTACCTGCCTAACAAGCAATGTCACACAGCTGCAGGCTAGCAGCCATGACCTCCAGTTGCACAAACACACAAATACAGCTGCGCACACACACCCATTGCATAGATTCTACAGATGCTTATCTGTTCACTCCACTGCAGCTACCAGATGTTTGGCGACAGGAGCTCCATCTGAAAACACGGTGTCAGAGCCCAAGAACATTAAAAAAAATATCTTACCTGCCTGAATGGGGCTGCGTGTGTGTATGTGTGTGTGTGTGTGTGTGTGTGTGTGTGTGTGTGTGTGTGTGTATGTGTGCGTGTGTATGTATGTGTACGCATGCGTGCGTGTGTGTGTAATGCTGTGTATAATTGCTGTCTTTTATCTGTGCGTGCCTCTTCCTGTCCTCCATGCTGTGTTCCAGTGCCATGCGGGGGGAATCTTACCCAGCGCACAGGCACCATCCTATCTCCTGGTTACCCTGAGCCCTACCTGAACAGCCTGAGCTGTGTGTGGAAAATCACAGTGCCTGAAGGATCAGGAATACAGGTAATGCTCCTCTCCAGAGCTCAGGATATTTTACCTTCCTTTTCTCATGACATGCTAAGAATATGACAGAGTAAATAACACTCTCTTTGAATGTCTTCATTTGACCCTTGCTCTTATAAATTCCTTCAGTGAGAAGTTCTTTATAAGCCTGAAGAACTTGTTTCCTGTTTACTGTTTTTTCTTTTCTTTTTCTTTTCTTTTTTTTTTTTTTTTTTTTAACTTTAGTGTAGGCTATGAAACTTTAGAGTCTCATGGACATGGTAGAGATGCCCTCTATTCTGGGATTTCGACCAGTATCTCTATGGCCCTTAATGCCTGCTGTCATGCCTCATAACTCTGCCCAATATTGCCTCCCTGGCACCTTCAAAGCTTAGTTGTAAAGATTTCTGAGTTTTCTTGGCAGCTGTTTGGGCTCATCTATCCCTATCACAAAACATTTATTCCCTTGCCTGGATTAGGTATATTTCACCGCTTTGTTATGCTGCACATTTTCCAGCTTTTAAGAAGGGCAGATGTGGTCTTCACCTCTGGTTTAGACAAACTAGGCTACATTAACAATATAAAATCGCTGCAACAGACAGAGCGAACTCTCCACTACCACTATAGGAGAATGGAGGTGTTTGCTTTGGAGCACAGACTGCAGTCCCAGTGTATACCTAAAGATTTGTCTTTGAGGCATACTCAGACTCTCAAGAGGCACTGGCTGTCTTCATCATTAATCTTCCTTTTGCATTGAGCTGCAAGTGCAATGATTTTAATAAAGAGGACTACAAACATTTATATTTATTGTTTTGCCATGTTAACCAATAAACATTAAAAAGTTGTTCAACTAGTTGCAGCTTTTTTACTATTGCAATCATTTGATCATTCTCCATGTCACAACTTGAAATGGCAGAATGCACACACATTCCTCAGAAGTGCTAGGCTTCTGTTATGGACCTCACATGCGGTTCATATCTAACAACAAATCCAAAACTGGGTTGATCCCTGGCCCTCAGTGAGAGGGATACAGATTGATGTGGAGTCAGGAGTCAAGAAGTAAAAAAGAGATTAATCGTGAGATTTTTTAAGACTGAGAGCAGAGAGCATGATGGTGAGTTAGATAGCGTGACTGGCCGAGATAGATAAGAGGTAAGATGGGTAAGGTAAAGATTGCTGGCTGTGCTCTGCTTTAACTCTGCGCTACCTGTGTTGCAGTGTTATCACTCAGTTCTATTACAACAAGTCACGTGTGTGTGCTGCTAAATGGATGACTGGGTTTGTGAAAAAAAAACTGCATGATTGGGCAATTGACGTTATTTCTTGCTCCAAGAAACTAATACTAATAATACTTTGATAATAATGGCAATGGAATGTTTACCTGTCAGTGACAAATTTTGTTTTACCATCAAGAAAAGTTTGCATTGAAATGTCAGAAGTTTCAATTGATAGTGAACATTCATAGTCTGCTGGTCTGTTTGGAGTGGTTTGATATCCTTAACTGAATAAATCACATTTGTTGTTCTAACATTATCTTCTACAAAATTAGAAGTAATACAAAAAGAAGGGAAAGGCATTACATGAATGTAACTTGGCTTATGGTATCTTAATGTCAGACAGACTGCTCTGAAGGCCATCACTTAGTCAGCCTTGCCCTCCTAAGATTTCCAATTCACTGCACAGAGTAGGCACAAATAAACATAGCATTTGACTGCACAGCTATCAGATGTGACAATCTCCCAGTGATAGCCACAGCCATGCTACTGTGACCATCCAATTTCTCAGCCTGGTTGAGGGTGAGGTGAAAATAGAAACCTGCCAGTATTTACTGGTCTGCACGATGACAAACCCAGCAGAAAAAAGTTGGCTTCTACCAAGCTTATAAAGTGCAGAAAGCCTGAAGAAGAGGGAGTCTGTTTTTAGATTTCAAGAGCTCAGAAGAGGTATAGTATAGCACTAGATGTGCAGTTCAAAGCTTCCTGTCTGTCATTTTACCAAAAACTTTTCAACACCATACAGAAGGCTGTGACTCACACAACCAATTGGCTGATGCACCATGCTAACCAAGCCTGAGACTGTGTTCTGTTGTCTCTCTCCCAGATCCAGGTGATTAGCTTTGTGACTGAGCAGAACTGGGACTCTCTGGAGGTGTTTGATGGTGGCGACAACACGGACACCATGCTGGGGAGCTTCTCAGGTGGGCTGCCCCAGTATTGTGCTGGCTGGTTTATTACTGACGCCTACAAATGACTGTCACTTCCACCACCCCACCCTCCAACCCCACAACCACCAAATGTTTCAAACAGGCTTCTGTTGATATCGCGTAGGCGAAATGTGATATGTATGCCTGGATTCTAATTGTAAATTTTGTTTTTAATAAATGTCATTTTCTTTTGGTATCAGTTGGTAACATGAATAGCTTATAAAGATTTGACTGCATTTTTAAAAAGGTTAAGATGTTTTGTTTATAGATCAAATGCAGTTATATCTAAATGTCTCTAGTTTGCTTTCGTCCTGCATTAGTAGAAACAGGTCAGTGTCACAATGGATTTTTATTTTATTTTTCTTTCTTTGTGCAAAGGGAATCAGGCACAAATGTTACCTGTTACCTCTGGAGAATAAGGTGAAGAATAATACTGCGATTAATAAATGACCCCCCAGTCTTGAGTCAAACGAGCCAGTCAGATAACTTCCTGCACTTCAGAATGGGAGGGTGTGCAGCCAGCCTTGAGACCACATAGTGGGAGGGCCGGACTTTTCTTTTCTTTTCCTTTCTTTTCTTTTCTTTTTATTTCTTTTTTGCTCAACAATGTTTTTTTTTATCCTGATTTTCACTAAAAGACAGGCCCCTGTGAGTGTTCAATCATCACAAAACCACAAGTACACACTAATATAAAAAAAAAAAAAAAAATATATATATATATATATATATATAATGTTTATTTGCAGGTACCTCTGTGCCAGCACTTCTGAACAGCACCTCTAATCAGCTGTACCTGCATTTCTTCTCGGACATAAGTGTGTCTGCAGCTGGTTTCCGGCTGGAGTACAAGAGTAAGAACAAAGAGCATTTAACATAGAGCCTATGACATAGAGCACAGAGCATAGACCTTTCCTACTTGGAATGCTACCTTTATGGATTGTAGATGTACACACTTCAATTTGAATCCTTTTTCAGTGAGTACCAGCAAACATGCTACCTTATAAAATCGTATTTATTTTTGATACACTCAATTCAACTAAGCAAACCAACTTCAGAAACACAGGGTTGCAGACTATTTTGTTTTCAATGCAGCAATTTACAAGTTTTCCCACATTAGCAAATAAAATGTGAATCAAGGCGGCTTTATTATATTAAACTTGGCAAAAGTCAAGAAGGAATCTCTTGGTAGCCAATACGAGAGTAAACGATAACTGCTATGATGTGCATCTGCTCAGTATATTTATTTATGTGTGTATTTATGTATTTATTTGCTGCCAGCATGAGCCTGCACACATTTCCCAGCATGTCTTCTTCTTGTCTGAGTCCTTCTCTTCTCCCTTTTACCAGCTGTGTCCCTCACAAGCTGTCCTGAGCCTGTTCTGCCTATGAACGGGTTCAAGGTGGGAGAGCGCTTGCAAATGAACAGCGTCGTGGCCTTTCAGTGTGATCCAGGATATACTCTCCAGGTTAGCCTGCTAAGTGCTTGGCCAACATAAAATAAGGAAAATTGCTTTTAAGCTCCCTGTGGTTCTTTGAGGCTTTGAAACTCTTCTCTAGCCAAAAAGAAGATCATAGTACACTCTAAAAGAGACATAAATAACACAACTCTTGGAAAGAAGGAAGACCTAAGGGACAAATTAATGAATTAATAAATACATTAATGGATGAAGGAGTGAATAAAAGAACAAATCACTTGCCTTTTTTCTTTGTAGGGAGTGTCCCATATCACTTGCATGCCAGGAACCGTGCGGCGGTGGAACTACCCTCCACCACTCTGCATTGGTATGAACCTTTCAATCACCTCTTATTTTTCTGCCTTTTATGTTTCATGCTCATGCTCCAAGGCCAGCTATAATTATGCTGTATACTCTGTTCATTGGGTTGCCTTGGCTTGACAAAGCTAGTCCCTCTACCTGTTACTGCAAACAGGCAGAGCAGCAGAAATTAGCAATACTTTAGTCACTGTGGGAATTCTGACACTTCACACACACTACCAAAGCTATAAAATGCAAATCAGACAAGCAGTATTTGCAGAGATATACTCATTTCAAATCTTGCCTCTTATGAAATAAAGAGTACATTGTGGTTGATTTGTTGTTGCTTGTCTGGTTAGTGTGGAACTATTAGTTCATCAGAGCTGAGTTGCACAGTGACTGGCATGTCATTAAGAGACAATGTAGGCCCCACTACCTCACTGCTCTTTCAGGTAGGGGCCACTCACACTGCAACAACAATGGCAGGGCCTTGCACAACAGTAAACTAACCACACTAGCCCCCTGTGCTGTATGAGTGAGCACACATGTGTGAATTAAAGAGAGAATGAGGAAGCGAGAGAGCACATTTGTTAAGGGCCACTGTGCATCCCGGCACATGACTCTTGACAAACATGAGTAATGGCTGTGACCTACTCTATCCTAATTAGTTCCATCTCACGCTATGATTGTCGGAAATACTGAGGAGATTTATGGTTTGCACTGGCATCAGCAGTTTCCTGATTGCCCTTGATTGTCCAGATGCACATTTGAACCTTTTCTGTTCCTTATTGAGGATTCATGGCTTTGTTGTATGGTTGTCCTCACAGAGCCTCACCAAAGCTTTAAACAAAGTGATGTTGGAATCAATCAGGGCATCAAATTTACTTTTACATTTGCATTTACATTTAAACTCTTTTGGAACATTTGGAACTCCTTGAGCAGAGCATGTGAAGGTAAGCATTGCATATAGCCCCGCAAAGAAAGGAGAAGGGTCAAGGAAATTAAAAGCCAGGAAGTAGCCTGGGGTCTTTGATGCCATTGAAAGGTCACTCTGCCCTCTTCAAAGATGAAGCAGTGTTCTAGATTTCTTAATCCTGTGACAAGTTTTTGAGGTGGTACAGGCTAACACCTGCTCTCCAGAGGTAAATAGTGTTGTTTCTAAATATACATGCTGTCACATTTTATAGCTATATACCTTTCCCTTGTTACTTTCTGAGCATGGACCCTAATTAACTTTCCCCCATTGTTGTCCTTGCATGCAGCACAGTGTGGGGGGATCAGAGAGGAGATGGATGGAACCATTCTCAGCCCTGGTTTTCCAGGAAACTACCCTAGCAACAGTGACTGCACATGGAGGATCTACCTCCCAGTTGGATATGGTAAGGAAGCAAAATACAAACTTGTTCTTTGAATTTTGTACATGCTCTTGTGATGTACAGAATCTTGTGTCTTGCAGTTAATGATTCTGGGAGTCATAAAGGAGTGATATTAATTACTGTTGACATACCTTGTTTTATTATTTCATTTATCACTTAACCATTTTAACAGGAGCACACATTCAGTTTCTCAATTTTTCAACGGAGGCCAACCACGACTTTCTTGAGATCAGGAATGGTCCTTTTGACACCAGTACTGTGATTGGCCGATTCAGTGGGCAAGATATACCAGCTGCTCTTCTCACCACGTCACATGAAACCACAGTGTATTTCCACAGTGACCACTCTCAGAACAAGCCAGGATTCAGGTTTGACTATCAAGGTAAGGGAATGTGTTTGTCTACAGCTCTCAGATGGGACAATTAATTATTCTGTTTAGATGTTAGCAAACATAAAGCTACAGGTCTAACACTAAACATTTCACATTCATCAAAGTGTTTCATCAACAGTATAAATATTGAAATTCATCACTTGCAGAGTGCAGGTTTACATAAAGACTCAAGTACTTAATTAAATGTCTTTGTAGTTTAGAGGCTTTGTCTAGTCAGTCAGTCTCCAACCAAATTAATAGGTCTTCCTTTTTAAATCTGTATATAAATGTGATCAGGTGGAGACCTAAAAATGCTTCTGTCAGTTATATATTCTTCTGCTGTATTAGTGAGTCTCAGCAACTAAAGTTTACCTTTTAAAAGGCAAGCATAATAAGTGCAATTTATATTGTAATTCAATAAACTTTTGTGGAATTGAAATGAACTATCAGTATTTATGTAATTATGTGACATTAGCATATAAATCAGGCTTTATATTCAATATAGCACTCTTGTGCAGTGTGCACATACCTTATTTCTCATAAAAGATGCTCCGATTCATAGAAATAAATCCCTTTAGTTACATTTATATCCTGGGACTGTGAATCAGGGAACACAGAGTTTAGCATCTGGAAATTTTAGTGGGTGGTTCAGTTATTTTTTCAACTTGGAGGAGGAATCAGCCTCTGGCTTGTTGTATAACATTTCTGACAGGTGTTTTAAGGAAAGTGATGGATGAAATACAAATGGAAAGCTAGAGAGGATACTACAAATGAGAAATTTACTAGTCAGATACTACAGATAAATTTTCACCCCTTAAAAATGAACAGTGACAACTTTGAGAGCAATCAGAGATAGCTTCTGCTTTATTTAGAAAGTCTTGCCAAAACAAAGGAACTATATTTCTCTTTCTGCAGACTGTTGAAATGTGAAATGCTCAAGTAGAGTAAGTATATAAAAATGAAGTCTTGCAGTTCCCATCTAGAGTAGTTATGCTGTTGTAGGTGGGCTTATTTCTCCTAACTGGGCCCACAGTCACTCCAGGGCTTATGCTTAAAGTTGTTTGTGGCAGAGGGGACATGGTCAGGCATCATCTTGGGAGTGAAGAGACCGGGTGAACAGTGGGTAATTACGCTGGTTGTGCCTGTGTATGGGACACAGCACTCTACTTATACACCAACTTTTCTGTCAGTAGGCACTGGAATGTGTGAGTGAGTCGATGAGCTGAAAAGCAACAGGTGAAAAGCAAGTGGAACAAAGGATGCTGAAAGCAAATGAGAATTTCAACCTGATTTGGGACCACTTCTTTCCTTATTTTGTTTCACATATTGAAGAGAAAATAGAGCTCTGTGAATTGTTTCTAAATCCTTACTCTTTTCTTCATTGGCCAATCTAAAGTTGGGACCACAGTGGTGATAAAACCAAGGAGTCAGGATGTGTGTACATCCCCATTCAGAGACGTTTTCATGACCCTTACCAGCCTGCGACACATACAACAACAGCAGCAACTCCTTCACTTTGAAGCTCTCAGGAAGGAGCAAGCGCAGGAACGACACACTCTCTGGAGGCTGCTGACGTCTGCCAGCACTTCAGCTGTGGGACTCTGTGCGTCGACACTCTCGCTCAATGGTTCCGGTCCCTACTGACAGAAGGGTTGGCGTATAAGTAGGATATCGTTAACTACACACAAGCGCAACCAATTTTAATTACCTGCTTGATCACCAAGGCTGTCTCTCCGCCCCACATACAATGTTCGGCCACGCCCCCACTGACATACTGTTCATTACCAGTGCTACTTAAATATGACAGTGAAAGTCACTCCATATGAAAACTTGGGGCTGAACTGAACTTCTGGAGGGTATTAAACTTCCTGTTCTTTCTTACCATTCAGTTTATCAAAAACAGCCATCTGTTCTCTCTGGTTCCAGGCCTCATATCGATTGGAGCTGCAATCACAAAAACATTATTACAGGCACCAGTCCAATCTTACACTCTAACAAGCTGTGTTTTTGATGAGCTTCTGAGATTGTTTTTGTGTTTGCCTGTCTGTGTCTCCCAGCCTATGAGCTCCAAGAATGCCCAGACCCTGAACCTTTTCGTCATGGTGTGGTGGTAGGGGCTGGGTACAACGTGGGCCAGTCCATCTCATTTGAGTGCTATCCAGGGTACCAGCTCATGGGGCAGTCTATTCTGACCTGCCAACATGGCACAACACGCAACTGGGATCACCCTTTTCCTCGCTGTGAAGGTATAACCCAATAATTCCTTTAGACCTATAATCAATCACCTTGAGTATTGCATTAAAAAATTTACAATATAATTATGGGTTTTATTTGTTAGAATTCAACCCAGTGCTGAATAGCTGAAAATGTTACAAATCATGTATTAGATGTGAGAGGATTTTTAGTAAGGGAAGCAGATGAAAAAGGAAAGATGAAGAACAGTTATTTCTTGTATTCTTTTGCTCTGTGACTGAACCCCAAGCCCTGTGTATGGAGACCTATGTGCAAGACAGACTATGCAGATATATTCCCTCCAACCACCTCCATGAACCTCAACGGCCTCCTCTTACACTTAGGGCATCACATAAGCACTATTCTCTGAAAAGCCTGACAGTAAGGTAGAGGAAGAGAAATGGTTCCTCATTCATATGCATCATCCTTGGCCTAAATTCTTCTGCTCATTTTCTATTCCTTCAATGCACTGAGTAAAATAAATAGCTTGTCATTAGATGTAAATACTGTGGATTGGGAATAGCCGTGGAGGGGGAGAGGTGTTTGGGGGTGCGCTCATCACCTCGCCACCATTTACAGGGCTGGGATTTGGAGCACCGTTGTGTTAGAATAACCAGAGAGAATTGCACAAACAATGCAGCCCACAAACACTTGGCTGTGCTATAAAATGTTATGTTTGGCATAAAATTTGGTGGCATGTACTGATCACTTTAACCGCCCTCATGCGTTTCCATGGTAGGCTGATTTAAGTGCAGTGTGGAATGAGGGAGCAGTGGCTGTAGAGACATGCTCACTTGCTCTTCTGAGGACTCTGGCAGGACATGCCTCCAACTAGAGGAAAACCAAGGCAACTTCAGTCTGCCCTTACCCTTATGAGGTGGCATATAAGCCACCAGAATGCCTTGAGAGGTTTGCAGATTCTCAGGTCTCATTCATAAACCACCTAAATATTAAAATTCAAAGAAATTCTGCCCACTTCTGAAGTTTTCTGGTGCATGTAAAACAAGACCTAAAGGGACTCCACAATTATTAAGAAATCAGTATTTTGTCAACTTTTTTTTGGGAGGGTGAGGGCATGGGGGTGGGAAGATATTTGACAGCATGATGGTGGTGCTTGACCTCAGGGCATGTTAAAATAACCCACTGTTTAGACAGCTACAGGGAGGATTTCAAAAGTTTATGCCCTGGCCTTGCTCAAGAAATACTCAGGCCATGATCTGCCTCAAGTTTAGATGGGTGGTGGAAACTTTGCCTTGGGCAGTGTGACCTCTCCCAGTAGCAACCCCATGTTGTCATGCCAAAATTATGCTCCATTTTGGTTATTCATTATTTTGTTTTATTTATTCACCAGGCAATTCCCAAAGATGGTCTCACATTTTAAAAACCCTCCCATTGTTTTTGCACATGTAAATGTAAGTATGTATGTGTCATGCAGAAAAACACAAGCAGATGAGATGCCAACACAGGATGCAAACCCACAGAAATGATAATTAAAATGACAGCAATGATGTGCCCTTTTCCCTGTGTTCTGAGTCATATAAGAGACCAGAGTTTGAGTTTCGGTTGGATGTTAATCTTCTGGTTAGCTGAACTTCAAAATTGACATTAAAAGAGTGCTTACAAGACCTTTTACTGATGGAATATTGCTCTTTTGTCATCATCTGGAGCAAGTTTGGGAATTGAAGCAACTAAGATGGGCTTTCTAAAGACCTTTTACAGTGTGGGTAATTCTTTCACTGGTAAATGACATTTCTGGTGTGCCCAAATGAAACTGGGAAGGCGAAATATGGTCCCCAGCACATCCCACCACAGATATAGCCACTCTTTCACAGGCCAGACTAAGGTGGAAATATTTTGGTTCAGAAAAATCATGATCAACTGTTTCAGTTTGATCATTACTTTGGCTCCAGTGTTTCGCCTTGGTCTTTGTGCAGAACCATCCTGAAAGGGCTTAGAGAGCACCTGGGACGTGAGTGACATTTCTGATGGCTCCCCAACTCTCTCCCTCCCTCTGCTTCTCTCTCTATTGCCCTCTCTCTGAAAGGGAGTGGCAGAGGCCTGTGCTCTGTGTGTGCTCTTGTGCCCATAGATTTCCTCTCCTATGAGTTACCCATGTAATCGATGTTCATCACCATGGTTGCACCTGTCCACCCTGTACACCCTCTCTACCTTTGCCTCTACCTTTGCCTCTTTCTCCACCTGCCTTACTTTCTTCCTCCTGTGACTCAGCGGCCAAAGTCAACAAGTTGCCTTGCACCATTGCACTCGGCACTGTCCTCTGGTTGCCCAACCCCCACCTCTGACTTTCTGACGATCAATAGCATCACTGCACATTTCTGCTCGCTAGCGTGGTGTACTTTTAATCAATGTACTGATCAATACTTCATTTAGGAGGTGAAGTGAGGGAAGAGAGCACATTGCATTAGGGATTAACAGAAAAATGAGGAGGAAGGAAAGCGTACAGAAGGAGGTCATGGAGGCGAGGTTGCCATTGAGGGAGAGGAGCTGGAGAGAGACTGTGGATGGGGGAATGTAGTATAGGCTGGGAACAAGAGAGATGAATGCCCTATGTGCCTGTTATTTTAGGTCTGTCTTTAATGTGCATGCTAAATCACAGATTATTTGCCCACAACTCTGGCACAACTGTGATCTGATGCCATGTGAAGAGGATTCAATTTCAGAACATTTGGCCAGAGATGCTGGAAATGGTTCCAGAATCCAGAGTGGCTCCTGCTAGAGTGGAGGTGGAAGTAGAGTGAGGAGCAGAGATGGGCAGAAGGAGTGCTCTAGTGGGAGGACTTCAGTTGCCTTCTCTTACCCACCGGGTTTGCCTGTAAATCGGGTATCTGTGTCACTCCACCCAGTCTTGGTCCATCCTATGTGCACCCCATATTCCCTTTCCCCTCTTGCTGGATAAGGTTGTGTCCTTATCTTGCTGGAACATACCAACCCTGACCTCACTTGCTAACAGGCTTTCTTACTTAATCTCAGGCCTTGGTGAATCACATTAAGGAAAGAGCGACTGGGAGAAGTTGTTGGGTTTTTTTTTTTTCCTTTCTCTGACTCCCTGAGAATCTGATTTTATGGAATCCTTATTTATGCCCTGTTATTTATTTATTTCATTTTATTCTTTCCTCACAGTGCCCTGTGGTGGGAATATTACATCAGACAATGGAACCATTTTCTCTCCTGGTTATCCGGAGGACTACCCCAGCCCTGTGGACTGCACGTGGCTGATCACAGTGGCCCCTGGCCTGGGTGTGCGCCTCAACTTCACCCTGCTACAGGTTCATGGGCCCCATGACTTTATCACTGTCTGGTACGTTGGCTGACTGGGTCTATAAAACTGACAAATGCCATTTCTTTCTCCCCATCTCTTTCTCTCTCTCTCTCTCTCTCTCTCTCTCTCTCTCTCTCTCTCTCTCTCTCTCTCTCTCTCTCTCTGTTACAGGCTAATAACAGTGTCTAATCTTACCTGTGTTAAATTTATTGGTTGCTGTGTTGAGTTAATCAGCAACAGTTCGCTGTTAATTTTTTTCATCCAGACAGGTCCTGCAAGAAGCTTTCTTAGGTTACGACATCAAATCAAAGCCTTCAGTCTACATGCATACCAGCCTCCCAACCTAAATGCATTTAACCCTTTCATCTCACTGGGACAACAGCAGTTGCTGGTGGCATATGTATACATGGGGAAGCCCTGACTGGAGTTGATGTGACTGAGCTACCACACACTTTATCAAAGTACATTAGGCACTGATTGCACCTCTGCGAACTACCTTTCTCAGTCACTTTTAGGCAGAGCTGAGGTCCAACGTGACTAAACGAGCCTTTCGCAGTGGTGACAGGGCTTGCTGCAGCAGCCAGAAAAAGCTCTGTCTGGCAGCTCGGCAGTGGTCCAGCCAGCCGTCACTCGCTCAGCCCAGGAAGCTCTTTTGTGAATGTGCAGGACAGGGTGTAATCTCTGGTGTGCGCTTAGACACACGCTGGCAGATGGTTTCTAAGCAGAATGGCTGGCTTTCGTTGAAATTGGGATCAAGAAGCTGCCAAATTGCCTTTGCCATGTTGTCGGGTGCGGTAGGATGGGAGGGACCAGGACTGAATGCATCCATCTCAGCCATGACCTCATCTGCAGAAATTCTGCATTCTAACTCCATTTACAAAATTGCATTTTGCAAAGGAAAGCTGGATCCCATCTCTTTTTTTCCTTCTTTGTTTTTTTTTTTTTTGTTTGTTTTTTTTGCAAACAGGGATGGGCCACAGGAGACTGCGCGTAAGCTAGGTGTGTTCACAGAAGGGGAGCCTAATGACCCGCCCAATAGCACCTCTAATCAGATCCTCATACGCTTCCGTAGCAGCTCAGAAAAGGGTGGGCTCTTCAAGATCAACTACCAAGGTATTTCCACTTCCTGCCTGATTCATAATAAAGCCATGTATGATTGCTTTAATTCAGTCTACATGATTGCTTTATTCATATTCATGTCGGCTTTTTCTGTGACTGCAGCATACAGACTCCTCTTCTGCTTACCCCCTCCCATCATCCCCAACGCTGAAATTCTGATGGCCAGCAAGGAGTTTAAAATAGGTATGTGCGAATAAGCCACAGCACTCTCTCATATAAACATGCACACACATACATCTTCATTGTCCAGGGTCGCAGGCTTGGGAGTGCATGTTGTATGGGTACGGTGGTCTGTGCCAATGTAAGTGGAACATTTTGAACAGAGATGCAGGCAGCCAGCTCATTTTCAGGCTTGAAAACCTCTCATTAATAATGTTCCCAGAATAGCAGAAGCCACCATACACACAGATGCATACACACACACACACACACACACACACACACACACACACACACACACATGCACACATACATAAACAGACAGATCTCCCTCAGCACTAACACATTCCCACCTCCAGAACTCACTTTAAAGAGAGAAAGCAGCTTCACCTCCAGGACAACAAATCCCACACGGCTCTGTCGAAATGCTGACTCATTGCCAGAGCTGCCTTTTCTGTGGAGCCTTGGATAGTTTAACAACCGAATTGGTTCATACAGAATTCACAGAAGCAGCTATAATTGTGTGGTATAACAGCATGATTGTCCTGCATTTTTTGTTTGTTTTTGTTTTTGTTTTTTGTTTTTTCTTTGCTTTGCTTTTTGTTTCTCTATTTTGGTAGTGCTGTTAGTCAGTAAAGGTTCTCATTGTAGATATCTTTTTGACATATTTTACAGTTCATAGAAAAAAATTGTTTTGCATTTGTCCACTCTTCCCCATAATAACATGTCCTTGTTCATATCATTGTTTATGTCCATATACATCACTGTAGAAAAACCTTCAGAGAATTCTGCAGATGATTAGCCCCTGCTATGACTTTGAAATCTGAGACTTCTGTCACTGCTTTCCTGGCTCTGAGAGAGAGAGTAACAGTGCTCTAAACTGATATAAGTGACTTGTATGGGCCAGTCCTGGAACACAATGTCTAATCACGGCTCCGTCGAGGTTTAAACAGCATCTATCTCTGGCACTAACCCACACTGATTTACTGCTGTTTTGATCATTGATTATGCGCCACATTAGCTTAATTCACTGCTTCACCAAAGGCTGTTGTCTTTGTAGTAAACACATACGCACTCATGCGCAGACATAGTGTCTGGGAGTAATTAAGGATTCTCTGTAAGATACTCTGTTTACTACTCCTGAGTTAAAGCTTATATTATAAATATACTGGCTAACTCCAACAAAATGGTCCCATACTTGCATGTCTGAATGTAATGAGATATAATTAGTTTAAGCATTGCTTAGAGTAGTGTGATTGTACTTGAGTGTGATTTCCCTCTTTGCTTTGTCACTATAATTAAATGTGTGGCAAACAGAACTTCTTTTGAGGTGTGTTTTCAGGTAGAAATTGACATGCTGTAAGGGTGAAAGTGTAAAAGTTTTTCCTTAATTATGCCATAATGCAGTCTGAGCACATTGACCAGATTGGGGACCATACCCAGAGCGGGTAGGGGTAGCTCAGTGGTTAAGATACTTGCTTGTAATTGGAAGGTTGCTGGTTCAAGCCCCACCTCTACCATTCTTCCACTGTTGGGCCCCTGAGCAACAGTTGTACTCAGTCATAATTGTGAGTTGCTTTGGATAAAAGTGTCAGCTAAATACCATAACTGTAAATTGTCTCTTACTTTGTCTTTTGCCCCTGACCCTATTGTCTTCCTGTCAGTTCATACTGTCAACAGTGATGCCCTTTTTTAAGCCTTAAACCAGACAGCAGAAAGTGCTAAAGACTGCTCCTGTTGATATGTGTACTTAAGAAAGATTCTGATCCATTTTTTGGGAGTTGGTGCCTTCCATAATCCCCTAATCCCTCATAAAGTTTGGCCTGTGCCAGACCTGGGTTAAAAACAGTATTCATAAATCAATGCCAAATTTCAGCTCACTTGTCGAACGCTACCCTTCCTCTCTCTCCCTTCCTTTTCTTTTACTGCTCCTCTCCGTAGGTGATATAGTGCGCTATAGGTGCTTGCCAGGATACCATCTGAGTGGCAACAGCATCTTAACCTGCCACCTGGGCACACACCTCGAGTTTGAGGGACCTCCTCCTTCATGTGATGGTAAGCCTTATGTCATATTATTGTACCTTGGTGTCTTTTAGCAATTTAACAAGCATGACAAGTTTTTTCTAATTTCTTCTTGTTTTGTTTTGTTTTTTAGTTTAAAACAAGGGTCTCATGTTGCATTTGCTTGTTGATGCAAAGGGGTAGGAGGGTTGGAGTCTTTGGGATATTGTTGCTGATAGTGGAGGAAGAGAGGCATAGGAGAGTTGCTGGCTAAGCCAGTTGCTGGATGTCCCTTCATTTTCCGATTTTATTTGGCATTTACCATAGACTCCCTCCTCGTAAGCTCACTATCTCTCCTGCCTACCCAGGCAGTGGAGCACTATTCTCAGTGCTGGCCATGACTCAGTACATGGAGAGAGAGCTGAATAATGTACTCACTCTGACACTGTCTGTCAAATGCTAATTTAAAGTGCTTTTGAATAGCAGTTAATGCAGCTCAGTAAAACTCTTGGTTAACAGAACTTAAATAAATTTTTCATATCCACATATATTTGTGTTTAACCTCACATGTTTCCTCAAGTTCGGTATTTAGATGTCAGTGTTTTCTTACTTACTTAGTCAGCTGTCAACTGCTTCCAGTAGCAGTTAAATCCATACATTTAGGAAAATGGACAGCACACCGAATTATCTTAAATTATTCATAAGAAATAGTCCATCATGGCTAATATATAGCCGTGATAATAAATAATTTAAACTAATTAACAATATATCACTATGAAGTATATTTTTCTAAATGTATAAATTACTTTATGTGATTCAGCATCTTGTTATTCCTGAGAGATAGAATCTAGAGTTATGTTTCCTCACAGATATCTTAAAGCCATCCAATCCAAGTACCAGTTTCTTCCTACTAGGTCTACTTCTTAATGTAAATTGTCTTATAGTATATTGAACATGTAGTAAACTGTACATTTTAGTATAGTGTCTAAGTACTTTGTACTTTAAGTTCCTTGTCCAAAAGAAAGCTATACCTTACTCACAAACATAATGTGACAAATAATGTTCCTCCTCCTGTGTTTGTCCTCACTTAGCATGTGAGTAAATGGTGACTGGGCTTTCTGTTTATTGGCAGTGAATCATGGGAAGGAGTGCAGCTGTTTTTTAGACATAGAGGAAAACCTGCAAAAGAGGCACAGGCTAATAAATGCAACTAATTATAGACAGAAAGCTAATGTTCCTAGGATGTGCATGTTTCAAGGAGAACAAGAAGAGGGAGGGAGAGCAGGGTAGAAAGAAAAAGGAAGAAAAGTCTGTTTCACTCTCCTGTAGTGTGTTAAGGGGCCAAACATGCACCTCCTCACCCTTCACGGCAGAGTGCTAGCTCAGAACTGCTGTAATTCATCTTAGCATTAATTAGGTGTCGGCAGCTAATCGCTCCAGCTATATGAAAAGGTCTTTATATTGAGGGCCAACATAGCCAGCTGACACCCGCTCCATTTGGTTGGGGTGCTGCCTGGCTGTCAGTCACATTAAATAGGCCAGTATCATCCAATAGCAGGCACAGTGAGAGGCAGAGAGAAAGAAAAGAAGAGATGTAGGGATATAGCAAGTAAGGATGTTAAGACATCTTCATGTGACTAACTTTGCCATATAAAGATGAGCTATAATTGAAGAAGGAGAGTGATGAATAAGCGAAAGGAAGCTCTTATGTTTCAAGGTTGGTTGTTTGGGTTAGTCTTTTTATTGGGGAGGAAAGGAATCCCAAGGAAGGTGTGTTGAAATATATGTTGGACATTCTATAATTTTTAAAAGAAATAATAACAAAGACACACAAAGAAAATACACTGAAAAGAAATAGGGTCAGTGAAAGAATGATTTGTCACTCTAATAAGGTCTGCGTCACATTTGTTAGAGAAGGGGAATGAGCAAAAAGGACATGTGGAGAAAGGGAGTAAGAGAGAAGAAAGAGGGAGTGAGAGGGAGAAAGAGGGAGTGAGTGAGGAGAAAGAGTGAGAAAGGAGAAAGTTAGTGAGAGAGGAAAAGGAGGGAGTGAGAGAGAGAGAAAGAGGGCACTTGGGGGAGGAAGATCTCACCTCATTGAAATGCAAGGGATATCCAGGCTGCAGCTGCACCCCGTATCAAACCACTGCCCCTGTCTCTCTCCCTATCTGTCTTTGTGTCTCTCTGTTTCTCTCTCTGTATCCCCCCAACATATACACTCTCTGCCCTTTCTCATGTGCATCCAGTGTCATATCCCATCCCTTTCTTGAACACAGTGTACCAGCGCACTCTCTCCCAGTTCCATGCTTTTTCATCTTCCTCCAGGCCATCCATCCTTTCATTATGCTATCTCCTCTTGACAGAAAGCACCCACTTTCTTTGACACACAGTATAGACACAGAGATTTGGCTGCTCTCATGCTTGTCTCGTCTAAACAAACCTTGTGCATCTTCCTTATTGTTGGAAGACTCCAAATGAGAAGTGATGGTGAGTTTACCCAAGATGCATGTTAGCTCTGCTATAAGGATGTGCTATACAGCAGTGTATATAGAAGTGTGAGCACTGCAGTCACAGTGAGCCCATGCAAATCTCCCCAGGCCTCCACACCCACGGGGTCGTGCTCTACTAAGCAGTGAGGCTGTGCCACCCAACACCCTGGCAAGGCAACTAAGGAGCTCAGCATAAGAAAAAAAAAAGTGGAAAAGTTCAAACTTACCAAGTTGATCTGTAGGTTTTTTTTTTTCAGTAAAAAAGTGCATTTATGGAAATGGAGACTTGAGCCTGGAACTCTGAAACACAAATGGAAACTTTAAATGGTTGCAGAGAGAGCTCTTCACAGAGTAGATGGAAAAGAAGTACAGAACAGCCTTAACGTAGCTACTGCATCCCAGGAATAGGACTACTTCAACTTCTTGCACACTATGATCGATCACCTTTTTTTTCTCAAGCAACCTGTCTCTGAATTATCTGCCATTATGAAAATACTTCCTAACATTGACACATATAGATAGTCAGATATTGTGAGCAGATGTAGAAGTTGTATGATGGATTTATTGCATGTCACCACTTTAGTGAACAACATTGATTTGAAACATTGAGTAATACAAAAAAAAACAATAAATGTGTGATAATTATGTACAAACTATGCTTAAAAGGGTAGCTATTCCTAATACTGTAGTGAAAGTCTACAGGATGCTTTGACGTTTTTGTTTCCACATACAAAGGTTAGTGTAATTCTGAGCTTGGCAATTACATCCACTGCTTCAGAGCTTTGTATTCTGAATGAACTATGTGTAATTTTTGGTGAGCCGATATACAGTACCTGGATCATGTGTGCCGCCCCCTTGGTCTTCCAGATGGTCATATTGAAAATATTGAACACACAAGACCATTCAGTTTTTTTTACCTTTGCAGCTAGGAAAAACATCTTGCACTTTTGGATTAATGATGTAATTTCATCAAAGAAATCATGGCACAATCTTATGGAATGCATCCCCAATAAATACATTTCATGTACACTTCACTCACAGTGAATGCCTACTGTAACCCCTACTTAGGGCATATTGGACTGATGCTGTCATACTCCTCTTCTTGTTTTCCTAAATCAGCCTAGCCTGTCTCTGATTTTTATAGCAAAACATGTTTTATTACAGTTTTGCTATTCATTTTCATGCTCCTTTTTTAATGTTTCCTTTTTCCATCATGGAGGGTGGTGAGGGCTTGGGATGGTGATAAAGCCCAATGTTATTATTTAGTTTGTTTGTTTTTTCTCTTTTTTATTAACTAACTATTTTGTCATGTCATATCTGAGCTGTTATGTTGTGTTCTTATGAAAATACAACAAAAAAATATTTAAAAAGAAAACAAAACAAAGGTTACAGGTAAATATTTCAGTAATGTTTGTAACAGAATTACAAGAGTTAAAAGAATGACTGGCATCAATATTTTTCATGGTATATTTTGTTTTGATAGCGAGCAGTTTTGTTTTTTTGTTTTTTCAGTATTGGCCACCACCACTGTGTTATAGCCAGTTTTTATTATTATTATTATTATTATTATTATTATTATTATTATTATTATTGGAAATGGTTAAGGTATAACTTATGGTATGCAGTTTATGTAGTGTTTATTATATAAAGTATTATCTAAAGATAATGATATACACTACTGATACTGTGTGTATCGCTATGTGTGTGATAATGAAGACAGTGCCCTCTCTGAGTTAGCAGAAGCACTGGCATTAATAATGGAGGTTTGCATCAGTACAGTGCTCTTGAGGACATATCAGAAGTAATAGGAATTTTGATTTTTGAATTAAAGAATAGAATCAAAGTGTCCAGAGTACCAGGGCTTTCACAAAAATGCTGACAACTCCTGGAGAAAGAAAATATCAGCATGTCCTCTCATTCACATCTTTCTCTCTCTTTCTCTCTCTCACACACACACACACACACACACACTTTCTTCTCACTCACCTTTAGTGCCTCTCTCTGCTGGTCTCCACAGCTCTCCAGGATATCCTCTCATGTGAACTTCTTTCAACCTCTCTCACTTTCTCTGACAACTTCTCTCTCTGTCTCTCTCTGTCACTCTCACACACACACACCAACAACCTCTATCTTCTCTCTTTCTCAGTCTCTCTCACTCAAATTCTTTCTCTTTCTCACACACACACACACACACACACACACACACACACACACACACACACACACAACCTCTCTTTCAGTCTCTCACTCTCTCTTTCAGAAACTCTCACTCTCTTTCACACGCACACGTCTTTCTCACACACATACATTTGCACAGGGAACAATGACTCCTCTTCTGAACACATGAAGCTAGACCGTGGAGGGGTCCCTCCTCTATTTTTACTCTGTTCCTCATTCCTTGGAAATCCTGCTCTTCCTTTTTTTATTAGGTGCCAAATGTTATTAGAGAATGTGGGATCCTCTCACATCTCCACTTTATCACCTCAAACATTACCCTAATTACTGAAATACCAACATGTTGAAGGCATGTCTGTTCACTTTAAATGATCTCTGTGCATATAAGCATGTGTGTGCACATGTTCCTGTGTGTTGCTTGTAGCTAGAAAATTGATTCTGTTACCTTGTTTCAAGCAACACAAAAATGACTACATATCAGTATGTTTTCAGGATCACTATATCATTGCATTTCATGCAGAAATGTGATGTCCTCATCTGTTCACCATTGTGAAGCTGTCATAGTGCACATACTATATGTGTAGAAATATACTGTAGAAAAAGGGATGGAGATTCTGACAAGTGTGGGGGCAAAGCTTTGACTGAATACAGTGGTCTTTAAGCACTCTCCCTATATACATAAGCCCCTTTGCCCTGATCCCCCTCTATTTCAGCTCACATGGCCTGTATACTGGTGTGTATGTTAATGAACTGTATGGTGTAGTGATAATGATTGCTCAGAGTCAGATGTTTCTATTTGGAGGTGGGTTAAGCAGTTCTTAGATCATTTCTAGCTGCAGTTAATAAGACAGCCTTTTTGACAGGCCTCCTCTCCTTTTGTCACATTTGGTCCCTAAAACTGGTGTTTGCATTTAGCCAATGTCAGTCCATTTGAAAGTGGCTTAGAGGATGAGGACAAACTGAAAGCACTAATCCCACCTTAGAGTTTGACTGAAGGCACTGGGCAGAAGGGCAACTTCTGCAACGTTGTCTGAGCATCCATGCTCCAGATCTCTTTAGCAATGCTGAGTGGCTAAACTGAGCTGATCATCCAATATAGGCTGCACTCACGGCGCATTAGTAACTGCTATTTTATGACTTGAAAGCAAAAGTATTAATGTGTTGACGTTGACTTTGTTCTAATGTGAACATTAGAGATATGATGACTTCCATGATGAAAAGCAGCAGATAATATTTGCAGGAAGCCCTCTTGCAGTTAGCTATTTAAGATGCTTGCAGCTTGTCTTATATGTCATAATGTACACACTGTTTTTTGTTTTTTCAGTATTGGCCACCACCACTGTGTTATAGCCAGTTTTTATTATTATTATTATTATTATTATTATTATTATTATTATTATTATTGGAAAAGGTTAAGGTATAACTTATGGTATGCAGTTTATGTAGTGTTTATTATATAAAGTATTATCTAAAGATAATGATATACACTACTGATACTGTGTGTATCGCTATGTGTGTGATAATGAAGACAGTGCCCTCTCTGAGTTAGCAGAAGCACAGGCATTAATAACATGCTTGCAGCTTGTCTTATATGTCATGATGTACACACTGAAAAGAAAACCACCTGTATCATGCATTATATGCTGTGCATCAATGGTACTGTATGTGTAAGCACACCATTAGCTTATAAAATACAAAGAACACACACGCACTGTATATGTCAGAAGTATGGCTATGGTGGATTGCATGGATGTGTCACAATAAAACATTGTTTACCTGCACATATTATTCTTCATGTAGTGATGATAGGCTAGTGTGAGCATTCATATGCAGCTGCCATTATGTTTGTCACCAGTGAATACGCATTTTATATTTCCCAGGAGCAATGCAGTGGTTTGTTGGCTCCTGTATTTTACCGTCATAAAGGAGAAGTGTCATAGCAAATCAGTGCGGTACAGCCTGGGTTTGATATTTGCTTAGCACACAAACACGCAAAGGCTGTGCAGAGGAAAGCTTAATAATATACTCCTTTATGACTGTGTAATTTGTTCACAGCTACATTTCATAACTGAATTGATGTCACAATTATAGCTTTTAAAATTTGCTACCGCAGCCTGTACTTGCTTTGCTCAGTGTTTTTAAAAGGCATTCATCCAGGTGAATGTTTCTGCGCATATGCTGATGGCCAGTGCTTTGAGCATGTGGACTAGTGCTCTTCTCCACTCACAGGGTGCCGTCCAGCAGCAAACGAGGAATGACTAACAGACGTGCGCAAGTGATCGAGAGAAACCTGGGGGGGGGGGGGGGGGGGGGTCTGACCCTTTGCCAGGCTCATGCATGGGCTACAGACATATACCGCAGTGACTGGCAGAAGCTCGCCAGACAGATGCAGAAAGCACACTTGAGGCTTGGCCATCAGGGACACAACATTGAATAGGCACAATAAATACACAGGTTTACAGCGTGATTTTTAATCAGCATCTTATTCTCAGACTTCCTATCCTAAGACTAAGACTCAGAATGCAAAGAATGTTGATTATTGAGGACAGCGGACACAAATCACCATGTGGCAACTTGATTTTAATGAACTTGCATTGTTTATTTTTTTATTATTTACTCATGTTTAAGTTTAAACTATGAGGCAAATTACTAAAAACAAAACAATTCATAGTATGTCATTTACAGGGACTTATCTGGGAAGTTCACTTTCTCTTTTCTCTGCTAAACATCTATACTACTATTTCTCTGATTGCTGGAGTAACATTTTAAGGGAATTTGAAAGCAAGATAGATGATACTTCTCCTAACCTTTTCCAAACACACCATAATTGCATGTTCATGTTAATGTAACATAAGCCCATTCACACCAGCTGAGCATGATGGCCTTAGCCGATTTATTTGGAAAGTAAAGAAATAGAAAAGCCATACTTCACTTCTAAAATGCAAGTGTCATGAATACTTAATGTTAACAATTTTTCTGTCCTTCTTCTGCTGTTTCAGTTGTGTAGCTAGACTTTAGACTCTCATTCGTGACTCTTTGGCATGTTAGGTTAAATAAGAAGCATGGAAGAGGTTGGGCCTTATCCTTTCATGCTGTCATTTGTATTTGGATTCTTGCTGTATATGCAGACAGCCTTCAGCTATGGGCTTCAAAGAGCAGTGCAGAATGGTGAGCCAAGGCCCTGTGTAAAGCCTGGTAATTCAAAGACAACATGTGGGGGAAATGTCAGGGCCTCACAAACATATTCAGCATGAGGTTTGGCACCTTTTCCTGGCTGTTCACTCTAGCCAGGGCTACTATGTGATATCCACGGCTGATATTATACTTCTTGGTTTTTTAACACATGCCTACACAAAGACACACACACTTAGACACAAATGCTTGTACACACACAAACACTTTTCACTAGAGAATTTCCTGAGGTAAAATGTCAACGCTTTGTTTGTGGTCCTGTTTCTTGGGTTGGAGAGACAGTGGCACTGGAGCTTGAGTGCTTCTGACCCCACATTACTTTGTGGCTTGCTTACTTGCTTTTTTCCACATAGCATCTAGAAAGAACAAATCTCAGAAATGAGTATGGATCCTACAGGTCAACTTCGCTTGCTAGTAGTCCTCAAGTTTTCAACTATATTCAGTGAAGACCTTTGCTAATTGGCTTACAGACCAGCTTCAATGGACGCCAGCCTGTCCCAGCTGATCCTGGCCATCTGGATATCAGCACTGCTGTTATGTCTCTATATCTCTGCTTTCCTTGCAGCAGACTTTGCCTCCCATTATAATAACTAAACCAAATCTCTCTTATCCTGCCAGTGACCTGTCCCATGAATGAGGTGCTAACTGCGTCTACAGACGTGATTCTAAGCCAGTCTCCGGGCAGCGGCTTCCCTCACTTTGAGTCCTGCTCCTGGGTGGTGAAGGTGGATCCAGGCTATAACATCTCATTCACTATTGAGCACTTCCAGACCAGCAGGCAGTTTGATGAGCTGGAAATCTTTGATGGTGAGTGTCTTAGTGTGTTTTACTGTACCGGTTTTACAGTACCGGTTTTACTAGTAACAGGCTGTTTATTTGTGTGTGTGTGTGTGTGTGTGTGTGTGTGTGTGTGTGTGTGTGTGTGTGTGTGTGTGTGTGTGTGTTGCCATACCATCAGAATTTGTCAAAGGCAGGACATGGTAAATTGAAGACAGAACCAGAGCTGTATAAGAATTTACAGTGGTCAAGGAAAGCACTCTTATACATCTTTGATGCAAGATAGGCAGTTGTAGAAAAATGGGCAGGCAAAATGCATGAATTTCCATAGTTCACATAGTGACAGGCAAACTTGAAAAGCCAAATTGCTTCAGTCTGTCAGAACTATGCGAGGGCAGATAACGGGTCATGGGCTGTGCAGGGGATCAACAGGCTCCCATTTGGGCTGAGATTAGAAACTGGATTACAGGCCTGACAGGTCAGCGCACATACATGCAGGATCACCACTTTTTAGATACCAATAAAACAAGAGACGTTCACAACATTGTAGAGACAGTTTCAGGCAGAGGTAGACAAAATCAGTATGATTCAATCTTTGTCAATATCTTACTTTTAATGGAGGCACAGATCATTCATTTAATTAGTGGACTGAGCAAATTTGAACTGCATCAGTTATCTTATTGTAGTATTGCATATAGTAATATCATCCTGTTGTAAGCAGTTTAAAGTATCTAAAGTATAATAACAAAGAACATGTACAGGTGCCAAAAATGTCTGGACTAATTGACTGTAAAAGGGTAACTGATGAGCTATAACTGTAGAGTAGGAAAACAAGTGTATATGCAAGTATATATGGACACAACATATAGTTGAATATAAAAGATTTATCAGCTATTTAGGTACAGTGATAGTTATGTAATATGCATATGTAATACACAAACATATTTTGTCTGTTTTTGCTTAGCATACAAACACAAAGACAACACCTTCTTAAAGAGTAGTGAATGTGCTATGTGCTATGGTTTGAAACATTGACAGATATCATTACAAAAACTGAATAGTTCTTGGATTGAATGGTCAATCATTGAAAAGTAACTGTGATCAAAGTGCTGTTACATGTGTGATTTACATCCCTGCCTGTTTACCATGTACTTCACAGATGTATTTGTATTCTAGCCACACTGAGCATGTGTGCTGTTTAAGACTTGACAGGGCATGAATGAGCTATTGGCCGTATTTCATACAGAACAGAAAGTCAAAGAAGGGCGAAAGAAAGTGATGCTTGCTGACTGGCTGTGTGGGAACTGTGCTTTCTTTTATGGCTGACAAAGCACCTTGGCTAGCGTGCGTGCATGTCATTTGGACACAGGCTGAGCTGCTTCTTAAGGTGCCTGGCGTGCTTGTACTGATTACGGCATTTCATCTTCCATTGAGGTGGAGAAAAGGCTACTTCCATAGGCTGCCAAGTGAAACCTCCCACAGAGACCTGCTTCCTGTGTTCAGTCCATCCTAAACCCTAGCTTTCTCTCTCTCACACACACACACATACACACACACTCGATAGCCTTCATTGTGAAGAAGGCTTGTCAGTGTGTTAGGTGTATAAGGACATGGGCCACATTGGCCATATTTGGACTGTTGTAAATGTATTGGAAAGGTAGGTTTCCTGTTAGTGTAACAGTGTTTGCTGGTGGCTTTGCATGTCTTATGTCTAATGCACCAGTATAAAGCTTCTTATGTTTGTTACTGTCAGAAACAGGAGTTGTGACAAGGTGTTATAAACTTGGAGAAAAATAATCTATAAATAATCTATAAAGAGCCTATGCACAGAACAAATTCATTTACTACTGTTGATTCAAATGTTCATATCACACTGTATACTGAAAGGTTAGGCTTGCATCAAAAACATGACTGCTGTGCGCTGTAATCAAGCCCATCCTTTGGCAGGTCCATCCAGACAGAGTCCTCTTCTCATCACGCTAAGCGGGAACTACTCCTCCCCTCTCAGCATTACCAGCTCCTCCAACAAAGTCTATCTGCACTGGTCCTTCGACCACACCTCTAGCCACAAGGGCTTCCGAATCCGCTACTCAGGTGAGCACAAGCATGATGGTGATCTCAGCTAACGTATACTCACATCCATGATCCCGCGGACTCGCGATCTCTTCTGGTGACACTTGGTGTAGTTCTGTGTGAGTTATTGTTGTGTAAATATTTTAAAAGTTTCCATATGCTCATTATCATCAGCATTTCTGAAGGCTGATTAATCATTCCCTGCTCTCGCACAGTAGGCTTCATTCCCTCCCACAGCCTGCATCCTTAGTTTTCTGCTCCTTTTCCATGCTTGATGGAGTTCTGATAGCCAGATCAGTGACAGTGGGAGTTAGTAGCAGCAGCACACAGATTCTCATACTCAATATGGACCCCCTCACCCTGTCCCACCAACCTCCACCCTCCTTCTGCAGCAGTACCTTGGTGGGAGGAAAACAGATGGCAGGACAGATTCAAACTGTTCTACTGTTTTCTTTATCAATCCATCTTTTATCTCCACAGGCTGGCTCTCCATCACCAATTGTGTGCAAGTTGCTACTCTTTCTCACTCTCCCTCTCTCTCTATCTCACTCTTCCTATCTCTCTTTCTGTCTCTTTCTCTCCCTCTGCTTCCCCTTTGTCATTTTTTTCTTGTACCTTTCTTTTTTCCCCACTCACTCTTGTGCATTAATATACTCCATGTCGTGAGTGACTGCAGGGGATTGGTGTGGGAGGCTTTTTTTTCTCTCTGTGAAGATGGGGCAGGGGAAGGGAAGGCAGAGACTGATAGCCCAACAAGTTATGCTAGCACAATGAGAGAAAGACATAATGGTGACATAGGGATTTTGATTTTAACAAAAGCCCCACCTCGGCAATTAGCTTTTTGCCAGGTGGAGAATAAAGCTTTTCTGAATGTACAGCAGATGGAGAGGGTGAAAGTCGAGTCCCTGTTAAGCCTTCCTTTTCACCAAGCTGTAGTCAGCCCGTAGCCGGTGCTGCTCCCAGCTGCCTCTCTAGGGCCAACATCAGCTCTTTCACACAAGAGGGCCATGTGGAGGCCTTTGCCAATCCGCTGTCCTCTCAACCATTTTACTATTGCATGGAGACATTTACTTAATGCTGTACCCCAGATAGGAGTTGTAAATTCCTAGATTTGTCCCCAAGCCAAGATCCCACCCATTGCGGCTAATGGATGAGTGGCTCAATTGAGGTATCCACATTTACCATCTTAATGGTACAATTTGTTGGAGAGGCCCACCACTCATAAGATCTGAAATGAAGCCCATTTCATTGCCATAACTCCCCACCACCACCTGAATCCCCCCCCTCTCAGTGATCTAGCCTTATCTGATCATCTGCAGTGTGCCAGAGCTCTTCAGTCCAAAAAGAAACAGACATAGCTGCAGGTTGTGTTTGCCCTGAATTAGCATTTTTATGGAGATCTAATGTGGCCATAGCGATTAAGTGTAATGGATGGGAGGCATTTCTTTTCTGCCCCACTTCCTGTCTTATCTCCCAGTCCCTTTACTTACATCATCCCAGCCAATATTGTTTTACACCTTTACCCCCTTGGTGTGATCTGGCCACATGATTACTCACAAAGTTCCTGCCTCAGCCAACTCTGAAGGGACATTTTTTTTACTAGAGTTATCTGAAAGTCCCATCCTGGACATGCTGGCATTTTTTTTTTTTTAACTGTCAACTTGTTGCAATGTTGAATTATGTATATTATTCTTGAGCAGACAAATATCCAAATATCCAGCAAGTGTACATAAACAGATTCAGGGTGTGTTATAAATCAGTCACTTTTACAGCCTTTTGTGAGCATGCACATTTTACAGTACATCTCTAATCAATTCCTGCTCTGCTGTGTACCATGGTTCTTCTTAATAGATGGTTTTATCCACCATTGCATTAATATGCACTTTTGACTGTGAACAAAGCAAGGGACTGGAAGCAATAAAAGATACACTGAAGAAACAGATTTGCAGCAGACAGCACAGACTGTTATTTTATTTTGATGTGTGTGTATATGTGATGTGTGTGTGTGTGTGTTACAGCGGCATATTGTAGTCCCCCTAACCCTCCAGTGAATGGCTCAGTGCACAGCCAGACAGGCACAAAGCTGGGAAGTACCTTACGCTTCAGCTGTGACCAAGGATTCCGTATGATTGGTCAGAGCAGTGCCACCTGCACTCGCTCCCCGCAGGGCATCCACCAGTGGAATGCTCCAGTACCCCTGTGCCAAGGTGGGTTAAAAGCACTCATCCAGAACCCTTAAGTGTATGTTCCAAAGCCATTTCCTGTCTTTTTCCCCTGTCCATCACCATGTCCTCCATTTTCAGTCTGCCATCAATATCACGATATTGTTTTGCACCAAGACTAATGTGGCAGCTTCTGTATTCCATCAGTGTCGGGGCAGTGGTTATGTCTGGTCAATTGCCCATCGCAATAAACAGGCTAACCAGTGGCTTTAGTGCACACATTTTTGTTAATGTGTTGTCCAAGGAGAGAAACACTTAGCACAGAGACAGTAAGCTATTTCCCCATAATGATTTGCCATTTTCAGATCAGCCATTTTCTAGCCTCCCATGCACTGTTCCTCACTGAGTAACAAGGCTTTTGTCTGAACGTGAGGCAGGTTTTAATTTAACTGGGCAGGTGTGAGGTACTGTAGGCTGTGAGCCTCAAAGGACTACCTCCATTATGTTAGAGTACATTGAGAGCTGCTTTAAATACTAGCAGTCATTGGATGAACACGTTAAAATTAACAGTCCCAAGGTGACGATACAATCAGCATAAGATCAGTGGAGCTGTTTGTATTTGAGTTTGTTTGTGTGTGTTTACGTCTCTGTGCAAGATTATTTTTAAGGCATGATCAAAAGATGTTTCTCTTGAGAGAGCAGTAATTTAGAACCTTTGCACATAGTATGTAATTTAGAAGCTTCACACATAACCCCACACATCCTGAATGTGTATAGCTTCTGGAAGAGCTGCATTGCTGGTATTCAGAGAGATTCATCTCGCTCCCCTTTACATCACATACTGGAGGCAGCAGGTGGTGAGGCTCTATGCACAGGAGTAATCTTGTTTCTG
This sequence comes from Electrophorus electricus, assembly GCF_041902795.1. Taxonomy (NCBI): domain Eukaryota; kingdom Metazoa; phylum Chordata; class Actinopteri; order Gymnotiformes; family Gymnotidae; genus Electrophorus; species Electrophorus electricus. The sequence continues at coordinate 37,004,650 of NC_137498.1, read as the reverse complement.
TATTAAAAATGTAGATGCCACAGTTAGCCTGCTGGTTTGTCCAGTTTGTGTGAGGATATGTATGTTCTCAGTGTGTTTGCAAGTAAACATGCAGCAGAATGTGTTTATTTCAATGCATTCTGTTTTGTTTTGAAGGAATCTCAACCATTTGAAGTGATTTAGCATTTGGTCCCTAGTTGGTCTAGTAGATCTAAAATCTAATCTAATATCCTTTAAGTGACACTTCAGTTTGCTACAGCTGACTCTCTCTCCCCTTCTCCCTTTCTCTCTCAGTGGTGTCATGTGGGATGCCCTTGGCCCCAGTGAATGGCAGTGTGGCTGGTCAGGATTTCACTGTTGGCTTGAGGGTTTCATTCAGATGTAACCCAGGATTTCGACTGGCCAACACATTGCCAGTGTCAACCGTTTGTCAGGAGTCAGGGAGATGGAGCGCAATGGAAACTCCACCCCGTTGTATACGTAAGTTCAAGACCAAAATGCCTCTCACCTTGAAGTAAACTGATGAAATGTCTGCAAACCATATAAAGGATCATTTCCAAAAGGTCAGTAAATCTCATATAGAAGTTCTAGCAATGGTTTGCAATGGTCGATCCTCGATAAGCCTTCAGAGAAGCAATATTAAAAAGTGGATGGAAAGATTATCAACATATCTCATAAACAAAGTAAAATACAAAACCTCAACCTATTACTATAGCTTACTTTACATTTTTGGATGCTACAAGTTAAATTTTATATGTCTATATGCCCCTTCTGGTGATATTTTGAAGGGTTTGGAATATAGGTCTGTTAGCAAAATGGTATGAAATCTGGTCAATTAAATTAATATTTTTCAGAATGTGGGGCTGTTCCTAAAGCATTCTGGTCCTTTTCAGCATTTTGAAGAAGGGGCTACAGGATTATTAGTTAAACTGCTGATATACATGCCTCTTGAGCCAGCTAACTGTGAGTGACTAGACATCATTCAAGAAGATTTGTGGCATACCTGATTGAAAAGCCTTTTCAAGGCTACCCTTCAATGAAAATAGCACAGAGGTCAGCCAAGTCCATCTATAAATCTTGAGCAAATAGGAAAATGTTATGTACATAGTTTCTGTAAAATGAGCTATGAGAGGTATACCTGGCTGACAACTAGCCTGCAGCACACTGAGGACTGATGAGTTGTATTTTTTAATCCAAAACATTTCATCACGTATAATTATTTTATTATTTATTTTATTTTTTTTTGGGGGGGGGGGGGGGTGCAGGGAACAGAAGAGGTACCACAGCTTTATGGTCTGCAAACCAGTGAGTGGCAGCCATTTAATCTATGGTTAGATAATTTGACTCTGAAATGTTTTGGTTCACCAGCTGTCACATGCCCTGACATCAGCCACTCTGCAGTGGAACATGGAAGATGGAGGCTTATTTATGGTATGCAGAATCATTATGAGTCCATGATGATGCTCACCTGTGACCCCGGGTACTTCTACAAAGGTCAAAGGGTTATCCGCTGCCAGGCCAACAGCACTTGGGATTACCCTGAGCCCAGACCTGCCTGTGAAAGTAAGAGCTTTTTTTTTTTTTCTCTCAACTTAGAACTAATCACCCATAAAACCTGCCAAGTATTGTGTCAAAGGTTTTGTAAGCATTAGGAAATTATTCATTATCAAAAAACAATTTCTGCTGTAAAATAAAATATTTTCATCTTATCCTTCAGATAGTTTTTCCTACACTGTTTTGTTAGTTTGTATCTCTGAAAAGTGACTGCAGATGAAAAACCTGCATTAATCATGGAAACAGCTAGAAGTAGCTTGCTAAAGCTCATGTGTCCTTGCATGGGGTGATGGTGTGTGTGTGTTCTTCTTCCTCATGTAGTTATTTCTTGTGGGGACCTTGGAATGCCTCCCAATGGAAACAAAATTGGAACCCTGACTGTGTACGGAGCCACAGCAATTTTCTCCTGTAACACTGGCTACACTCTGGTTGGCTCCAGAGTGAGAGAATGTATGTCCAATGGCTTGTGGAGTGGGTCTGAGGTCCAGTGTCTTGGTAAATCAACCACACTTCTTCATTTTCAGAATATGTTATGTTGTCATTTGATAGGTTTTATGCCTCAAATTCATCCTTTGTGTGTGTTTCTCCTTAGCTGGGCACTGTGGCACTCCTGACCCTATAGTAAATGGACAGATTATTGGTGAGAACTATAACTACAGGGGCAGTGTGGTTTACCAGTGTAATCCTGGATTCAGACTCATTGGTGTGTCTGTGCGCATATGTGAGCAAGACCATCGCTGGTCTGGAAAGACCCCTGTCTGTGTCTGTAAGTATTGGTTACTTGTAATATATGGCAGGTCTTAATACATGTCCTACCACACTGTTGATAATACATAAATTTTATTATGTTATTTTGTAGCTATCACATGTGGACATCCAGGCAACCCTGCCAATGGTGTAACCCAGGGATCACAGTTCAACCTCAATGATGTTGTACGCTTTGCCTGCAATACTGGATATGTCCTGCAGGGGGCTACCAAGTCTCATTGCCAATCTAATGGCCAGTGGAGCAATGTGCTGCCCAGATGTAAAAGTAAGCCCTATAATGTTGTTAATGGTTGTGTTTGAGTGTGTGTGTGCGTGTGTGTGTGTGTAACTATGTCCATTAAGCCAAGGAACCTAAACTCGGTTGTCCAGCTCAGCATGATGGTGAGGAAGAATACTTGCTGTGAGATAAAATTAAATACCAAATCTAGGAGAAACCAAAGTGAATAAAGTAAAGGAAATTTACGGTAATTAAAAATCCTTGTCACGGTGATCTCAGATGTGCGTGTGTGTATGAAGTGTTTATGTGACTTCATTTCAGTATTGTCATGGTAAAGATATGCCCCTCAGTGGTTAGAGATAATGCTTTGGAAGATTAAATGAACTTAGTACTTAAGTATTCTCTAAATGACTGGCATACACTTGTCTGTGTTGGAAATAACCACCCTGCAAAATCTGCACCTTTCTTATGCTTTCCTTTCTTACAGCTGCTGTAAAAAGCACTATATAAATAAATATGACTTTGACTTTTTTTAAATAATTTTGTTTATTTTTGAGATGGAGTAAGTAATAGGTGAGTGTGGAAGCTTTCTCAGGTTGGCTAGAAATGGAAGGTTCTGGATGTGGGCATGTTCAGATTTGGTAGAAGCCCCAGACTGAGTCCCAGCGGCAGGCTCCAAAAGTGCCGCAAGCAGGGTTGTATACCCCGCACTGACAGCTGACACTCCCAGAGGTGCTGCCAGTGACTTGACCTCTCGTGGATCATAAACATGGGTATTTGTGAGGGAGTTTTAGAAATCTTGAGACTTAATCCAAAAAAAGCATGTGTCACTCAGGCTTTCCATTGAGTGGAAAGGACCTACAAGGAGTTTGGTCTGTTTATGAAAGTGAGAATTTATAGTTCATTGCTGTTGTCCTTGCTGCTATAGAGACATTCTCATATCAACATGCTTATGTCTGAAAGGGTGGGCAGTTGAGGTTGTGAGGGATGATGATGATAATCTTGAATTCTGGATTCATAAGAGGATTAGCACCCTTGTGCTTTGTTTTATCAGATTTATCATGTTAATTACAATCTTTGAAGCTTTCTTTGCCTTCTGCCGCGTCCTCCCCGGTCTTTACTTTATTAATATATGTTTATTCTGGCTGAAGGAACTGGAAGTGGTGGAATGTTCAGTCTGCTGCTGTCTCCACTCTCAATCACAGCCCATCATTAGCAGGGAGAGAGGCTGAGTCACAGCTAATGGCACTAAAGGAGTTCATCTGGAAAGGCACAGGCCATGAGCGGTATCAATAATTTAGGGGGCTCCTGAACAGCCACGCTAATCAGCACCAATTTGTGTCAGGCCAGGCCACTGGAATCTTCAAAATGGCTTCCTAACACCAAGCTGATGAGTCCATGCCAGACTGGAAAAAATTATCCCTCTTCCCTACCAAATAGCCATTGGCCAGAGGCTGAAACGATTCTAATGTTCAATTGCGGGACAGATAAATTGGATCTCCTTTTCTCTTTATCTGCATATCTGCATTATCTCGCTCTCTCTCTCTCTCTCTCTCTCTCTCTCTCTCTCTCTCTCTCTCTCTCTCTCTCTATATATATATATATATATATATATATATATATATATATATATAATTTATTTATTTATTTATTTTGTGTGTGTGTGTGTGTGTGTGTGTGTGTCTGCGTGTTGCTATCTCTGTTGCACCTCACCAGCATATTGAATTAACAGTGGTCTGTTTGTGGATTATGGTTATCTTGTAAGTTGTTAGTGACAGTGCCATAGGTCAGGGCCATGCAGGCAGTGTTACTGGAACTGAGGCTAACTGAAGGCATTGGCTTTTTTAATCAAATTGTTTAGGGAGCCTTTAAAGGCATTAGCATGCAGTAAGTTCTGTATGTTCCAGTTGATCCTATTTAAGGAATTGAACGGAAATGTAAACAGTCCTTTGCACATATGGACTCAAGCTTAGTCTTTTATTATGGAAGCTTGTTTATGTGACTCATTTGAATTGCTCAACATGTACAACTCCTGTTCTAATTCTAGTTCTAAAATATGTGGAAATTCACTGTGCTAGTACTAAAAGTCCTAGAAGTGCTCAGCGCTCATTTCATCACTTAAGTTCATAGCATGAGCTGCCATTTGGGTCCTGCCTACAGACAGTGCAACCTAACCGAAATAAATGTCCTTGTGTCATGCTATCCATTTCATGATTAATGGGTAGCAACATGAGCTGAGCTGAACCAGTGAAAGTAGGGGAGAGTAGTGAATAAATCACCAGGCTGTGTGAGGAGTTGGAGTGGCTCCGGTGCCACCCTGCCCAGAGAGCGCCACCCCGGCACGTTGTTGGCCATGGAGCGGAAGAGCCACTCCCCTCAAAAACCCTCTTATCTAACCCCCCCACTCACGTCTGGATCGTTACAGCGACACAGTATAAATAGCCTGAGTCCTTGCCCCCCACAAGCCAGTGTGGAATTGATGGCTTATTGATAACATCTGTCAGGCATTTTTAATGGCAGCAGTGCTGGCAGGGCTTGTTCTGCCTGCCTAACATCCTCGTCCTCCCTGGCCCCACCTCTGATGCCAGATTGACTGGGGCACAGGGCTGATGCCATCTGATGTGGCACAGTCAGCATGGGACTGGGGAACTCAGAGGTGGGTGGGTGCATGGAGTAGGGGTTGATTGGGAGCCGAGTGCAGTGCTAATCCTGCCTCTGGTTCTCATCTTGCTCAAGTACACTCCCTCGTGCTTGTTGCTCTTTCCATCGGGCTCTGAACTGACAGAAACTCATCTCTCCCTCTCTGCCTACTCCCTTCTACAGGGCTCTACATCCATCACGTTCCCTCACTCTGCACAAGGGCTTTAAACGTTTAAAGTCCATTTGGGCCATCAACTTTCACTTTTTTAGGTTCAATTATTTTGCTGAAGGTTTTGTCTGTGTGGGTGTGTTCACATACACACATGCATGCATCTCTCTCCGGGTGTATCTGGGATTTAGTTTTTAATTGCCATGGACATCATACATAAGCCTACAGTACATGCTTATTACCATCTGTATTCCCTCAGCACCTGCTGTTATTAGTCTCCATGTTTGCTGTGTTCCCCCGCCCAGTCGTGAACTGCACAGATCCAGGCCATGTGGAAAACAGTGTCCGACATGTCCTGCCCAGCGGGCCCCATCGCTACAGCTTCCAGACCACAGTCTCGTACACCTGTAATCCAGGCCACTACCTGCTGGGCACCAGCACGCTGACATGCCAGGGAGATGGCACCTGGGACCGCACCCTGCCCAAGTGTCTCTGTGAGCCTCTGGCTTCCTGCAATATCATATTCTTACCATTTGTCAATAAAATGTATCCAATTATCCAAATTATATACATATGCATAGGTAAGCATATGTTTGTTTAGTATTTGTTGTGACTGTTGTCTTAATGAAAAGTCAGAAAGATGTAAAGTAAGTCTGCCTGTGCATTTCTCCCCATCTTTGACTGTGGTGCAGTGGTGCTGTGCGATCATCCCAGCATGGCTCCGTATGCTCAGATCTCTGGGGACAGGCGTGCCGTGGGTTCAGTGGTCCGATTCGGCTGCATGGGCCAGCGCTCCATCGTGGGCAACACCACCCGCGTGTGCCAGCTGGACGGCCAGTGGAGCGGCTCCCCACCGCACTGCACTGGTACCAGGGGCCCTTTCCCCCTGCCCTCTCACATCCACACTGCACACAAACATGGCTCTTCCACTGCTGCCAGCAGCTGTTTGTGTAGGACTTCAGATGCCTTTTCCAATGACTGCACATCAAGGATGCTGTAAGCGTGGGACAGCATGTCTGATTGGCTCAGGGGCTTCTGACAGGGATAGGCCAGTGCTGCCTGAATGCGGGTGTGTGGGGGTGGGCCCAAAGGACGAGTGCTCTGTCCATCCATAAAGAGCTCTAATCTACCCATATCACACAGGGCTACATAGACTGCCATACACCAGCCAGGTTATGAGCTGCCCCCCCTGCTCCACTATAAAGCCATCAGCCCCATCATGGCTCTCAGATATGGCGGCCCATAGTCTCATCCATAGCAGTAAAACCATCCTGACAGGTTAATGTCACAATTCATGACATTCATATTTCTCAAAAATTGCAGCTTTCTCGTTCCCTGCTCCCTGAGAGCAGGCCAGCTATTTTAGTATGGCGCAGGCCGTTCCTGCTGGAATAAATATCAATTCCAGAGGATATGTTGGTGGCAGAGGTGGAGGAAATTACTAGAGTCTCTAAATATTTGCTTAAATTTAAAGAGGCTTCCAGGATTTGTGGGTGTTTGTGTTGAGATGCCAGGCAGACAGATATGGAGCTGGCATAATCATTTGAAAATGCTGCAGATGAGCTTATATTGTGAGTAGATGAATGTAGGGAAATGTGTTGTCCCCATAGTGTTATTATTGAAAGTCTATTATCACCTGACTTCAGTCTCCCAGATCTCTCTTAATTTGTTTCTCATCACCAGCATGTGAGAATACCCACCTCTGAGAGTTGTTTTATAAGCATGAATCAAATTATTTGCTGTTTTTATTACTCAGTTAGCAAATAGTAATAAGAGTAAATTTAACTTCTATAGCACCTTTCACATACCCAAAGATTAAAATACAGTACATTATGATTTTTTAAGAATTCAGTGTTAGATTACAGATTCAAGGCCATAATGGAGTTTGCAGCATTCTGTCTGTTTTGGTTTGACGTGCTTTAAGTAATCTGAGTTTGTCTACTTTTCTTTCAAAACATGGTGTGGATGTCTGTGTTATCCCAGGTGATGCTGTAGGTAGGTGTGGTGACCCTGGCTTGCCCGTGCACGGGATCCGTCTGGGAGAGGAGTTCTTGGCGGGCAGCGTGGTACGCTTTAGCTGTGAGCCAGGCTATGTGCTGCGGGGCTCCTCGGAGCGGAGCTGCCTGTCCAGCGGCATGTGGTTGGGCATCCAGCCCGAGTGCCAGGGTGAGTGGGCACTAGAGTGATGCCAGCTACATTCGATAGAACAGTGCCACATGGCGGTGCAGTCCATCACAGTGGAGGACCTCTGAGATTAAACATATTCCATTAATGCCTTATTAGTGCATCATAAATGGCTTTGCGCAAAATATCATACAACAGGGAAAGGGAGCAAGGAAGGAGACTGAAGGAGTGAATCTTCCCCCTGTATTAAGCACTGATCCTCTGAAGCTTTACTGTAATTTTGTAAAGGCGCAGTATCTCCTGGGGGACACACTTGCCCCCTACCACCAATCCACTTGCATATTACACTTGCTGGATTGTGAATATCAGGCAAGCATGCCAGAGCCCCTGCTCCTGGAGACTATAATAGGTCTTGATTATATCCCCCCCCCCCCCCCCATTATCTCTCTTCCCCTGCTTTGTCCCCTTTCTCTCACTTTTCCTGCATTGCCATTCAGCTCATGCCTCTTAGGGTTGAAGCGCCTGTAGACAGAGGGATGTCAGGAGAGCAGAAATACCCAGGTTAATTACCCAAGGGGACATGGCTGGCATTTCTTTCTCCTCTCCCTACTTTAGCTGTTTCCTTTTATTTGAAGGAAAGGCCAGAAGGTGCTCTATTTTTTCAAATGTTTATAATCTATAGGCTTCACTATTCCTTTGCTTTGTTGTACCAACAAATCTATATTTGCTTATGTGTATATATACCAATATATCTATAGGTAGGGGTGTGTGTGTGTGTGTGTGTGTGTGTGTGTGTGTGTGTGTGTGTGTGTGTGTGTGTGTGTGTGTGTGTGTGTGCACGTGCGTTCATGCGAGCGCGCGCACGTGCATGTGAGTGTGCGTGCATGTTTGCGTGCATGCTTGCGTGCATGTTTCTGGACATACGGTGATTGTGTACTGTGATATTGATTTTGCTGTTGGGCCATTGTAATCTGCACCAGTGCATTGAGGTGGTATAGTGGTAGCTCAGTAGTGGATTCTCAGAACATGTGCATGATTAAAAAGAAGAAATCAATAAGAAATCAATTAAGAATGTGCATTCTTAATACCACATACAAGCATAATGCTTTGAAGCCACACAAAGATAAAGGACACACAGACCTTCGTTCATGCCCCAAGAAATATTGGAATGTATGACAGAAGAATATTCCTCATAATGTCTTTATGTACAGATAACAGAAACAGCCAGCTAATAAAAGAATGCATTTGCTATGAAAAGTGTAGCAGAGCCTTTAGCCATCCTCAGGAGCATTTCCCTGGAACAGGAGGAGGTCCCTCTCCTTGGGTGGTGCTCATGTAGTAAACCTTTGCACAAGCTAAAAGCCAAATGAATAAAGATCTGTTGAAGCTGTGTAAATGGGTAAGTTCATCTTAGGGCTCCAGAGAGGTGGCACAGGTTTTAATCACAGTAGTTAGGGCTCAAGGGATGGTGGTGCAGTACTGGAGGCCTTCGTGGTCACTGCTCTTTCCCTGCCTGCTGTTGCAATGCCGTTAGCCATTCTGGGAGGTGTCACACATCCACTCTCAGTCCATGACTACAACTTTCGTCTTCCCTGGCACAACCTCACCACCAGTTTATTAGTGTCACCTGTGTCTTATCTTTGCTATGCTATTTATTCTCTCCAGTTCTGTTCATTCCCTGCGAAGTATTATCGCTGTTCTATCGCATGTACTGAGCAATTCCCTGGTCTGTATATATCTGGCAATTATCCTCGCCTGTTTCGCTTTACAATTGTTGCTTGTTTTGCTACAAATAAAACTCCACTATCCGCAAGTGCCTGGCCTGTTCTGAGATGTCACAGAATACTTCGCCTCCTGTACAGACAACGGAGCCGGATATGTTGCTCAAGCAGTCGTAACCCAGGGAAGGATGCTGGGGCAACATCAGCAGTTATTCAAATGGTTCACACACTCAATGGATATGCTTGCTAAGCAACAGACGGAACAACAGAGGCAGATGGCAGAACTCAGCAGAAACATGAGTGATATTTGCACTCATCTACAGGCTCTAGACATGGCACCCCAATCCTCCATACCTTCTGCCCAACCGCTGGCTCCTCCTGCTGCCTGCCCGTCTTTCCCGGTCAGCAAGCCAGATAAGTATGATGGTGCACCTGACAGGTGTCGAGGATTTGTGTTACAATGTGAACTATATTTTGCTAGTACCCTACCTAACATGGATCAGGCAAAGATAGCCTTTTTCATATCCAGCCTTACCGATAAAGCTGTGGAGTGGGCCACTTCGGTATAGGAAATAATTAAGGGGCTACAAATGAGCATTTCCTAGCACAATTCAACTCTGTTTTTGATCAGCCACATAAAGGCAAAACCTTTGGGGAGTTACTCCCTCATCTTCATTAGAGTAATCATCTGTAGTGAAGTATGCACGTGAATTCTGCACCATGGCAGCAGGTAGTGGTTGGAATGAAGCTGCTTTGCTGGTAATGTTTCGAAATGGGCTAAACACAGGCATATTACAGGAATTGGCATGCAAGGATGAGAACCTCAATCTGGACCTGCTGGTTACTCTGGCCATCAGGTTGGATCATTTACTCCAGGAAAAGAGACCATGCAGAATGGGCAGAGGTCATCCTGTACCCCGTGTTAAAATGGAGCCATATATAGGGAGTCTTCTGAGGAGCCTATGCAGTGCGATTCTTCACATCTGACTCCTAAAGAGAGAGACAGATGCATTCAAGATGGTCTTTGTCTTTACTGTGGTGAGGCAGGACACGTATTTCGTGAATGCAGAGTGCGACCCCATTCTGCACAGATCAAGGGAGAACGCAGAAAACCCATTTTACGTGCTAATCATCCAATGACATCTGATGAGTTCTTTCAATATCCCAGTCTCCATCATCTCTTCATTTTCTCCCTTTGTATTTTCAGCACTAGTAGACGCTGGGGCGTAGGGGAATTTCATCCACAATCAACTCGTTCAGGACCTGGAGATCCCTCTGGTGCCACTATGAAGACCATTCTGTGTAACTGACCTAGACGGTGCCCCAGTAGGCATTGGATCCATAACGCACAGAACAAAGCTAATTTTTCTGGATACCAGTGCTCTCCAATCAGAACATCTATCGTTTCTGGTTATTAAGTCTTCAGAAGTACCTATCGTCCTGGGCCTACCCTGGTTGAAACACCACAATCCACACATCTCCTGGGCAGATCAGGAGATAATTTCCTGGTCACCGTACTGCTTCCAAAATGGTCTTAATCATTCTATGCCTCTGATCTACTCCACAACTATCGATAGCCCGGAGTATGAAGAGACAAATCAGATTCCCCAAGAATACCAGGATCTCTTGTTGGTGTTCAGCAAGGAAAGAGCTACTCGACTTCCCCCTCATCAACCGTATGACTGCAGCATAGACTTACTGGATGGAACAACTCTACCCAAAGCACACATTTACCTACTTTTTCAGGAGGAGGAGAGAGTGCCATGGAAGCCTATATAAATGAAGCTCTGGAACAGGGTTTTATACAACCTTCCACTTTTCCCATTTCCTCTGGTTTCTTTTTTGTCAAGAAAAATGATGGAGGTCTACAACCATGCATTGACTATCGGAGCCTCAATCAAATCTCCAAAAGGTACACTTACCCTTTACCTCTCATTCCGGTTATTTTACGAAATTGGATTTAAGGAGTGCTTACAACTTGATCAGGATTAAGAGGGAACATGAGTGGAAGATGACCTTCATCACCACTAGGGGGCATTACGCGTACAGAGTTATGCTGTATGGCCTCAGTGTCACGCCTTCGGTGTTCCAGGCATTCATAAATTATGTACTGTGGGAATATATTGGAAAGTTTGTGTTTACGTGTTTACGTGACTGCCAGCTGTGTGATAAAGGAAAGAAATGTGAGTTCCATCGTCAATCAATCTCATTTCTATGGTATGAAATTAGTCAGAGTGGTATAACAATGGACGGTAAGAAGATTGAAGCTATTCTCCAGTGGCTGATACCCACAACTGTAAAGAAGTTGCAGAGTTTCCTAGGTTTCACCAACTTCTATCGTCACTTCATTAGGAACTTCGGCTGCGTGGCTGCCCCTCTTATTGCTCTGCTCAAAGGGGGTGCTACTAAATTACACTGGAGTCCAGAAGCAGAACAGTCCTTCAGCCAACTCAAGAAGGCTTTTACTAGAGCACCTGTTCTTAAGCACCCTGATCCCTCGGCTCCTTTCACAGTAGAAGAAGATGCCTCTGAGGTCAGTGTAGGTGGTGCTGTCTCAGAGAGCTGAAAATTCCAAGTTGCATCCAGTAGCTTTTTATTCTCACAAACTAACACCAGCAGAGCACAACAACAGCATTTGGGAAAAGGAGCTCTTAGTTGTAAAACTAGTTCTGGAGGAGTGGAGACACTGGCATGAGGGAGGTAACCATCCTTGCCTAGTCCTCACTGACCATAAAAACTTGGAATACATGTGCATGGCCAAATGCCTCAATTCCCATCATGCCCACTGGTCTATTTTCTTTTCATGTTTTGATTTTTTGATTACTTACCATCCAGGCTCCTGCAATACTAAGGCTGATGCCCTTTCACATATGCACCTAGGGGAGACAGAGGACCCAGAGACACCTGACACCATTCTTCCTACACAGATAAAAGTCGTATCAATAAGGTGGGAGATTGACAAGGAGACTGAAGAGCTACTGACTGAGACAGAGTTCCCTGTGGAGTGCCCAGAGGGTAAGCTCTTTGTACCCGTTCAATGTCGCGATAGGCTATATACCTGGGCACATTCATCTTTGGCAACATCCTGGACATCCTGGGAAGACCCGTACACTGCAATTGCTGTCAAACCGGTATTGGTGGGAGTCACTAGCCAAAAAGGTTCATAGGTACATCTCGTCTTGCTCCCAGTGCAAGACCCTAAAACTCTCCCTGCAGGTAAGCTCATGCCCCTCCCAATGCCTGAATGACCTTGGACACACAGAGCAAATGATTTCATTACTGACCTACCTGAATCTTTCAGTCACACCACATTTCTGACAGTAATCGATTGGTTCTCGTGGGGAGTTTGCTTTATTCCCTCTTCCTGTCTACCAACAGCTTTCCAAACCACAGAAGCCCTCTTTAATCGTGTTTTCCAGAACTTTATTTATTTTATCGGATCAAGGCACCCAGTTTACATCACAGGTTTGGTCTGCATTTTTCAAGCACTTGGAAGTGACCATGACTCTTACATCTGGCTATCACCCTCAATCTAATGGCCAGTGTGTGAGAATGAATCAGGAGGTGGGCAAGTTCTTTTACTGATTCAACTATCCTACGGACTGGTCCATATACCTTATATGGGCAAAAATGGCACAGAATTCACTTACAAGCTCTGCCACAGGTATGACTCCCTTCAAATGTATCCTCAGTTATCAACCTCCCATTGCCCCTTGGACAGTGACGCAGACGGCGGTACCAGCGGTGGACGATTTGATGAGACGCAGTGAGGGGAGTGTAGGAGTGTAGTGTAGGAGGAGACATATCAATGTATTGAGCGGGTATTGCAGAAATACAAGGAAAAGGTGGACCGTCACCAAAGAGTGGCCCTGGAATACAAGCCAGGAGACTGTGTATGGCTATCCATGAAAGACATGTGTTGCACTGGAATCTGTCATAAACAAAGGTCTGAAATACATAGGCCCTTTCAAGATATTGAAATGGCTTAACAAGGTTACATACCAGCTCGACCCACTGGCTAATTACCACGTCTCGCACGCGTTCCATGTCTCTTTTCTCAAACCTGTCATTGCAGGACCCCTTGATGATATTTCACTCAGTGTTGAACCTCCTCCATTCATAGACCTCAAGGGGACTCCGTGTTTATGCTATTCACCAGATCCTGGACTCTAAGAGGCGAGGGGGCACTGTTCATTATCTGGTGTATTGGGAGGGCTACGGTCCTGAAGAGCAAAGCTGGGTCCCAGCCAAAGACATCCAGGATAAGGGCATACTTGCCGATTAACACTGGCAATTCCCGGATAGACCTGATCCTCGTCCCCGGGTCGTCCACTCGGCATGTTCTCCTTTGGCCACTTCTCTGGTTGTGCAGGAGCGTCTGTGGGGTTCGGTGGTCGTTGCAGGTTCCCTCGGACCTCGGGGATCCTGGACTCCTGGGGGGGTGGTCATGCAACCACTCTCAGTCCGTGACTACAACTCCCATCTTCCTCGGCACAACCTCACCAGATCCGCATCGCCAGTTTACTAGTGTCACCTGTGTCTCATCTTTGCTATGCTGTTTATTCTCTCTGGTTCCATTCATTCCCTGCGAAGTATTATTGCTGTTCTATCACGTGTACAGAGCAATTTCCAGGTCTGTATATATCTGGCTATTACCCTCGCCTGTTTCGCTTTACAATTGTTGCTTGTTTTGCTACAAATAAAACTCGGCTATCCGCAAGCGTCTGGCCTGTTCTAAGATGTCACAGGAGGATGGCCACATGGTGCCTGTCCTGCCCCTTATTCTAACGCTAAAATGCTGGCTTTGGGAAACAGCAGGTTGTACTCAGTGGCACTGCTGTGATTGAATACAGGTTAAACCAAGGGGCATATTTTATTAGCTATTCAGACTCCTGCTACAGTGATGCCCTTGATCTGCTAAAGACCTCTAATACTGTGTTGATTCGTCTGTTTTTGAACTAACCTTCTTGTCAAACACATGAACACACACAAGAGCATATAAATGTTCCTAAGTTCACATTGCCCCATTCCTCAGTGAGTTTGTACTGTCAACATTCTCCCCCTTTGCTTACTTCTTTTTCTCTCCTCTGAGTCTCATTCTCCTTCATTCTCTTGCTCCCCCACAGTGGTGTCATGTGGGAATCCTGGCACTCCCCGGAATGCCCTTATCCAGTTCCACGATGGCCTCGTCTTCTCCCGCTCGATTACCTATGCATGCAGGGAGGGCTACTATTCCACAGGGCTTCTCACCCGCCACTGCACTGTCAATGGGACCTGGACCGGAGACATGCCCGAGTGCACAGGTTCCATTGCCCTTGACACCTCCAGCTCCAGCTTGTTTATAAGGATGCCGTTTTACCCCTCACCATGCAGATTATGCCAGAACTTTCAGAGGCCACGCTTCCTAATAGAAATGTATATGCTAAGGGTGAAGAAACTTTGTGGTACCATGGGACATTGCTCAGCATTATTCCCGTTCTGGGCATCAGACACCTACACTGGCTGTGTTAGAAAGATTAGTCATGTCCTACTCCTTAGTACTAGGCAGTGTGGGTAGCCTCACTCCTGAAACACACTAGGGTCACCAGCAGCCATTAGGGCACTTGGGTTTGACTTTTCTAGAGCAGGTGTCTGGAAAAAGTGACTACTGTCTTAACTGCTGACACTTTATGAAAGAAAACTGCTTTTGTTTTGAGTTAAGCTGAGATGAAATATGCTATAGGTGCAACAGCTATAAAACTGACTGACTCAGTACAACAAACTTTATTTTATGGTGCTAATAAAATGACTGTATGTTGTAGGGAAATGTATGGTTGTTTGTCGTCACATGTGTTTATCCTTCAGTCATGTTTCCTTTTCTCTCATTGTTCAGTTATTAACTGCGGAGACCCAGGTGTGCCTGCAAATGGCCTTAGGCTGGGGAATGACTTCACCTATGGCCACATTGTTAGCTTCCAGTGTTCACCAGGCTTCACCATGGATGCTGACCGGGCATCCACGCTCATCTGCACAAAGGACCGAACCTGGAACGGCACCAAGCCTGTCTGCAAAGGTACAGCCCCACTCAGAGGCTGGAGCCCACACTGCTTTTTGCCCTCACCATACCTAGGATTGGGCACTTCGGGTCTGGTAAAAAAAAATGGCAGATTACAGATGCTTTCCAGGCAGTAAAGACATTGCATTTCCTATTCTTGCTATCAGTCCTTTATGGCATTGTTTCCCAAGTGATTGTCGATGTTCTATTGCAGCTATTGTGTGTGGGCTGCCAGCCAGCATCCCTAATGGCCAGGTGATGGGGACAGACTTCCAGTGGGGCTCCAGCATTAGCTACACCTGTAACCAGGGTTACCAGCTCTCTCTACCCACTGTGCTCACATGCCAGGGCTCAGGCAACTGGAGTGGTGAAAAGCCTCAGTGCTTTCGTAAGTCTTGCTTAGAATGGCCCTGCATGCCCTTGCAAATGTGTAAGGTCACAGTTTATAGCCAATTTGACAGAATGGATTTGCTCTGTGGCAGCTGTGTTCTGCGGGGACCCAGGCATTCCAGCTCAGGGCCGGCGTGAGGACCGAGGCTTTACTTATCTTTCCTCTGTGACCTTCTTCTGCTCACCACCACTGGTCCTGGTTGGCTCTGCACGGAGATACTGCCAGTATGATGGAACCTGGAGTGGGACTCAGCCATCTTGTATAGGTAAGGAGTTAAAGTTCAGAGTCAGAACAGTTTATGTGTGCAATATTAAATGAAATTTGACAGTAATGGTATAACCTGCTGACTTGGTTTTCTATACATAGATGAAGCCTGGGGTAAAATTATACTGTCAGTGTTATCATGTTTTTTGAGATAATCAATGGACATCTAACCCATTATATAGTTTGTAGACATTCATATATATTGCTTTGTATTTCTGAATTGTGTGGCCTTTGTGGGAAGTCAGCTGCTTAAAGTTTTGTTTGAGCATTATTGATTTCTTATGTGGGATATTTTTCAGATCCCAGTCACACCAGTTGTGTGGATCCTGGTATCCCTCTGTTTGGATATCAAAACAACACTCAAGGTTACCAGGTACCAAAAACATCACATTGAAAAAATGCCTTCAAAAGACCTGCTCTTCAGATTGGCATGTTATTTATTGAAATTGCGGCTTTGGTTCTAAACAGATTGGCAGTACGGTGTTCTATAGCTGTAGGAAGGGCTATCTGCTCCTCGGTTCCATCTCCCGCTCCTGCCTCCCCAACCTCACTTGGAGTGGTATGCAGCCAGAGTGCATAGGTAAGTAATGTTGTCTCTGATATAAAATTTACTTCATTTAATGTGTCTGACTTTGTTGTTTTGCTATTTTCTTTTGCTGTCTAAGTTTCATGCAGGTACTTCTCACACAGCTGATGAATAATGCAAAACTATTTTTGTATTCAAGATAAGTCATTCCATTAGAACTTCAAACCTCTGCAGTATGAGTTTAGTATGACTTATCTCCTCATCTCCTTTCTTTTCCTAACTTCTCCTTTCATCTCTTCTGTGTTCACTTTACCTCACCTCACCCCATCTCTCCTCCCTTCTCCTCACCTCACCTTACCCAATTTCTCCTCCATCTACTCTCCTCACCTCACTTCCCCTGGTCTCTTCTTTCCTCTCTGCTCCTCTCCACTCCTCTCTGCTCCTCTCCACTCTTCTCCTTTAGCTCATCACTGTAACCAGCCTGAGCTCCCATCCCAGGCGGATGCCAGAGCCATAGAGCTACCTTCTCTGGGCTACACACTCATCTACACTTGTCAGTCTGGCTTCTACCTGGCAGGAGGTTCAGAACACCGCACTTGCAGAGCTGATGGCAGCTGGACCGGCAAGCCTCCCCTTTGTGCAGGTATGGGTCTAGCAGCCTGTACACATTCTCATGTGAATCATTTGCTTTTTTTTTTTTTTTTTTTTTTACAGACATTGCCTTAATATCCAACAGCTAATTGCACAGATTTCTCTCTCCTGCTAATGTTGATGAATTGCTGGGTGCACCTGTTTCATCTTAAAAGGCTGGCACCATCAGAGGGCTCAGTTCATCATGCCATCATTGGAATTTCATACTAGTAGAGCTCTGATTAGCCCAGTGCAGAGGGCTGATTTGGTTAGTAGCAAATGTGCTCTTGCAGTGTTCCAATTACACTAAATGTCCAACTCATGAATGGGACCTATTTAGCACACATGGCAATTAACACAAAAAAAGAACCAAAATATCAGACAAACAATTGTCTTTTTCACTATGCCTAGAGATAGGAGAGCAGTACTTGCAAATCATGGCTTTGATGGATCTTAAGCTGAAAGTGTGTGAACTATGGAACTGGTGGTTTTTCGAGCTAAGCTATAAAGATGGGGAGAGTACTGTGCCACTGGATGTTCACAGTGGAGGGATTTTAACAGCACCCATGGGAAAGCTGACAAAGAGTAACTTCAGGTTTCTGACAGTTAATAAAATCCAGCTCCTACTCTGAGTTTAAGGGTGGATCTATTACTTCCTACAGTACTGTTAGAAAAGGGCGTCACTTCTTCCTAGCTGCCTAGCAAATGTTTCTCCCAGTCCTATCTTCTGCAGCCCATAGTGCTTGCTTCACCAAAGCTATGGTTCTCCAGATGGCTTGAAGTGCAAACAAGCATGTTTTAGGGGATAAGTGTTATAAAATGAATAGAGATGCAGTTAATAGATAATTAGTTGAAATTGGTCATGGTTAATGGAGAATTTTAGCAGCCTGGGCTCTAAGCAGGCACAGAACTAAACATTCTTAAAGAAGCTTTGGCTTTTACAGGATTCTGCTGATTGAACCTTGAATGTAATTTAAATTCTACTGGTAATATTCCCTCTCTCCCATAGCCGATAACAGGCCAAGTGGGAAAACAGTTGGAACTGTGCAAGAGTCACCAAACACAAAGCTTCAGGGTAGGCCTGCATTTTACAGCACAATTAGAAAACTGAAATAAATAAAACAGAATTATACAACTTGCTCCATTTCACTCTTCTTCAGTGCCTAGTGGAGTGTTTGCTAAGAACTCTCTATGGAGGGGATCATATGAGTACCTTGGGAAGAAGCAGCCAGCCATGCTGAGTATAACTGCTTTTGAACCATTCAGCAACCGTGTCAATGGCACCCTTATGGACCACAGTGGAGTGCAGCTCAATCTGGCAGGTGAGTTTTATTCCTTTCAAACAATAGACTTCTAAACACACACACACACACACACACACACACACACACACACACACACACACACACACACACACACACACACACACGCACACACAATTATCTGATGCTGCAACAGGAAGCTAATGTCTACTTGCCTGACTTGGGCTTGTCCCACTCTTAACATGCCGCTCTCTGGTTTCCTAGCATCCATAGTAATGGATCTGAAGCCATAGCAGTGTGCTCACAGACTGTCTCCTCATGCAGGTACCTATAAGAGAGAGGAGGCTCACCTGCTGCTGCAGGTCCACCAGATCCGAGGACCAGTGGAGATCTTTGTTAACAAGTTCAAAATCGACAATTGGGCACTGGATGGGCATGTATGTAATCTCCTGTATAGGTCCTGGTAATATCTGTCACAAAGCACCCTTCAGAAAGGATTAGGTACTGTGTTAACAGCAAGAGCAAGACCATAAGAAGTGTGCATTTAAATAAATATATAAAGATGTTTGTTAAATGCAGCTGTGACAGATCTTACTCAATCTAAATCAAAATAGTGAGATTGCTTTATTAATTATTTTTGCTCAAGGTCAAAGTATCAGTAACAGGCTATATAAGGACACAAACCCCTGACCTTTACATTACATGCACTACCGGCCTTCAAGCATGGCCTTTAAACAATCAATACCCATTTTTCTTCATGTTGTATGTCACTGCTCAAAAGACCAGGGAGTTTCAACTCAAAGCATATATAAAGTGCTCAGCACAAAACTCAGCCAGTGCTTATAGGTGTTTCACTCTTTCCATAGAGAAGCAAGCATAAGGAAAAAGCATTGAATACAGATCATCTTATATGCCTGTATATTCATTCATTCTTTCATTCATTCATTCATTCATTCATTCATTCATTCATTCATTCATGTGTAAAGATTTACACTATGCCATAAGCTTAGCACTGGTATTTTTATTAATCTGTAAACGCTATCACTACTCTATAAGCACAATGCTAGTATTTTCATTTATACACAAATCCTGTCATTACATCAAGAGTTGCTCTGATATTTTCACAACAGCATAAAGTGCCTTTTGGTAATTTCACAACTTGTGCATTGTGTGCGGATTTGGGGATTGGTGAACTGAAATGTGAGGTTCATACCAATGAGATAGTGTGTCTGCATGACTACATTTTAGGCCTCTGGATACCCCTATATGACTTTGCCATGTGTATTCATGATTGATGCAGGATATTCACTTTATGTCATGAAAAACAGGACACATAATATCAAATTGTTGGGATACAAAGTGTTGTATATGGGACACTAAGATTAAACATCTCTAACTTCTAATTGTACAGTATAACATACTGTAATGTTGTATAAACCTTCAACTGGCTGAACTGTTCTTGGTTAAGATCAGAAGAAAAGCCTTAAAGTAATATTTTAGTTTGGTTTAACGTCAATGGCTACTATTCCAAAAATGTTCATATCCATACACACAAAGGTTGGTGAACTCAATGAATTTACTAGAAACAGCAAAAGTGTGCATGTTTAGACTTAATCAAACTCATTCATTTTGAATAGGGATGATGACAGAACATAACCTTGAAGTGTACTACCTTAAGTTCACCTCATCACATAAAATTTGATGACTTAATTTTCTATCCATATGCAGTTATATTTGTTAATAACTGTGGAATTGTAAGATTAATTTTGTTGTATTGTTAGATTGTATTTTCTTTGAGAGGTAGAGATCCCTGTCCCTGAATACTTGACCCTACCTGCTTACCTTATACACAATTCCACTATAGCCAGGGCTACTTGCTAATGTCTCTGAGGCCAGACCCTGAACTCCACACACACACACACACACACACACACACACACACACACACACACACACACACACACACACACACACACACACACACACACACACAC
Organism: Electrophorus electricus; assembly: GCF_041902795.1. NCBI lineage: Eukaryota > Metazoa > Chordata > Actinopteri > Gymnotiformes > Gymnotidae > Electrophorus > Electrophorus electricus. The sequence continues at coordinate 36,984,377 of NC_137498.1, read as the reverse complement.
ACACACACACACACACACACACACACACACACACACACACACACACACCACTCCTGGGAATAGGAGAGCTGAGAAAGTTTCTCTTTTAATTAAAACGTCAGTTAAATCATTGCAGAGTAATCGGGGCCAGACGGGGCGCCCTCCACTAAAACGCACCGGAGACAAGCAGCTGGGAAATGTAATTAAAAGTGTGGGTCATGAGGGCTTGTGTAGGTGTGTGTGTGAGTGCATGCACTTCCAGTAGTGTGTGTTTTTGAATATGAGCATGTTTTTTCACTAGAATGAGGAATGAGTTGGGTTTGAAATTAAATGTCAGATGTAAAAGGTATTCCACATCACTGACACGTTTTACCTTTCAAGAGCTCATTCTTGACATTTTAAAAATGTATTGACTTTATAATATGAGGTCTTTAATTGTTTGTTCTCTTTTCGTCACAGGTGTCATATATGCCTTCATCTAACTCCTTTGTGTATCAAGGATTTGTTAGAGGAAAAGGATTTGGACAGTTTGGGCTTCAGAGGCTAGGTACATATTTCTCTCAGAGGGAATTATTTTGCATGTTACTACTTTGCTGTTATGTCCAGATTGTAATTGGGTCTACTTTGTTTATCTATGAATAAAATTCATTGTTAATCTTATTTTTGGTAGAGGTCAACACATTTTTTAAAATTATTTTTTATATAGATTTTATATAGAGAGCTATTTAAACACAGCTAGCACTGTTTATAAACAAGTCCTTCTTGATTTAAAGTATTAAAGGTTGTTGGTCAAGAGAGACAGGAATGGAGAGAGAATTGTATGAATGTCTGTAGCTACTGTGTGATGTCTACACAATTATGGTGGATGTCTTGTGGAGGCCAAAGAATAGGGTGTTCTGTGAAATCTCTTCACTAATGGCAGAGGGCAGTTTCAATTCCAGACAGATATGAGCATTAAGGCATTATCTCATTTGTTGTGGATTTCATAGTCTAGCTAATTGAGCTAATTGAATCTTCCACTCTTTCTTGATCTTACTTTATAATTTTGTCATTGTCTGATGAACAGGTGCATTATTACTCTCTTCTTGTTTAGGGAGTCACTGTGGACTAAATTGAAAAATAAACAAACCACTGCATCTTTATTGTCTACATAACAATAATTTAAAAGTTCTGTTTGAATAATAGAATTTGACATCCCCCTCCCCCATGTTTGTCTGTTAAGTTTATTACATAAGTGAAATATATAGAACACACTTTCTTCTGTTTATTTGTTTTTTATTTTGTCACTTTAAAATGAATTTGAGTATACGTATTGTCACAGAGTTTTCCACTTGTAAGTTAAATCTGTGAAGTGTGAAATATTATCTTCTAGAAATAATGGATTTTCAAATGAGCTGTTTAGTAAAATTGGACATGCCCCAGTGTGGCTGAAATCATTTCAGAAGAAAAGTGTGTTCATTCTGATAGAGCAAAGTATTGTATTGGTTTGTTGTGCTTTTTTAACATGTTGCTTTTTATGTATCACTTCTGCAGAGGGCCTGGACACAAATGTGGAGAATACAGGCTACAACTTTGCATCTAACAGCAGTTCAGTGGCAGCAGCCATCTTAGTGCCTTTTATAGCCATGATTATAGCAGGATTCGCTCTGTACCTCTACAAACACAGGTAAATCAGTATGATGGCACAGAGGATATGTTGCGCCCCTACCCATCAATCTGTCTTGTTTGTACTGTACAATTGTGATAACAGGGAGCTCAATCCTATGTTAGTCCTGTGTTCAGTTTCAGTAATCATGATGCATTTTGCTCATCAGGAAAAGACCTAAAGTTCCCTTCAATGGCTATGCAGGCCACGAGAACACCAACGGAAGAGCGACATTTGAAAACCCCATGTACGACAGAAACATCCAGCCCACAGACATCATGGCCAATGAGTCTGAGTTCACGGTCAGCACAGTCTGCACAGCTGTATAGCCTCTGCTTGCTGCACAAGTAAGTCATCAAGTACTCAGACCATATGATTTACATATAGGGTAAAATATATCCAAGCTGAAATTTCAAAGGTTTATCAAAACTAAAACACTGAGCACACTTTAGGCTGAAGTTTATATGGATAACCAAAGCTGCGAGGTGGCATACACAGTCAAATATCCAGTGCTGAAAATTGTTTATTAATCACTGGTGAGTGCCCTGAGCACCTCCACTCCAACACACACTTGCTGTTTAATTTTGTATCTAATGTGCTTCATTTAAAGAAGGCACAAAGTTGCATGGAATTAAATATAATAGCTCAACAGAACCCTCAGGGCAAGACATAGACCTTTTTGTCTCATTCACATGATTCAGTAGTCTTACTTGATAGAAATTCCATCCATCATTTCACAAACTATCAATTTGGCATGTGCTTTGCTGGACTGTAGCATCTGAGGAAAAAATAAAACAAAAAACTTTGAAATTCTAGACATAAAGCAAGCTTTATTGCACTGGCTTTGCCCACAGACAAAACAAATAACAAACTGCTGAGGTGAGGGAATAAAGAGAATCAAAAATTATTTTAAACTTTACCTTTACTGCATAGAGGTCCATAAATAAACCAAATCCATGATGCTAACTGTAAACATGTACAAGGTTCTTCATAATTGGATTCTTGCGTTTTGCACAACTACAGTCATCTAGTGGAATATTGTCTATAATCAAAAAAATCTATAATCAAAAAAATCTCAAATCTCACCAATGCTCATAACATTACTTGAAATAACAGGTACTACTTCTGATTCTTATTCTGCTGTTTCTTCATCTTCTGTTTCTTTGTCTTGTTTCTCTTTCTTCCCTTCATCCTAACAACCCTCCTCCACCAAACCTTTCCACTTTCATCCCTGACTTCACAGGCCGAGGCCCTGTTAACCCCCCCTGCCCGCACGAAAGGAGCCCCCATCTCACCCCACCCCACCCCACCAGGCAAGTCCAGGCTGTGTGCCTGGGCTAAAAGGGATGAATAGAATTTAGCTTCATTTTTAAAAAGAGTCTAATTATAGCAAGAAGCGATCACTCCCTGGTGATGAGGCAGTAAACAACAACACAACAACACTGGAACAGGAAAACATAAGCGCTTCTTGGAGATGTCCACAGCAGTGTCTGTTATCTGAAACTCTACCTGTTCTTACATGCATCTACTGTTTTTTGGTGAGTTTTTTGTTTTATTCCCAGGGTGAGCTTCTTGTGGAACTTGGCATGACAGAAGGGAGGAGTGTGACACTCGACTCTGTTGCTTGCCAAAAAAAAGAGCGAGAGACAAGGAGTGGCTTATTTTCACACTGGGTTTTAAGTAGCAAGATACTACTTGGGCCATATGCTTTTTCCTCTATGTGAAAAGGGATTTGTGGACAGTCATGGTCTGAGCAAAACCAGTGAGAACAACACCCTGGACAGTCGGAGCTTTGTCTTACTTTTCTACATTTTCTCCATGGAGGGTGCGTTTTTGCTTTTATTTTCTTCACACCTGCACTGCAAGATCACAGATAACAGCAAAATATGTTCATGGTACTGGTGTTCAGTGACACTTTCACGATCGATTCCTCTGAAATTTTTACTTAAAGCCACAGAGGCTGATTTGGAGTTGAATGAGATTTTGAGGCTTATTAGAAGACAAGAATTCCATCATTAGCACTGCTCTGTGAGAAATAAAATGGAAATGGTGAAAGGTGGGGCAGAACTTGCGGCAAATTATCTTCATTGTACTATGATTTGTTTGTTTGTTTGTTTGTTTGTTTGTTTGTTTCTTGGGGGGGGGGGTTCAGCATTTACAGGAGGAAAAGTGATGCACATTCAGGGCCTAGACGACACCTGCGTCTATTATGTGGGCCATCTGTGTGCCATTGTCCCCCCTGCCAGTTCTCATTACTCTGCAGTGAATGTCCTGAGCTCCATTCACTGCTATTTAAACAACCTGAAGTAAACAGTAAAGGAGGGCTTTGGGTCCTGTGGCCTCCAGGCAGCATGCAGAAACACTACTTCTTGGCTTTTTGGCAGTTGTGAATTCTTTGGAGGGCTGCTGAGGTCTGTTTTCTCAGTCCCTTTGCTTTCTTTTTGAAATGGTTGTTGACTTCTTTCTTCAAAGCTGACTTTCCTCAACACACGGAAACAAACAAAACAAGGACAACAACAAAACACTTTAATGGATTGTACAGGAAAGGAGCCTTTAGGAATAGTCCAAGCCGAAACATTTCGGCAAATCAGAGAACATGGGCAATGGAGCTACGATGGGCTTGCAAAGATCTGTGTCCAACTAAAAATGATGTCTTCTCAGTTAGATGGATTGGTGAATGTTAGGGAACTGCTCTATGCAGCAGATTATTATCATACTTTCAGTCTGTCTTCATCACTCATGTCCCACAGACACCTTTATAAATATCTGCCTAGAGCTGATGACTACAATGTCAGGCTGAAGCTTCATAAATTCATTTATAATGGTACAGTTGTTTAGCATACTGATATGGCGTTTGCTTCTTTTACATGTATTTGCCTGATTTTGGCTTTGTACAGCCTTCAAAGCCTTTAATTTTGTAGTGCCTACTATCACTGGCGTGCATTTCCAATGAGCTTTTAAAATTGCTGACATAGAAAACTGCTTCTGAAAGAAGTGTCTGAATTGTTCTTCAGTCTGTTTCACTTCTCTTTTGGTAATTGCTTTTACAATTATTTTACTTTTTAAATCTGAAGCTTATCTCAGCTGAATATAATATTGCCCAGTGTTTGTTTCAATTGTGAGTTAATGGAAAAAGCAAAGATTGTATTTCCCTTGTGATTTCACAGACAAAGTGATTGGCAGGAACATTGTCTTAAACCTGTTGCCATTCACCTGATTTTTTTTCTTCTTTTCAAATTGCTTTATCAAGTTGAATGACATCTCCGTTCACATGTCATTTGAACTGTGTATCCTCTAAGCCTGTTTCTAATGGTAAAATGCAGATTTTCCCTGATATACATTCAGTGGCTATTTTGCAAAGCAAAGATGATGAACAGTGTATGACCTGATTTACTGTTTTAGTGTTGACATACTATGATAACACTTAGCATATAATTTCTTAAGCAAACCCTAGGAAGAAAGGCATGGATTTTAAACAAGGGGGCAGCAAAATCCCTTCTCCCCCTTTTTATCTCACATTTTATACTTGGTAGACTAAGAATCTTAGAAAATTTATAAAACCTGTGGTGTTTCTGGACTACTTGCTCGTCTATTCATACCTAAGCATCTTGGTGCCTCTCCCTAACATCTGGCTTTACTGAGGGCTCTGTCTTTCTCCAGTTCCAGGTGAGGGAGGGAGGGAGGGAGGGAAGGGGGGGGAGGAGAGAGAGAGAGAGAGAGAGAGAGAGAGAGAGAGAGAGAGAGAGAGAGAGAGAGAGAGAGAAAACAACTGCCAGAGGAGAATGCAAAGTTACTGGTTTTCTTTCTGCTGCGTTAGGCTCAGAGTTCATCATCTAATGCAACCCAAGAGAAAAAAAAACACATAGAGAATAAGAGAGCAAACAGTGCTTAGCATTGAGAAAACCTTTAAACCCATTTGCAGCGATCCAATTGCTCATTAGAATTTTACCCAAAATAAACATCTGCTTTACTCCTTTGGCTCTCATGTATGGTTTTGCTAATCATGAGTCTCTTTCCCTGTGTTAGTAACAGGCACTGATAACAGATGTGTCCTCCCTGTATTGTATTGTTTTGACCTATTAAATACATTTAACAATTTAAAAAAAAAATCAGTTTTGCCATTTGAAAGCCATTTGGAAGTAACATTGTTCCATTTCAACAAGCACCTTCCCTTATCAATCATCCATGATGTCACTTCAGTTTCTCACTCTGCAAGAGACAGAGCAGATGGATGAGCAGGTTCTGGTGTCGGTGACATGCCAGCGACCCCACATATTTCTCATCACCTGTGAAAGCACACTCATTGGGCTTTTCTTTATCACCTTGAGCCAGGTTTATTTGTCTGTCCTGGTGAACTGTGAGGGGACTGCTTATCTTCCATGATCCCCACGCCAGAGTGAAAACCTCACTGATTCTAGTTTTCAAGCTGCTTTCTGTTGGTGAGATACTTCTATGTCTTTTGCATTATGGTAAAGGACATAAGATTTATTTGTTTGCCCTTTCATGATTTCATTTCAGCCCCAGGTGTAATTTTAATCATACTCAATAAGTAGCATTCAAAGTGGAATTATCCATACTACACTGAATGTATCTCAGGTTTGTGTTTGTTTTGAAATTCCTGCACTGTAGCTAAATACCTTTACATTCATATTCCCCACTGTAACTAATAAATGATGACCAGTTCATAGGCTCATAAAAGAAAATTAATCAGATTATTACTTTCATTAAATCTTAAAATATCCCCAGAGAAAATATAATTATCCATATTTTTCAATATATTTTGAATGATACAATAACATATATTGATGGAGTTTTTATCACCAGAGTATGTATTCTTCCATAGATAAAAGAAGTAATTAGACTAAATAATTGAGATATATGTTGAAACACTTTAGAATGCACCTTTCAAGATCCTGCTGTCCACTTGTTTTAACTTCTCATTTTGAAACCCAAACAATGCATTCCTCTCCACTCAGCAAGAGAGAAGTGCCCGGCCTTGAGTGACTTAGGGGACTGCTTGGCCTAGACAAAGTCTCATGAAAAACAGTCAGACTGCGGTTATTTGCTCTTTGACCAAAAGGGATCTATTGAAAAGCAAGTGTAAAAATGAGTGTACCTGAGTGGACTAGCCTGGTGTGAATTTCACAAGGAGATAGGAGAACAAATAAATGAAAAACCTTTTGTACAGAGATATATTTTTATGGAAATACATTTGTAATATAAAAAAAAAAAGAAAATGGATTGACAGATCTGTAAATGTTTTTTTTTTCATTATTGTAGTACAAATGCTAGTGCGAAATATTAAAATATCTATATATATACAAAGAGAAAACAGAAGCAAAGCTTTTTTTTTAATGTAAAAGAAAATGTTGTACATAGATGTTTACATACTGTACATATGTAATACCCCAAATGGCTTGTCTGCAGTATATAAAATGTATTTTATCCGTCTGTATATGATGCTTTGCATTGTGTTTAAGCTTATTCTACTTTCTTGAACTTGAAACCTATTTTGAAGTTTTTTGAATAAAAAATAAAATTATAATTGTTGGGTGTTCTTATAATTTATTGCACTTCTAACTTGTTTATGAATTTGTAAATTGATCTGAATAATCTGAATGTGAATGAATTGAAATGACACCTGTTTGAATCAAGTATAATGAAAAAGCTATGTATGTAAAGTGTGGAATTCTAAAATCTACAATCAAAAAGTTGTTTCTGTTTTGACATTTATGGTTCCAAATATGCCAGGGTAAGACGTACCCCATTTCACAGCCTTGCCATGCCACAGACATGTAGACAGCTAGAACTTTGTTCCCCCTCATGTGGTACATACACAGAACATATAACTTGATTATATCTTGGAGAATCCCAGGTATTCTCAGCACTTTCAATAGAAAACAGAAAAAGGAGATGAAGGCTTTTCTCCAAGAGAATTGGGTGGCATTTCAATAATTATATAGTTGTCATTCTTTTAGTGTTCTTTTATCTGAAATTTGAAAAAGGTGTCAGCTAGTATTTTTAAAGTGTGTTTCACACATGTCTAGATGGCCTGAATACTAGTGTTTTGTTCTAAAGTTTCATCCTGTAATATACATCCCATGGACAATCACTTTCACAAACGGTTGGTTATGTCTATGTCTGGGTATGTCTATGTGCAGCTTTAATTTTGTAAATATCTTGTGATTTTAGCATGTTATCAAGGAGTCTGTTTCAAATGTCCAAAATAGCTTAATTGCAAATGAGTAGAAAAGATTATCATTTTACTTTTGGAAAATGGCTGATCAGGGTGTCTTGGTAGGTGGAATTTTATATATACCTTCTTTTTTCTGAGCTTTTGGTCACCTCAAACTATTGTTCTGAAGTGACTCAGTGAGTCATCTGTTTTTTTCCACTGACATCGGTGCAGGTCAGCTTCATGCCAGGATGATGATGGAAGTTTGTAAGGGTGAGATGAGAAATCGTGAACAATGGCTAATGAGTGGTACAATGAAAAGCCGACACATTGCTCTGGAGTGTGTCTCCCCTGCTTGGCCAGAGTGCCATGGGCAGCTTGACCTCAGACACCTCCATTATCTCTACTGCATCCCCCACGAGGACCGGGGTAGGATCCACCAGCCCTGAGAGCAATGCCGTGCTAATGGCCAGCATTCTGTCTGTGCTTCTATTTTGAGGAGTTAGGGTCTTCCGTTACAGAATTAAACCAACAGACACTGAACCATCCTTGGGCTCAAAGTCACAGTGATGTTCCAGGGAACATTAGTGCCAGGAGACACCCTCAAGAGAACTGGTATTTTGAAAATCTTATATGAAAATATACATTTTTCCTTATATAAGTTATTTTTATTCACAAGGAGAATTTTAAAAAAAGACACCCAACAACATACTCCAGGTAAAAATATTATTAATGGAAGATAGTTGTAAGGGTAATTAAGGAATGCGTGTATGGTAAATTACTCTGGTAAAGGATGAATAATTTTTTTTTTTTAAATCTAGTTTAGTTTAGGGCCTCGGAGAAGGGTAGTATCATCATCAACATACTTTAGCACACTCAATAGTGATGGCAAGCTCTAATCCTTATAACTGTGTCCTGTTTAGGGCAGTGGTATCTTAATGGTTAAGGTACATGACTTGTAATTGGAAGGTTGCTGGTTCAAGCCACACCACTCTAGACTGGGAGCTGTACGGTGGCTGAATAGTCATAAAAAGATTAAAGATAAAAGCCTTTCTCTGGGCTTATTAAAGCATCTGGTAAACAAGTTTTGTTAGTTGTTACTGAGTTCTACCAATTTTCCAATTATTAATAATCTCTGAACTACAAAAAGATTGGTAGGGTGCTAGGATACAGCTGAAGGAGTTCCAAATAAATAAACTCAAATAGTATTTGTAAATTTAAAGCATGCTGATCCAAGGGAATGTTATCTGCAGTGAGTAAATATGCTCTCCAAAATTCACTCCTAAATCATCCTGAACTGTTATAAGGATAAGATTATTCAGTGGTATATCAAACAGAAATGTATGCAGCTGGCAGGTCCTGAAATAAGAGCTATTCACCTGCAAGCTATAATGTTGCCCTCATTAGTAGAAAGGCTGTATACACTTAAGTTCCCATCAGTCAAATAACTTCTACTAAAGTAGCACCAGAAATGGTACAACTGACTATAAATTGTATGATGCCATTACATGGAGCTATAAGTAGGTATAACTAATAAAGTTCCTAATGTTCCATGCTCTTTACCATTACTATTACTTTACTATGTTGACAGTACTCATGTAAACTCACAACCGTTTAAATGTATTAATTTATTTTGATCAATTGCTCATAAATCTTATGATACACAGAAAATAGAGTTAATTTGTATATTATATAAACTGATGATATAAACTGTTATTGTTTCCTGGAAGTCTGTGGCGAGGGTTTTATTCATGGTTACTTCTTTCTTTTCCACAAGGCATAGTGTGATTGACAAGATAATCAGTACAATTAAAGGCCAAGGACTGAATGATAGAGCACTCAGAGACATACAGGTTTAAGATGGGATTGGTCCAATTACAATTAAGTTAGCTGATTGAGATGTTACATAGAAGCTGTCACAATATGGCTAATAGACTTGAACAGTCCAATATTTTTGAGCAGACAATGCCTTCTGAATATCTGGATCTGTTAACTACTGAGGATGTATGGATTTATCAAGATAATTGTTATATCCACAGCTTCGCAGATGTTTACTTAACAACAATTCAGTCTTTCTTGCCAAAGTTACAAATTACACTCAAATACATCTTATTGGACCGAACTTATTATACAACTACATGCTTGTGATTTCAGAGGACTGAAAAAAATCACTATTAACCCCAATAAGTGTCCTATGGCAAGACTACCAAGAACATCTCTGAAACATGAGAGCACAAACAATGACAGTCTTGATGGCTTGGACATTACTCAGATTAACAAGGTATGTGTAAAATGTTGATGAACCAGGACTACGTAACAGTGCTATGGATTAGGTCAGATAACATGAAGCTGATACTACTACAACAGTAAGCCCAAAGAAAGAGACTACATGAAATGCCAGAGGGGAACTATAGATGAGGATAAGGCCTTCATCCACACTAACAGACAAGCAACTAGTTTCCCAGCACTCAAATACTGTCAAACAATGCCTCCTATCACAACTGGAAATGTATGAATTAAAGGATGCCACTGCCTAAATACACCTACTGCTACTGATGCTATTGCCCCTGTGGCCAAAAGGTCAGAATTTGAAAAAAAAATCCAAGAATACCAAAGTGTATAGTGGACACATCGTGTGGTGCTTCTGTGTACATATGGAAGGTGATCATGACTATGCTAACTGCAAACAGCCACCAGTGTGGGCACCTTCAATTCTGTGACAAACTATAAGCTTATATATGAATGCAGCAATAATCATATTTCCAACTGCCAGTATAACCAAAACCAGTAATGTGTTGCTGTATATGTTGCTGCAGTAGTCATTATTGTGACTCTAGGATACAAAATGCAAGTCATAAGCCCCCCTCACCCCCGGGAAACACAAGATGGAAACCAAAAGACATCTCAGATAGAAGTAGATACTTAAATTTTATTATCACATTTACTTTTTAAAGTATTGTGATTAGAGATGCCACAATACCAGTTTTTCTGGTACTGATCTGATATCTTGAATGGCAACTGTTATCAATACCAATCCAATATTTTCTTATTAAAAACCACATGTAGTTTAATTGATTGGGGGAATTGTTTTGGGTGAGATATATATGCTTTATTTTGTATGTGTATGTATATATATATATATATATATATATATATATATATATATATATATATATATATATATATAAAACAAAAAACTTTCTTTCTGCTTAGTATGACTACCTCACACACTCACTCGAAATTTACACTTATAGTTCGTATGCATTGTTTCTTATTACTGAATGCAGCTGTATTTCAGCATCATCTTAATAATAACCTTATTACTGTTCTTTTGAATTTCAGTGGTAAATCTTCACTTGGGCAAACTCCACAAACATTTGACTGACTGATTTAATGTATGCTCTAAAATAATAACTATATAGGCTACCTCCAACCCTAACTATTAACCATGTAACACTGTATCTTTTGAACTCTTGGATTATGGAGCAAAAGGGGCTAGACCATATTTAACCAGTGCAATGAGGTTGCAATGGGCTCTACAGCCTTGACATACCAATCTACTATAGATTCTCAAAACTGGGGGACCAATCTGATTTGCCTTTTCACATCATCCTTGCTTCCAGTTCTAACAAGTCACAACGTCACTGCCATCTCAGATTGTACTTCCAGAGCCTGTACATGTGGTCGTTGCAACTCAACCTCCAGCTCCTTTAAAGGACCATAAGTGCAGCATCAGAAACAGACACAGGACTTGTAGGTTCCATGTCTGATGCAGTCTTTCTTTGTACGAGCAACAACATAATTATGTCAGGACACAAGCTACAACAAAGTAGACAAAAGAGAAGATACCATCACACAACGACTGAACCAAATGGGGCAGAAAAAGAGCCGATGCACTCACAGATGTAAAACAGAAACCAAAAGTAAGGCAAGAACTCCAAAATGCACCTTAGATGTTAGCAATTTTTTTTTTTAAATATAAGTGAAATAGGTCCTGTAACTCCTTTGCTTGTAGTGCAGCCAGATCATCATCAGAAACTTCATTTCCATATTTGACTTAATCTGATTAAATTTGATTCAGATTAAAATCTTGTAATTAATACTTAAATGTTTCTTTAATGCTTACATTTGGATTCGTTGTGACAAAAATATATACTGGCAAGTAGGAAAACATCTCACTACAAGTAAATTAAAAGCTATTTGGAAACAGAAATAGTGCTCCTGTTGGTGAGCAGAGCTGATAGATATAACTCACTAAAAGTCAGAGCAGCCATCAATAATCTATATGAACATTAGCACTAGCATTAAGTGTTGTTTGCAGAGTCTGTGTGGCAGCATTTTTTTCTGAATGAAAAATATTTTCAGATTTTCTTTGTTTATTCTCTCTCTCTCTCTCTCTCTCTCTCTCTCTCTCTCGTTCTCTTTCTCTTTCTCTCAACACTCAGAAAATCACTTTGAAGCACATCCTATCCAAACTGTAGCACCAGTCTCAATTCACGAGTGGCATACTGATAAATATACACTAATGTGTCAAGAATCAGTAAATTGTATGCAGCAGTATGTAAATTGATTATGAAGTGGTGTTAGTTTAAGGAATGGCTTGGGAATGCCCATAGCTGTATACGTTTTGAGGTCATATCTTGTGCATGAGGTTGAACACTGGCCAGCATGCTCATGGCAAAACAATCTGAATTATTGGAGTTTGAATGAGACATGACAGTGTGTACCAGATAGATGGGATATTCTATTTCCAAAGTTGTGCAGGCATTTAACATTCTTTGATCCACAGTGTTATGTGTGTACTGGGAATACATCATAGAAGACATTACCACCCACAGTGGACAGGCAATGGCCACCCACAGGTGCTTAATGATCAATGGCATCTGGCTAGAATTTTCAGTGTAAACAGATAAGCATGTCTGGCAGAAATAATATTCACAATCAGTGCAGGAGGCTTCACATGCACATTCCACAGGTCGGTGCAGCGTTCTTTATCTTACATTGGATATGGAAGTAGAATACCCTCCAAAATTCCTCTGTTAACACCGTGAGACCAGACACCGTTAGATGTTGCTAACTGGACCCTGAAGTAGAACACAGTTGTTAACAAAGCACTGTGCAGGTCGGTGGTGGTTTCATAGTGATGTGCAATATGTTCTCATGGGTTGGGTCCACTGGTCCACTTAAACACATTATTTACCAGTGCTCGCTATGTTTCACTGCATGCTGAGCATTTATAGCTGTTTATGGACTTCATGTAACCCCACAATGATATTCCAGAAGGATAATGCATAGTGACATCAGGCCCAATTTATCCAAAATTGGTTTGAGGAGCATTTTGGAGAGTTTCAAAGAATGGTGTGGCTGAATCAAGGATTTATGGGATGTGGTAGATAGGGTGACTATCCAACCGGCATGGCTCAACATCTCTCCAGACATCTTCTACAAACTTGTGGAATCATTGCACTTCACCAGGCCAGAGGGGGTGCTACACATTATTAGATCATGTCCCATGACTTTTGGTACATCAATTCAATTGCGACTGTAGCAGATAAGCTTTTTATGTACTCATAATTTATTAACATCAAAACATAAATCATATTTGTATTTGTTCCTTGGGGATTTTGGCTCCTGGGGACCCTAGCTGACTGTTTACCTTTGCCCAGTGCAAAGACCACCCAGGATGCTGGCAAGGAAGGCATACATAAAGAGACAGACACAACCAATAGGCAGGGATTATATACTGGAATATATTTGATCTGGACACCCCTAAAGTTCAGATGGGAGGAGCCACATAGAGTGATGGAGAACAAGGTAAAATCCTGTGGGACCTCCAAATCCATACAGATAAACAATAGTGAAATGTTGTGATAGTAGATAAAATACAAAAAGCAGCAATGATAATAGATATAGCAATCCCAAGTTATGAAAACATGGCTTAAAAAAAACTTTAAACTGCACCATGTAATAGACAGAAAGTCAGATAAGTGCTATTAAAATAAGGGTGATATGGTCCCTTTTTCTCCGGCCAGTGAGTAGATCAGCTGCTGTACTTTTTACCACTTCTAATTGAGGCTGTGTTTGGTTGTTTAGATCAATTTACAAGGTATTACAGTCATCTAACCAAAATTTTATAATAGCATGAGTGACTTGTTCCAGGGCCTGGAAAGTGATCAACTGTTTGAACTGAACTATTTTTCTAAGTTCATGAAAACTGATCATAACAACTTAACAACTGAGTTGATTTGTAGAACAAATCTTAGGTCTGAGTCAAAACTACTTCATTCATGGGGCAGAGATTTTGGGCCCTAATGAAAAAAGATCCTAATATCAGTCTTTAGAATTTCCTATGTCTTTCTCCCAAGTGCCTCTGTTCAATAGTGTAAAATGCTCCACTGAGTCCTAATAGCATTACAATGGCAGTTTCTTGAATCAAAAGTATTTCTGACATAAGACACAAACTCTGTGTTAACAGTCTTAAAATCAGACTGGAATGTTTCAAAAATACCACTGATGCACAATTGTAGTGACAGTTGGGGAAAGAAATTCCAAAAACTTTCAAGAGAAGTGGTGATTTTGAAAGATTGGAAATCATTAAGGATTAATCACTGATTAAAACATATTGCAACACAACCTATAGTTAAACTATCAAATGTCTCTTTAGGTTTAAGATTTGTTAAACGCACTTCCTTGAATCCCCCCCAGAGGTGTCATACTCAATTCAGGTAACACGCCATTTTGCACTCAGTCCAATGTCAAATGGACGAGACCCAAAAAAAGCAATTAAGTAACAAGAAAATATCAACAGCCCCTCCAAAATTTGTTAATTTATCATCATTTAAAACTTGCACATGCAAAATCTATGCTCTGCACAGGGGCCAAGGGTAAGTCACACTTTACTTAGTTATTCTTAGTTTTTTGTTTGTTTAAACATATTATACTCTGCAGAGTCACTCAAACTAAGGAAGTGGTTCTCAGTCTATTTGGCATTTTCACTGCAAATTTAAGTCATTTTTGATAAGAGTATATGCCAAATCTAAATAATGTTATGGATTTTCTTCTTCTGATTCTCCCCAAAAACTACCTGTGCAAAACTACCCATAAGTTCTAGAGAAATGAAACTTGGTCAGTTGGTCCACACTACTGCAAGCTAAAGTGCCAAGTGATTTAAACCCAAAAGGCTTGAAGGAATCATTATAGCACATCCAAACATGCTCCAGTCCATAACACATAACACCGTATGTCATACAGCCAAAAAAAAATGTTTTCAGTGATTACTAATCTTCCACTCTACTAAACACTTCAAGAACTATTGAGCTCTGTTTACTTAGTTTTTGAGATAATTTGCATATTGCGCAAAATTGCAAATATTTTTGTGTGAACTAGTTCTAGGGTTTTTAATAGACCACTACTTATATTTTCAAACACTAAAACTGGTCTGTCTTATTATATTTCTATTTCATGTGTGTAGATCATCTTGGCAACAACAACAGAAAAATGTGGTTCTGTGAAACAGACAAGTCTTGAAATGGTTTTCTTAACCTCACAAGTTTAAAAAAAAAAAATACTTGGTGTCATCAGATTGTTTACCAAATTTTGTTGAGAAGCAGCTTCTGGGGGATTCTACAATAGTTATTTAGATTGAAAGAATGAAAATATATGTAATATACCTAATAACAAAAGAACAAAAATTGTGTCATGACACAAAACTCTTAATTGTACATGTAGTTAGGGAGAGGGATATTAATCATTTTTATTTTCATCACACCAAAAAAAAAAAAAAAGGCTTAGATCAGTCACCATCAAACTGCATCTACATGTTTACAATGTCTTGTTGAAGCCCTCCAGCAAGTCTGGTTGGTATGACTCAATCTGATTTAATGTAACAGTTGCAAGGGAAGCTATTCTTATAGTAATGGCATATCATTAGAGCAGCACAGTATAGTACTTAGCTTTTTATATCGCCATAATCTCAGAAAGCCAGCAGCATTTCACCTTAGATGCGAGGTATGAGTTTGTAAATTTTAGAGACTTGTCTTTAAACAGACTGTTTTCACCAAAACTGCACAAATCTGAACTTCACATACTTTGAACACACAAGAAAAAAAAGTTCAGTGCATAGTTCAGTTGAAACCAGTCTTCACATACATACTATTTCATAACTGTCACACACTAGTAATCAGTTATTTGTTTATTTTATTTATTTATTTATTTACACAATACTAAAAAAACAAACACTTCTGTTCATAACACTTATATAATTTACCACAAATCTTTACATTTGTCACAGTAGGCCGGTCGTCCAGCAGGAGGGACATACTCACTCCTGCTCAGGACTGCACTACACACCTGCTCCTCTCACAATCACCCGATTATTAACCGAACACACCTGTTCCTTATTTTCCCCTTTTATTTAAGCCCACAGGTACCTGAAGTCAGTGCTGCACACTATCAGACTTCAGAGCAATTACCGAGCACCACTGGAATGCTGACTTCTTCATATATTTACTTTTCCTTTATTTTGCACTTCTTGTTGTCATGGACAATAAAAGCTACTTCCCTGAAACCTCACCTGTCGCTCCTTCTGTGCCATCAATGTCACAACATTCATGTTCACATCTTGTTGAACATCTTGTTGAAACCCTCCAGTAATCCTTACTAGAGTAAGAATGTATTATTCTGAAATAATGTAACAGGTGCAAGGTATGCACTACTTGCAATCATATTAAAATTAAATTTGCAGATGTTTGTTGTTAAAGGTTCCTTGTTTAGACTGTAAACAATGCTTTCCATGTACTGATACATATAAAGAAATACAATCAATTTCTGTGTGCATCCTTTTTCCAAATTTATTCAAATGTGACAGCAGGTCACTTAGGACAACCTGAAGGTCAAGTCAATGCACTAATGTTAATCTAATTGTATACATGTGGAGCAGAGAGAGACTCGTCTGCACAGTATTAGATGAATTTGGAGTATAATTTTTCCTTAAGAGAAAGACAAGCAATTTGTAGGAGGAACATGCCCACTTTTTCACATAGACACTCATTGCACCTGCTCTGGTCCCAGTCCACAGCATATTATCATTTCACACATGTTCCTTCTTTTCCCTCTCACTATATAAGTCCATGGGTTCCTTACATCAGCGCTGCACATTGCTAGTCTGACTGAGCTATCATTGGATCCTTATCCACTGCATGGCTGCGTTGCTTTCTTACTACTGCTTTGCAGCTTGTTCATTTGTATTGTATCATGAAAAAAAGACTCTAGCATGCAGAGTTCTCTGTGGGTTCTGAGGCTAGAGCTGCTGGACCTACTGTTCCTCCTGTTTCGGAATGGGTAAGGTGTCATACCCCGGACGTTTATGGAGAAGAGGCAGAGAGATGTGAAGGATTCATGGTGCAGTGTGAGCTTTAGTATAGTTACCAGCCATGTTTACCTGACCATGCCAAGGTAGCTTTCATCATCTCACAACTCACGGAGAAGGCTTGCACTTGGGGAGCTGTGCTAGTGCCCAACTCTACTGCTGGCCAAATACCTCCAGTTTAAAGGAACTCATAGCAGTGATCCATCATCCATGCCAGGGTAGGATCTACAGCCAGGCTCTTCTGTGTCTAAGGTAGGGTCTATGATCAGCAGCAGATTATGCCATGGAGTTTTGGACACTGGCAGCTGAGACCCACTGGAACAGACCAGCATTGGTGGACGCCTTCCTTGGAGCTCTGTAGAGAGACCTGCAGGCTGAACTAGCCTGCAAGTAGAAGACAGTGACCCTTAATGATTCATCTCACCATCACTTACGACCATTTCCTGCAAGAGAGACATAGATATCTTCTCAGAGGGTCACCAGCAGGACCAGACGCAGCTCCCAAAAATCCATGCAGCTGGTTGGTGCCAGGGTTCAATGCAAGCCTTGTGTCCATCTTGAAGTAGGCGGAGGGCATGTTGAGCACATTTTCTTTTATTTGTTTTCATCTCCCTGTCAGCCCATCACCATCTCCCTGGTCTACCCTGGTTGTGCACACTCAACCCTTATATATCCTGGAAAAAAGAGCATCATACATTGGGTGACTTCCTGTAGCAAACAATGCATCCCAGACCAGGCTGTGCTTCTCTAGTCTACATTCCAGCAGAGACTGGAAGCCAACAACTTCCCCATCCCTTCAGAGTATTGAGACCTGGCTGGAGTATTCAGTCCTGTCAAAGCCACTCAGCTACAAGCTCTATCCACTCTCCCAGGAGGAGGAGGAGGTTATGGAGCAGTACATCAGGGATGCTTTGGCACAGAGTTACATCCACCCCTCCACCTCACCTACCTCAACTAGCATCTTATTCATAAAGAACAAAAATGGCAGGGTGAGGCCATGAGTATATTATAGGGGACTGAGTGAGTTACTGGTTAAATACCTGTACCTGCTCCTGTTAGTTCTGGCCACCCTTAAGCATCTTAGGGGAATGTGGTACTTCAGCAGGTTAGACAAACGCAG
Source organism: Electrophorus electricus (assembly GCF_041902795.1). Lineage (NCBI taxonomy): Eukaryota > Metazoa > Chordata > Actinopteri > Gymnotiformes > Gymnotidae > Electrophorus > Electrophorus electricus. Next base: position 36,966,091 of record NC_137498.1, on the reverse strand, counting down.
TGCCTATATTCTGATCAGGATTAAGGAGGGTGACAAATGGAAGCTGGCCTTTAGTATGTCCTCTGGACACTATGAGTATTTAGTTCTGCCTTAAGGTCTAGCCACGGCCCCCTCCGTCTTCCAGGCACACATCAATGAGGTCTTAAGTAGGGTGATTTTGGGTAGATCCGTTGTTACTTATATTGATGACAAGTGATTTACTCATCTTGAACAACATGTGCATGATGTATTTACAGTCCTCCACACCCTCATGCGCAACCTGCTCTATTGTACATGTGAGTTTCATACTAGTGAGGTGAGCTTCTTGATGTACATTATTTAGAATGGCTCTGTACAATTGCAACCTTGCAAGGTGGAAACTGACAGTATAGCTGAGACCCCAGATGCCATGTGAGCTCCAGTGGTTCCTAGGGTTTACCAACTTCTTTCGGTCATTCATCCAGTACTTTAGCACCCTGGTCAGGCCTCTCACTGATCTGCTCTGTGGGCAAGTTAAGCAACTAAATTGGAGTCTCAAAGCAGAGAAAGAATTGGAGGACCTCAAAGCCATGTTCTCCAATGCTCCCGCACTGCAGCAGCAGAAACAGATTCCAGTAAGCCCTTTATTGTGGAGGTAAATGCTTCAGATGTGTGAGTCAGTGTGGTGTTGTCGTTTCTCTTCAAACTATACACAAAACTCCAAATGACAAAGCAAAAACATTTTGGGATGAATTGTAAATTTATTAAATATAAAACGCTGAAATATTGCATTTACATAACATTCAGACCCTTTGTTGTGAAACTTACTATTGAGCTCTGGTGCACCCTAATTCTTTTCTTTGAAAAGTTTTTGAAAATTTTCTAGAGGTTCACTACAGTCCACCTGTGCCAAAATAAATCAATTGGATTTAAGTAGGCAAAGCCCACACCTGTCTATATAAGGTCTCGCAGTTGATAGTGTATGTCAGAATGAAATCCAAAAATGAGATAAGGTCAAATTCAGCAGCAGTGAAAGTGTCCAAGACCATGAAACCCTCAATTATTCTCAAGCAGAAGATTTTTGGAACCATCTTCTAGAACTGACTGCTAAGACAAACTAAGTAACTGGGTGTAGCATTGATCAGACCAATAACAAAATGTCACTATGAATGATCCAGAGCTCTTTTGTGGATATGGGACAACCTTATAGAAGGACAACCATCAGTGTAGCACTTTACCAATCAGCCCTTTATGGCAGAGTGACAAGAGAGAAGCTATTCTTCTGCAACACTCATATCATATCATAAACTACACATATGCTTGTAGTTTACATGAACAACTTTTAAACATGGGAGGCAAGATTATCAGGTCTACTGAAACAGAAATTGAAGAATTTGGCCACAATTCCCATTTGAATGGAGCATTTAGCATCGCCTCATTCATTCAATCCCTACATACAGTTAAATATTTTGGTAGAGTAATCCTGGATGTAAACCTTTCCAGATCTCAGGCTGGGGTGAAGGTTTATGTTTCAACAAAACTAAGAATACATCAAGAAAACACAGGAGTGGCTGTGGGAAATTTCTATGAAAGTCCTAGTGGCACAGTCAGAGTCTGGATCTGGACCTATTCGTGTATCTCCGGAGAGACCTGAAAATGGTTGTCCAGATGCTTGCAGTCCAATCTGGCAAAATATTCTGCCAAAAAGAATTGGAAAATGTATATTAGTAAATAATTAGTTGTCATACGTGTGTTTTAGTAGTATGAAATTTAACTAGATATATAATTGTGGCATCCCTTAATTGCATATATTTAGTGAGGTTAGTGAGGTGTATATACATACCACAAATGTATATACATTTGTACTGTCATGGCCAAAAGTCTTGAGACTAACACAAATTTTGGTTTTCACAAGGTTTACTGTCTCAGTTTTTTCATACTTTTTAAAATGTTTTATTGACAAACAAATCCAGTTTAATCAAAGACTTAATACTGTTGACCCTTCTTTTTTAAAGACTTCTGAAATTTGCTTGGGATGCTGGATATCAGCTTCTGGGCAAAATCTTGACTGATGGAAATCCATTCTTGCCTGATCAGTGCTTGGAGTTTATCACAGTTTCCATGTTTTTGTTTGTCCACCCTCTTTTTAGGACTGAAGTTCTCAATGGGATTGAGATCTAGGGAGTTTCCTGGCCTTGGACCCAAAATTCATGGAAGTGTTCATAGGCAAGATTTTGAGCAAACTACTCCTTTGGATGAGAGCTTGTTCAGGAATAGCAGAAGGCAGATATGAGCATGTAACAAATTGCAGAAGTCTTAAAAAGGAGGATAAACACTGTAACTATTAAGTCTTTGTTTAAACTGGATGTATTTGTCACTAAAAAGTGAAAAAAAAAACCCTGGGGTTTAATGTCTTGTGTTTTTTGTCTATTTAAATCTCGGATAGTGTGTGTACTGTTAGTTATTGTTAGTCTGCTGTTAAATGTAAAACTTGTGTGTGATCATCATTCAGTGTTATTTTAGTCTGTGATTCGTTAAGAGTCATGTCGTTAAGAGTCATGTCTTTCATTAATGTTATGTATGAGTGTCACCATTGTTGCCACCGTGTCTTATGTTAATAAATTAATAAATAGGTCACTTCATCGAGGCAGTCTGTGCTTCCTGGTCCACGCCCATCGGCACTCAGGCCAGCAGAAACGTTACATATATAAACAGCTGACAAAAGGATCTAAAAAACTGAGGCAGTAAACTTTGTGAAAACCAAAATTTGTGTCAGTTTCAAAACTTTTGGCCATGACTGTGCACACAGTCAAATGATTCCTTCAGTTTTATGTTTTGTGGTCTTAGCCTAGGTTTAGGGTTGTAATCAGATGTCATCTACATAGATCCTGCTTGAAGAATAGAGAGATTACACAACACTCCTGTTAAAATGGTACATTAAATTAAACAAATGTCATACACAGGGGGAGAATGTTAAAAAATTAATTAATTAATTAAGTACACAAAAGCCCACAAATCCTCCTTTAAGATTCCACCTTCTTACATACCAAAAACCTATTGAGAGAGATTCTATAGAAATTTTAGGTAACATGTTTCATTAGTGTGCAAACTATTATCCATCCCTTAAGTCTCCCAGCACATCACAGAAATATATATCACAATAGTATGAAGCTGCCATAAAGCTCCATGTTGACAGCTACTTTTTCAGCTTGCAAGGATCACCAGATTTTTACAGCAGCTTGTATACAGCAACTATGCTGTTATGCCCAACTGAGAATTGGTCCTGCAGTATCTTTTCTCTTGCATTTTAATTTCACCAACTAGGTGAAACCACCTTCATTTGTTACAAGATTTTACTTGCAAATTTAACATTTCCTGGGAGCTGCATCAAACGAATATATATCACTGAGCAAGTGTGTTTTCATTTACCCATGAAATAAAGTTTTTTTTCTGTGTCAACTGAAGCCCCTTATCCTCTCAGTATAGTTCTTGCATCATGTAAAATCTCTAACTCTGCCCTCCCAGACTTAGGTGAACTTGGGAAAAGATTGACAGCTGTTTTGTTTCTCTCCCTGTGTCTGAGGTCAGCAGGATCTCTGCTGACTCTTTTTCCTGATCATTTGAAAAACTGGGTACTCTATTACCTGTCATTACCAGAAGGCTTCACTGGATGACCTCTACCAGCTGCTACTCATAACTTTTGTGTAAAGTCCAGCTCAGTATGAGTCAAACACATCTATTTTGAATGCTGTTAAAAGCTTGGTTATATCTTTATTATGTAGCCCATCTGAAAATATGTGTTTAGTAGTGGGTGAATGTATTGTAAATGTGATATGTTAATCTGGGGATGAGTTTTCCTGTACGGTAAATTTAATTTAATAGAGTACAGTGGTGATTTGGGTTTTCAAATCAAGAATCCTTGTATAACTGTCTTTTGTGTTTAACAATGGCTTATGTGCATGTTATGAGAAGCTTCAAAGCAAAGCTTTATTTTCTTTTCATGTAGTGTTCTGAAGTAGTATACCGATGTATTACCCCAGTAGGCTACAAGTTATTTCCTCAGAAGAAGATAATGCTTTTTATGCTGCAGACTATTACCATATCATTCAATCCATACAGAGAAAGAGAAGGAGTCATGGGGACTTTGAGCTGGATAACCTTCTGGGTCGCTGATGGACTCAAAGTGAGTGTGACAAACAGTAACCCATCAATGGACAGCATGTTGCAAATACTGTCCCATCTCAGGCTGAGGGGAGAGATTAATGTTTGTACCTAGAGGACTGACTCTGTTTCTTGTTTTGTTTTTTTATTCATTAGAGTGAAGTGGCTGTTGTATTTTTTGGCCTAAACATTCCCAAGCAGTGAATCAGACCTGCCACATATTTTATTTTGGGGGTTATGGTTTAATTAGTATGACTTTGTGGGATTTTGTTGGGTGGGGAATTTTAGGCTTTTTATAACCATTTTGTCTCTTATCTTGTTATTCCATTGTTATATAGAGTTCTGTGTGATAAAAGTTAATGTCAAATTGTAACGAAGCTGGCCCAAGTGCCGCAGGGTGTGGGGCAGGACACACAGACTTCCTCATTGGTGAAACACGTTTATTAACATAAAACATATATGACACAGGTGGCACTCACACATAACACCCGGTGCCCACCCCGCACAAGGCGGGCCACTTTGGAGACCTCCACAAGCGAGGGAGAAAGGCAGAGTGCCTGCCTCTCTTGGGTCAGTCCGATACACCGATGTGACATGATGTGCCTGAAAACACACACAAGACGTGAATACACATAAACAATAGCGCCAATCCAGAAACACATAATGTGCTGTGCTGCAGCATCTGCTAACCGCGCAGGCGCTGTAAACATATCCTTGGGCCCTTCGGACGCACGGGGGCACATGTCCGCCCTGGTTCCGTACGTGCAGTCTCCCCTAACAGTCCTCCTTAATCCTGCCACTCTAGGAGCGCCCCAGAGGAACTCCCCCTCCGGGACTTTGGGCGGACCCCTCCAGTCCTCCTCCTGGTGGGTCTGTAGAAGCGGAAGAACTTGGGATCTCTCATCTTGGCTGTAGATCTTGCCGACTCGATCGCCCTAAGCCCCCCCAAAATTTTCCAGGGGGTGTTCCTCTCCCCTTCCAGAGTTTCCATGAACTTCGGTCATGGTACTCTCCCCAGTCTCCTGGGATCCAGGCTGCAGGTTGGGACGTGCCTAAGCAACTCCCACTAGGAAGTCCGTTTCATGACGGGGAAGTAGGCATCCTGTGGTGGTTGGTCATTCTGTAAAGAAGCTGGCCTCAGTGCTGGATGGCACGGGGCAGGACACACAGACTTCCTCATCTGTGAAAGACATTTATTAACATAAAACATAAATGACACAGGTGGCAGTCACACATAACACTTACAGTAAACATGACTATACATTTAACATTAAACGAAGATGTATACACATTAACGGGAACTATACAAACCAACATTAATGCTACAGAGCCAGGAGTTAACACACACGTAGCAACAATGACCAACAAAAGGGAGCACACACGGACAGGTGTTTAAATAGACAGATTAACACTTAACAATAAACCCTGTGCGCATGTATGCAATCCTGAAGGGGCGCAGCTCCTAAAGCTTCCTCCTCTGGGACTGCAAATCCCAGGTTGCCGTGCACATACATACAAACAGACACCACATGGCTATGCTCGGTGCCCACCTAATACAAGGCAGACCAGGAACCGCCAACTGGGGAAACTTCTCTCGAAGGAGAAAGGCAGTGTCCCTGCTTCTATCTGGGTACTCCGGGATGCTCCATGTAATGTGTGGAGGGGGGAGCATTCCTCGAAGATGACTCCTCCCTAGGGGCACAGTTCCTGACGCTTTCCCTTCTGGGATAGTGAACTCCGGGCCGCCGTGCTACCATACAAACACCGTGTGGCATTGCCCGGTGCCCACCCAGCACAAGGCAGCCCAGGAACCTCCCACTTGGGAAACCTCCCCAAGCGAGGGAGAAAGACAGAGTGCCTGCCTCTCTTGGGTCAGTCTGATCATTCCCTGCGACGTGATGTGCCTGAAAACACACACAAGGCATGAACACACATAAAGAATAGTGCCAATCCAGAAACATATAAGGCGCTGTGCTGCAGCACCTGCTAACCCTGCAATGTACCTAAGCAACTCCCACTAGGAAGTCTGTTTCATGACGGGGAAATAGGCATCCTGCGGTGGTTGGTCATTCTGTAACGAAGCTGGCCTGAATGCTGCATGGAGCAGGGCAGAATGCACAGACTTCCTCATCTGTGAAACTTGTTTATTAACATAAAACATAGATGGCACATGTGGCACTCACACATAACACTTACAGTAAACATGACTATACATTTAACATTAAACGAAGATGTATACATATTAACGGGAACTATACAAACCAACATTAATGCTACAGAGCCAGGAGTTAACACACACGTAGCGACAATGACCAGCAAAACGGAGCATGCATGAACAGGGGTTTAAATAGACACATTAACACTTAACAATAAACCCAGTGTATGTGTATGCAATCCCAAAGGGAAGTAGGTACAAAACAGATATTCACAGTACATATGTGGACCCCCCCTGTATGCGGCGGGCCTTACCACATGACTTATGGGGGAGGAGCAGTCCATGACATGAATAATTAATAATTATGTCATAAGAAAATGTATGACATCCAAGTATTCAGTAATTACACTCTGTGGTGAGGCTGGGGTCATCTCAATAGAATTTGAAGGTATACAACTATATACAATTAAGATGTTTGGCAGAGTTCGTGTATGAGCTAATAAGACCAAGAGTGACCCACATACTCTTATGGTTTGGTGTGAGTGCCATGAAAAGATGAATCCATCCTGCATTTCACTGGAGGTATGGCCAAAGGGTGTTGCAAAGCCATGGAAAATTGTAGGGGATAGTAAATGCGAACCAGCTTCTTTGGGCTTTGCAGCTAAATGCCAAAAGTTCTTGGATGATGAAGGGAAGTTTGTAACTGATGTACATGCTTTAGTTCCTCTTCCTGCCCCAAGTATAAGTTCCCCTGAGTCTATTATTAATTCACTGGGTGGACTGTTGGAGAAAACAATAAAACCCACTAGAGATGGCAGTGCTTACTGATGTCTGCGCACCTACTCTGGTACAGTTCCTAAATCACCTGGGGAAGAGACCATGGATAACTGGATTGAACAAACCCGGTAAATGATATCTTAATGTGAATGTTCTGACAAGGAAAAGCAAAGAAGGATTGTAGAAAGCCCAAAGGGGCTTGTTTTGGAGATAATTAAAGCTGTTAGAGTGAACAGTCCTGAAGCTAAAGTCCTTGAATATGTTGCAGATTTGAGAGTGAAATTGAAACTTCTGAGTCAGGGGAAGATCTGTATTTTGTAGGGGTGGGACTTTAACGCGTTAATTTCGATTAATTAATTACAGGGAAAATAACTAATTAAAAAAATGAACGCATTTTAATCACACTTTTGCACCGTGGAACGTTTCTCAGTGCACGAGTTCCAGGCATACATATTATATTGACGTACAATGTGATGAGCATGATAGAGATGACAGAAGAGGCTACGCTGGTGGATGGGAAACTTAAATACAAGAAACTTACAGATGGAAGTACAAACAAAAATGTTGTTATTTGCACTTTATGCAGGAAGGAGTTTGCTTATCCTAGGAGCACTTCCACCCTTCATTACCACCTCAACGCAAAACATGTTGGGGCTAGCGCGCAGGTCAGTAATGTTAACTTAGCTGCTAAATGTGATAGTATTCCTAGTACGAGCAAACAGTGTCGCCAGTCAACACTCAACCACATGTCGGGGTTCACATTCAGAAACAAAATGTCAAAGTCCACGTCAGACAAATTGACCAGTTCACTGGCGAGATGGATTGCTGTGGACTGTAGACCGCTCTCTGTGGTCAAAGATAAAGGGTTGCAAGAGACGCCGCAAATTGCGTCAGCTGATGCAAGTTACGAACTGCCGTCCAGAAAGACAATGTCGAAAAAAATCCAGCAGCTGTATGATGAGGAAAGGGAAGTAAAACAGATTATTGTGAAGATTAATTAATTCGATTAATTAATTACAAAGCTTCTAATTAATTAGATATTTTTTTTAAATCGAGTCCCACCCCTAGTATTTTGCATTCAGGCTACTCTGCCAGCCTACCAGAGAGAATTTCTTTGTAGAATAGAGAGATCACTGACAAAAGTGGTGCAGAGGGTTGGTCTTTCACAACAAGGGTGGAACCTGTATGTAGCATCTTATGTGAGGAGCAGTTGACTCTGACATAATGCTACTGAAACAAGACTTCAGTAGCAAGACTGCAAGAGAGAAAAGGTAACCCACCTCCTTAATGAAATATGTGAGGAAGAAGAGAGTGAACCAGCTAGGTGTAAACTAGATGTTACTGTAAGACAGACGCAACTTTAAAATGATCCTAGGGAGTAGATCAAGGATCTGAAGGTGGAGCTTAAAGAGCAGAATCCAAGGCGTGTTGCATCTGAAAGGTTCAGCTACCTCAAAAGTAGCTAGGTCCTGGCAGAAAACAATTAAACAATTAAATTAAAGTTCAGAGGCACATAAAGACTCTGAAGTACAGGCATTGAAGGACCATATCCAGCACTTGCCATATCAGATAACAGTCATTACTGTGGGGCAACCTCGTACAGTTAGAGATGATTCTCCGTGGGCTAGTACTACCCATGTCCCTGTGGTAGACAGACCTGATAAGAGTAGAGGTGTTTTTTTTTTTTTTTGTTATTGTTGTTATCGATGTGGTGAGGAGGATGGATATATAGCTATGCACTGTAAAGCTCTTATGGATTGCACTCAAGTAACACGGAAATTAATTTGGTGCTTTCAGAGAGCTAAAGAGGCCAAAAGTGAACTCGATAATTTACATGATGGTAAAAGCAAATGCTGTTTTTCTAAATGTAGTCAAGTTAAAGCTAACTCTTGCAATCTTTCAAAGGGGTTAGTTGGCCCCTCACTCACCATTTCAGTTAAAGTGAATGTACACCCTTGTCATGCCCTGCTAAATAGTGGCTCAGAAGTGACAATTATTTTTGAGAGATCGTATTCCCAGCATCCTTCACATGTACCTATCCAGCCTATCGATGGACTGGTTATTTGGGGGCTCAGCACATCCAATAATCCCTATCTAGTTTATATTGTAGTGGATATAGCATCCCCGGTAGCTAGAACAGGGGTTGAGGAGTCCATATCAGTACTTGCACTGATCTGTCCAGAAACCAGAGGTCCTGATGATGTACCAGTCATTATTGGAATGAATGCAAGTCTGTTTCAATGGTTGAATGCCATCTGTAAAGAGAGTGGGGACCTTGATAGAACACTCGTCATGAGGTTCCAGACAATACACTCAAGGGTTAACACAAAGGCATTCGGGTAAAACAGGCTGATGAGCCCATTGGAGAGGCCATATGAGTCTGTCCAGATCCCTTAATTTTCCCAACTGTGACAGTAGTGTTGGCACAGAGGACGCGAGAGGCGAGATTGAGCTAAGGAGCTCTTTATTTTCCATGATCTTAAACAAATTCACAACAAAACAAGTATCCTAAATTTGAGGATCTGGGGAAGCGATGCAAGGGATGAGCATTCCATCTGGCTTTACCCGCTAATGTGCAGCACCTTCTCCAAATACCTGTAGGTTTAAATAACAAAGATAAGTATGAACAGGTGTACTTGATTAAAACTCCGGTGATTGGGAACGAGGTAGGGGTGTAGGATGGTCCCTATCTAAAGTGGTTGTGTCCTCTCCAGTGGATGACCAGCCAACCATGACAGAACCCCTCCCGCCCTGAAAACACCACCAGCCTCCTAGAGCACGGCTGACCCGGCCGCCGTGGAGCCGGTCTCCACGGGTTTTCCCTGTGGAAAAAGGCAGTGAAGTCGGGGTCTAACAGCTGGAAGGCCAGTATCTAGCTGTGTTCTTCCGGACCGTACCCTTCCCAGTCCACAAGGTATTGCAATTGCTTGCCTCTCTTTCAAGAGTCAAGCAGGGTTCGCACCCTGTCCTGCGGGCCTCCCTCAATCTCCAGTGGTGGTGGCGGAGGCTCTGAGTGGCTGCTCTCCTCAGCGAGAGGACCCTCCACCACTGGCTTCAGGGCTGACACATGAAACTTCTGGGATGCCCGACTGCTTCCCGGAAGACCGACCTTGTACGTGACATTGTTGACTTTCCCTGTGATGGCATAAGGGCCTTTGTACTTCGCAGATAGCTTTCCAGTAGGGCCTGCTTGGCCGTCCTTTGTGGTTACCCACATCTTTTGCCCCATCTCATACTGAGGAGTCACCCCACGTCTTCTATCAGCTTTCCACATGTAAGCAGTGACTGCCTTGCACAGGTGCTGGTGTGTCTCTTCCCATACTCGCTCGCTGCATTAGCACCACTGTTCCACTGCAGGCTGATCCGAGGTAGGGGGATTCCAAGGGTAGAGTGGCGGTTGATATCCTAGTACACACTCAAATGGGTTTAGTTCAGTTCCTGTTAGATGCAGAGAATTCTGTACATATTCTGCCCAGGCATGGTAAGTGCTCCATGTTTCTGGGTGTCATTGCCTATACAGTCGGAGGAACTTACCCAACTCCTGGTTAGCTTTCTTCACCTGACCATTGGCCTGAGGGTGGTAGCCAGATGTCAGGCTGACTGTGATATTCAGTTTCCCTAGTAGTTTCTTCCACACCCACGATGTAAACTGTGGTCCCCTGTTGGAAATGATGTCCTCTGGTAGGCAAAACTGTCTAAAGTCATGACGAAAGAGTAAATCTGACATTGCCCATCCCATGGGTAGACCTGCCAAGGGAACAAATCGGACCATCTTTGAAAATCTATCTACTATTATGAGGACCACCATATTACCCTCGGATGCAGGTAAATCTGTAATAAAGTCCACCGCGAGATGAGACCACAGACATAAGGGGTAGACAAGGGGAGTAGCTTACCTGCAGGAAGAGTACACGGTGATTTGCTACATGCGCAATTCACGCATGAAGATACAAACCTCACCACATCCCTGTTCAGGGCAGCCACCAGTAGTCTGCACCTAGCAACTGGGCTGTACATGTGGATGACCAGTTTCCATTGAGGTATGTGCCCACGTGATGAGGGGGTCACAAAGTTTGGGTGGCATGTACAGGCAATTGGATGTACATTGTGGATAAGGGTTAGCTGCTTCTATTTGTTTGTCGATCTCCCAGCTTAGCGATGCCAGGAAGCAAGAGAATGGAAGAACAGTTTCTAAACAGGTTTCTTGCACCTCAGCATTGTATAGGCGTGAGAGCGCGTCTGCCCTCAAATTCCTCTCTCCCGGTCTATAGTTAACCTGGAAACTGAAGCATGAAAAGAAGAGTGACCACCGGGCCTGTCTGGAATTCATCCTCTTAATGTTCTGGAGGTATTCAAGGTTTTTGGGACTCAATTTTAGGGAAAAGTAGGCTACAGGGTGTAATTTACCTCCATTATCTTGTCATTGTGACAGCACAGCTCCCACACCTACATTTGATGCATCCACCTCTACCATGAAAGTTTTTTTTGGGTTGGGTTGTCGTAGCACCAGTGCGGTAGAGAAGGCGTTTTTGAGCTCCTTGAAGAACCTCACCGTTCACTCGCTCACCGACCTCACCAGGGTACTGAAAGACTTGATAAAGCATCTGTAGAAATGAACGAAACCAAGAAAATGCTGTAGGGCTTTACGCATGTGTGGTCTCAGCCAGGCCTTAACTGCCTCTACCTTACCTGCTTGCATATGCACGCTGCCCTCCTGAATGACATAGCCCAGGAAGTTTATCTCCTTCTTGTGCAATTCGCATTTTTCCGCTTTGCAATATAGAAAATTCACAAAAGTTCACATTGGACGACGAAGCCCTCACAGCTTTTGGGGTCTCCCCAGTAAGCCTCGGGAGTGGCAATCATACACCTCACTCCTTCCTGATTAGGAGGGGTGACAGAAGAGGATGCTCACTGTTCGGAACTCGTAGTCAGGCGATTCACGCATTGACCAAGGCTCTGCACTAGAAAATGGATCTCTACAATTTCCTGCTTCTGTTGATCCAGAGCCATCATCTGTACTGCAAGCAGGTGAGCCCAGTTGGGGCTACTTGCTTTGCTTCCTGGAGACTGCACATTCTGTGATGGTAGCAACGGCACAGAGGAAGCGAGAGGCGAGGTTGAGCTAAGGAGCTCTTTATTTTTCATGATCTTAAACAAATCCACAACAAAAGAAGTATCCTAAATTTGAGGATCTGAGGAAGCGATGCATGGGATGAGTATTCCATCTGGCTTAGAGTGCTAATGTGCAGCTCCTTCTCCAGAGACCTGTAGGTTTAAATAACAAAGATAAGTATGAACAGGTGTACTTGATTAAAACTCCAGTAATTGGGAACAAGGTAGGGGTGTAGGACGGTCCCTATCTAAAGTGGGTGTGTCCTCTCCAGTGGATGACCGGCCAACTGGGACACCACCAGGAGGCAAGAGACATACTGTCTATAAGGTTGAGTCCTGAAGACCCCTCAGTAAGGACATATTACTGGTGTAGGCACCTCTGATGTCCTTTTTACCTGCAGGAGTGCTGGTTACCCCTACAGTGCAATTGAAGAGAATAACATTAGAGATTTGATTTAAAATGAGACTTTCAAAGGTTGTGTAATCCCTGAAGGGACTGTAGTGGCTCAGTTGTATTCTGTTGACACAGCAGCTGCAAAGCAAAAACCCTGACAAATAAAGTAGATCCAAATTTGTTTGACTTCGGGGACTCCTGTCTTCCTGAAATGTGGAGGAGGAGGCTCCAGAAGAAACTCTGAGAGAAGTCAAGTATTCTCAGAGGATGAATGGGACGTAGGACTAGCCAAAGGAGTAGAACACCATATAAAGCTGAGTGACACTATGCCAGTCTGCAAACGTTCAAACGATTAGCTGCAATGGACTTTGAAGACGTATACCGACATCTGAAAGATCTCATGTCAGCAGTAATTATCAAGGATTCTAGGAGTACTAGATTTACAGAGTGGATATTACCAGATTGCAATGGCAGAGGAAGACAAAGAAAAGACTTCATATGCCCACTTGGATTCTTCCAATTTGCGCATTTGCCACAAGGCATCACTTGAGCACCAGCCACATTTCAAAGGCTCATGGATAAAAGCATGGGTGACATGCATCTCATCCAAGCTATAATGTACCTGAATGAATCTCTAGATAATTGCCAATTTTGTCAGCCTCACCTCAAATATGTGGGGCATATCGTGTCCACAGCAGGAGTGGCCACAGACCCAGAAAAAGTAGCAGCCATATGCCACTGGAGAATGCCCTCTGATTTAAAGTCATTGAGGTCTTTTTGGGGGGGGGGTTCTCTGGATATTTTTGCTGTTTCATCAAGAACTAATCAGCAATTGTTAAACCACTGACTGAACTAATCAAGTGTTGTTCTCCAGTCAAAGGGAAGCATAAGACGGGTTCTGGTGAACAGAGGCCATACTTTAAGGAGTTTGATCTCTTTGGAGAGCACTGAGACCAGGCATGCACTGAAGCCTTCTACACAATTATCAATTGTCTCACTCATGCACCAGTATTAACATTTGCTGACCCAGCAAAGCCCTATATACTTCATGTGGATGCAAGCCTAAAGGGCCTAGGAGCAGTCCTCTGTCAGGAGCATCCTGAGGGACCGAGGGCCAGTTGCCTATGCCATTCATAAATGAAGTACTGGTGAACAGAATTATCTCATACACCAGTTAATGTCTCTTGCACTTAAATGGGCTGTTATGGATAAATTCCATGACTATCTTTATGGTGCAAAGTTTACAGTGATGACTGATAATAATCCTCTCACCTATGTACTGCAAAACTGAATGAATGGGTCACTAGTGGCTCTCTGCACTGGCCACCTATGACTTCACCATTCAGTTCCAGGACAACATAATATTGATGCAGACTCACTGTCACTCAATCCACCAAACATATGCACTGCAGATGAATGGAAAGAGATCTCACTGGCAGATGTGCAGGGTATCTGTCAACTCACAGTTACCCATGAAGCTTCTTAGTTGCCTGTTAGGCTGGTAGACCAACTATATGTTGCACCACAAAATCTTCCAGATGTCTATTGCTTTCCAATGCAGATAGACATGGGCCCTTTAGAGCAACTAAGTAATGTGACCCCAAAGAGAGCCCACGAGCAGGACCTGATGATTGGCACTGTAAGACAAATGATGGAAACAATACAAACAAAGATGGAGGATCAAGGATCAGACCCAGCCATCCCCTTGTTACTACAAGGTTTACAGTTAGTCATAGGGGAAAATCTTCTCCATAGAGTCACAAAAACTCCTTCTGGGAAAGAGCAGAAGCAGCTTGTCTTACCTGAGGAGTACAAGCTGATGGTACTGAGGTCTCTACATGATGAAGCTGGACATCTGGGAGTGGAAAAGACCACAGAACCCATTAGAAACAGGTTTTATTGGCCTAGTATGAGCCATAAGATCGAAGACTATATTAGGATCTGTAGAAGGTGTATCACCCAGAAAACACTTCCTCCAAGGTCAGCACTGTTGAACAAGTTCACGAGCAGTAGGCCTTTAGACTTAGTTTGCATTGATTTTTTATCTCTAGAGCCAGATGCCAAGGGAACTGCTAATGTCTTGGTCATAACTGATCATTTCTCTCACTATGCATAAGCTTTCCCAAGCAGGGACCAGAAAACTCTTACAGTTGCTAAGATTCTTTGTGAGAAGATTTTTTGTGCACTACAATTTGCCAGCTTGAATACATTCTGACCAAGGAAGAGATTTTGAGAGTAATCTCATTAATGAACTTCTGGGCACACTGGGGATCCATAAGTCCAGAACTACACCATATCACCCTCAGGGAAACCCCCAACCAGAGTGGCTCAACCGTACACTTCTGTCAATATTGGGGACCTTAGATCCTACAAAGAAACAAATGGAGTCAACATATAAATCGGCTAGTGCATGCATACAATTGCACTAAAAATTAAGCAACAGGGCATTCTCACTTCTTCCATATGTTTGGGAGAGACGCTCATTCGCCAGTGGATATCTGTTTTAATACCTCTGCTAAAGGTAGAGAGGACGTGAATTATCATCAGTATGTGGCAGAAATGAAGGCTGAGCTTCATAATGCCAATAAGATGGTCTCCGAGGTTTCCAGTAAGAACCATCAGAAGAACAATAGATGGTATGATGAATGAGTGAAGGGCCAAGGTCTAAAAAAGGGAGATCAGGTCTTGAAACATAACCAGTGTTCACTAGAAAACATAAATTTCAGGACAGATGGAATTCCTTACCCTATCTCATGGTAATCAAGCTTCCAGATATTCCTGTCTATCAGTTAAAACCAGAAAGAGGAATGGAAGGCATGAATACCATGCATAGGGATCTGTTGCCTATACGGGAGCTTGTGAAATTATCCACTGCACACAAGGAGAGAGAGATATTGTATAGGCCAAGAACAAGGGCTCATACTGTGCAGAGGAAGAGGGGAGATGAAACCACTGAAAAGAAGCAAGGTAAACAGTATGAGGAGGATGAAGCAAGTGACTCATCTTCTGAACACGAATATGGGGAATCTTGTATTGTCTTCCAGAATGCTATTGCGGAATTGGCAAGGATTTTTTCCAGAGAACAGCCTGGGAATGATGCCTTGGAAGAAGTGGTAGTTATTCCAAATGATTATGATCCTGGTCAAGTGACTGTAAAAGAGATGGGGGATGAAGCAACATTGGAGGCAGAGAAAATATGGGAACCGCAAGGGTCTTCTGAAGTAGAAGGAGACGTAGAATTAGACAAGGAAGAAACCCATAGAGCTTCAGAATTTGAGATGGAGGAGGTAGCTGAGATGGTTGGAGAGAGAAGATCCCAGAGGAAAGGAAAAACTACTATTCACCTTAGTTATGATGCTCTGGAAGACCAATGGATAGGGTGGCCTCTATAGCATACAGAGGAATGAATATTCATAAAAGTACACAGGTAGGAGGGGGAGGGTGTAGCCCAGTTGAAAATTTGTGTTTACTAGTGGGTGGATGTATTGTAAATGTAATGTGCTAATCTGGGGTGCAGTAGTGATTGTGTCTTTAAGGGATTTTTTTTTCCGGGAGAGAGAGAGGCACAGACATGGGGTGGAGGTTAACAAAGAAAGGTTTTCCTGTACAGTAAACTAAATTTACTAAAGCACAGTGGTGATTTGGATTTACAAATTAGGAATCCTTGCATAACTGTCTTTTGTGTCTAACAATGGCTTATGAGTATGTTATGAGAAGCTTTATTTTATTTCACATAGTGTACTGAAGTAGTATACAGATGTATTAGCTTTGTTGGCTAAGAGTTATTTCCTCTGAACATCCTAAATGAAAGAAGATAACTTGTTTAGTCATTTTCCAAGACTGTTACCATATCATTCAATCCGTCCACAGAAAGCGAGAGAATCATTTGGACTTTGAACTGGATAATGTTCTGGGTCACTGAGGGGCTCAGAGTGAGTGTGACAAACACTAACCCATTGAGGGATAATACGTCATCTCAAACTGAGGAGAGGGATTCATGTTTATACCTAGAGGACTGACCGTGGGAAGATATTTTGTGTTTTGTTTTGTGCTCATTAGAGTGAAGTGGCCATTGTATTTTTTTGGCCTCATTGTTCCCAAGCACTGACTCAGGCCTGCCACATATATTATTTTGGGGTTCTGGTTTAGTTAGTATGACTTTGTGGGATTTTGTTAGGTGAGGTTTTAGGTTTAAGAAAGGAATAAGCTAAGAAAAGGTTTATTATAAACATTTTGTCTCTTCTCTTGTTATTCTATTGTTATACAGAGTTCTGTGTGATAAAAGGTAATGTTGAATAATTAATAATTATATCATAAGCAAATTCATGATGTCTGAGTATTCAGTAATTACACTATGTATTGAGACTGGGGGTCATCTCAATAGAATCTGGAGGTATACAGCTATATAGGACACCTAGTTAGCTCATGTGGAAGAACGCGATAATTAGAACTATTAATTTCTTATTTGATTGAAGGTGAACCTAGGCCCCCTCCCTATTAAAATTGTACCTTAGGGCTGGATCTAAAGGTTTGGTGTGTTACAATTTTCTAAATACAGTATGTGTGTCTGTGAATGATTATTTATTTTTGCTGTGTACACTGCTTGGATTGATGATCCTTATGATGTGATACAAAATATTGTCATGGTACGGTCCCTCTCCCCCCAAACGTCTCCGTGCATGTGTATGTGTGTTCGTCAATGTGGCCACGCCATCCTTACGTTGCACACCTGTTCCTTATTGTGTCGTTATCATATGTATAACGGTCTGTCGTTTACGTGTTTGTGTTGTCGATTTTTGCCTCTGTTAGTGTGTGTCTGAATGTCCAATAAATGTGTGTTGGGTTGTCAGGCTACTCATCCCCGCATCCTCCTTAAAGCCTCCGCATTACAAATATGTTTATGTTCAATTTAAGCATGAAGTTTTAACTAAGCACACATAGAGTATAACTGCACTGTGTAATTTCTTTTATTATTTTTGCCTGTACAGTACATGATAACAAACATGTAAGTTCATTAATTAGAACATAAATAAACATGTAAGCTTATTAATTACATATGATGTAATTAATAATGATGAGATAAAAATGACTGAAGATATTATTATATGTTATTATAATTATAAAAATCATTAAGATTCTAATAAAAGTTTAAAATGTGCTATTGAAACATTTTGTATCTTCCAATTCACAAAGTTCAACAGCACAAATAAACCATGATGTTACACCACAACACCATAGATATTGTACTCCTCAAAAACATCAGAAACAAACTGAAAAGTCAGATAGCATCTTGGCACAAACTTGTATCAGTAGAGTTCTGTTTACAGATTGATAAGACAATAATAAACCTCTACACAACAACTGACTAATAAAAGCAAACTATAACTGATCATTCAAAACATTCTTCCATCTTTCAAATAATATCAAAAGGGTGTCATGGCTATCATGGTGAGCAGATAGCAAAAAGGTTTTATTTCAATATTTATGAAGGACAGTGTGTAAACGTGTGGGTAAAAATAGCTTTAATTTAGGGGTAAAGTATTGTCTCCATTCAGGCTTTTTTTTTTTTTACTTTTGTCCTGGAAACAGACAATGCCAGGAACAGTTTTCAGTCTGTCCCAGGAATTTATTCATTTATGCTCCCAATGTAAATTTCCTATTAACACTGAGGTTTGAATACTGCTTGGCTGGTCTGGTCTGGGCCAGCCAGCCTCAGATTTTGCTGTTCTCTAATCATAAAGGCCCAGTCATTCAGCGAGGAAATTGATAGACTGGCAGGGCCACTGATCTGCTCCACTTGCTTGTCAAATTGAATATTTCTGCAGAACATGCAACCAGCAGTGTCTGACACCTCTAAATACGGATACCATTTTAACATTCCTTTTTACTGCAGTAGGCTGCAGTATGCTGGTCCTACTAAAACGCACTCATTATTGTATAGGATTATTGGGGATATTTTAATTAAACTTGAGCCAAGGTTTTGCAGGTTGAAATCCCTTTTTGGCACTTCTGAGTCTTCTCCCTATTATTCAGCTAAAGGAGAAATGTGATGCATGACTGGTAGCATGAATTACACTCACATTCATGTCAAACAGCAGACAGGATACTTTGGAAAAAGAGACTTTATAAAATGCAAGGCATGCTGGGTTCACATGTTAACTTTTAAATCCCCCCATGTAGCTTTCTCCTTAAAGAATTCTGTGCTTTGTTTCATTTAGGGGGTTTTGTTAAATTAATCTGTCAGTCAAACTTAATTAAATGGAAACTAAATTCCATTGACTCTGATGTTGGAAAATCCTCTCTCTCTCTCTCTCTCTCTCTCTCTCTCTCTCTCTCTCTCTCTCTCTCTCTTTATTGGCCTTTCCCAGATAGAGCTTGGACCACATCATCCTTACTATTTGCTACTATTTCTGTGGGTTGATGACAGTTGCCTCAACATCTGCACAGTCTCTCTCTCTCTCTCTCTCACACACACACACACACACACACACACACACACACACATTGATGTGGCAATCTCTTCCAGTCTCTGAGTGTAAGACCATGACACATCTCACTGTGCTATCCTCATAAGCTCCCACGCTCTGTCGTCCCATAGAGCAGACAGACACAATTTAAACTGCAAGGTGCAGTGGAACTTTCCAATAAGGGCCAAATTACAGAAGTGATAGACTGGAGAGAACTACAGGAGTGTTATTTTTTTCCTGAAGAGGGATAAGGGAGACTGAAGAGAGTAGAAAGCAGGTAGTCTCCAGATGCCAGGAGGGTTGCCCAGAGCCCATCCGTCCAGTGGGGACATGAATATGAATACTCCTTTGCTGAAATCTGATAGCGTGACTTGGGCCATTTGAGCACTGACCTGAGTCTAACTGCTCTGTCGTTATTGTGACTGATGCTGTAAGCTGTATATGTAAAGGACCATCTCACACACTTTTCACAAAGTATAGATTAATAGAATTCCTTATACCTTACATATAATTCCTTGTTTCTGATGTGTTAAAATCTGATAATCTATCAGACAAGTGACTTGTAATATATCATCATGCAGTCTGTGTTCAGAGGGTGAAAAAGGTGTTTACCACATGATGAAATGTCATGTAACTCTTTATGTGTGATTGATGTAATGTCCCTGAGCATATGTTAACCCTTAATTTTCTTATATATGACAGAAGATCTTTCTACTGTGTTTCATTGATATCCTTGAACTCTCTATCAAGGTATGCACCACTGTCCTATGATAGTTCACAACTCAAACCTTTTAATCACCTGCACGATTGTCGCCTAGCAACAGGTTTTACTAGAACAAGCTGGTATGGAGGAGCAAGCAGTGGGGAAGGTGACGCATTCTATTACAGATGTGTAAAATCCTATCACCCTGCCTTTTATCTGAGCTTGCTCTCTCATTCATTTTTTTAGTATTAACATCTGCATCCCCCAGGCTCCGTCTCCATATGATGCTGCTTTAAATGACCGCTGTGCCTTCCACTAAGGGGCTTGAGTTGTCAAGCATGTCTGGACCCTGTCAGCTAATGTCTGACCTCTACACCCGAGTAGGAGATGTGGGAAGAAATAAGGGTTGTCTCATTCCCAAAGAACAACATATTCCCATTTACCTCACAGAAAACAGATATAGGATTAACATAGAATTTCATACAGAACTTAACACTTGAGTATCTACCTCCTCTACCTGACTGAAGAATAAAGGTATTGTGTTATTTGCATTGCTGTTTTTATTGTCTGAGACATGTAGGTTTTACCTCACCAAAAGCAACAAAATTATAGAGCTCTGTTACTGATTTATTTTTCTTTCTTTTTTGTGACAGTATTTCCTTGTTTTAAAGGGCATGGTGACTAAAGATACCCCACTCATCCTACACATCCGGTCTTGGCACACCTGCTACCCCAGTGCATAGCACTGCAGGGTCTCCAGGAAGTCTCCAGGAAATGAGATGGCAAAGGTTAATTTTCTTCTCATAACAAAGAATCAGTATCTCTAGTAGGCATGTCATTATCCACACAAATTGTGTGTGTGTGTGTGTGTTTATATATATATATATATATATATATATATATGTGTGTGTGTGTGTGTGTGTGTGTGTGTGTGTGTGTGTGTGTGTGTGTGTGTGTGTATATATATATATATGCCTACAACAGCCAAGAGGTCATATTGATCCCTGACACAATTTCTGTCTTCTGGCATAAGTCTTTGATGGTTAGCAGGACCTTTATCCTAATGTCCTTCATCAAATGTCTTAAAGAAAAAAAAGTTTTTAAGTAGGTGCATTTAGAAACTCTATGCAAAATGATAATACATTTGAAAAATAATAAAAAATAAAAGCAGAATATGTCAGTTTGGGAGACAGGTGCTGTGCTGATATGCGTGTATGAAACACAGCATGCTCGGTTGACAGTGGTCAGCCAACCAAAAACACATGCATGTGTGTGAATACTTGCATGCACAATACACAAACATGCATTGTGTAGCTGTTATGTGCAGTTTTTTTTTTTGCCTTGTATAAGTTGCTCTTCATGCATGGCGGTGACTTGGGTCACCACAGTCATAAATTGCTGGTGGTGCGACAGGAGGCGACGGCATTTGTCAGTGTAATTACGGTGCTGTACACACAGCATGTTTAATGGGAGCAGCATGGAGATGGATCTCCTTTTGTGACAGCTGATCTTGGGATAGCATGCTCATAAAAACCAGAGCCAAAGGGGTGGGGCCAGAGAAATGGTATTCAGCGGTTTGCCTGTTGAGGTTGATTACTTTGCTGTGCTGATGAATTTCTGTGGGTCTAGGGGCTGGGCTGTGATAGGCACATTAAATGATCATACATTGATCATTCCAGAAGAGTAATTATGAGACATACAGCTTAGTCTTGTGCAATGTGAAATGAGGCAAAACAATGCTGCCAGTGCTGAGTGCAAACCACTGATCAGAGTTGAAGAAATGGGAGGTCACAGAAGTGGTCAGAGAGGTCAGAGAATGGAACTCACAGATAATGCTGGCTAGTTAATTTTAATGACTGTGAGGGGTTTGGAGGATAGCTCAAGACATGAGTCTTTCTTTCCAAATGTACGTTATCTATCATCTCTCCATTAAACCATGAAGATGTCAGATTATGTTTTAGAGGATATTAACATATACACAGAATAGACCAGCATATTCTCTTTGGGGTTTTTTTTGTTTTTTTTTACCAGAAATAGAAAATGCTATTAAATGTTGTTGAAACAATGTGACAAAGCCATTTATTTATCACAGTATACAAAGAAAGTAATCTATTTCATGGGACAAGGGAGTATAGTGATCTTCAACTAAAATGAATTTTTTCTATAATAAGAATAATGTTTCCAGTCATGCAAGTATAACTGATGCTGACCTTCATTCCCTGAAGAAGTGCGTCCTGCTCATTTTGCCTCTAGCTGACATGGTGATTATGCTGAATCAGAGCCTTGTGCATAATTACACCTGTTAACTGTAGAGAGGAGGCTTGTTCCTAGCCTCTGATTGGTTATGCTGCCTTGTTGACTGTGTGTTAAGTCTTGCAGGAAGTGAACCATGGCAAAGACATTCATTTGTCATCACTCTGTCATCTCCATGACAACTCTCTGGGATGATGAAACTAACCTTTCCCATTCTCTGTTTCTCAATGTGTTTGCACCACTGTCATCCAGAGAGGCTTTACGTTGCTGCTCTTGGCACCAAAGGTAAGATCATAACAAACTCACTTGTTATGATGCATGAAGCACACAGTAGCTCAGACATTTGTTCATGATATGTTTACCTTGTTTTACCAGCAAAAATACAGACAAAGAACTAAGATCCCATAGCCATGTAGTTTGTTCCTTTTAAAATACTTTAAATGCCTTAGGTAAACAAAACTTATGCCACTACATTTATAGGAAACAACTTTTAAGCACTGAATTTTAGTTTCAATCTCTAGTGTATTTTCCGCTATAGGTGCCTGAACAGATTTTCTTCCTCACACACTGTTTAGATGTCTACCCTTATTAGCCATTGGCTATACCACAGGTGTTTCCCACAGTATGGTAGACAAGCTAACAGGGTATTAAGTGCTTTTCCTGCAGTCATCTTCCACTGACTCCCAAGTGCCAAATCCCCTTTTATCACACAGCCTAATACTTTGTCTACTGTGTCTTCATACTGGAGTGTCTTAGCAATAGTTTTCAGCCTTTGTACTGCTGGCAAAACAGTTAGTAAAACACCCTATGTAAGTAAAACACCATCTTAATGCAATGTATAGCCTAATATCTTGTCCAAATAACTCACTGACTCAGTAGCTCCCTGCCATTATACATTGTGTTAACCTGTATGTGACTGTGCTGAGATTTGAATGTCAGACCAATGAATCTGTTGGTGAAACTGATCCCTGTGTTATTATTAGAAAATAAAGATTGATCAGGTTATACTATGAAAGACATGGGTGATAGAGAAATAAAGGATATTAATGAACAAATCTAAAAATAATGTTTTAAGTACTTATTTGCAAAACCATAAGGTAAGCTTGTTACCATCTGCAAGGACAGAAGCTTCAAATGTTCAATCAATTATTCATGAACAGTTTGCTACATTAAAAGACAAATTATGGAGCAGTTATCCACTGTGAATAATTGCACCAGTCCAATTACGTAGGGTTTAAAAACATTTCTTACAGATTGTATGGTCACTTAGCTTCTACATTTCCAAATTGTAACAGATTAATAGGTGTTGAATTGCTGAGGACTTTTTGTGTCCATAGGAAAGTTAAGACATTGCTGTTTGACAAATATTAGATTACTAATTATCTATTGCCTGGAATTGTTATGTTTTTAGAAAAGACAGACTATGGAGAAATCATACTTAAATGAAAGTATACTGGTGAAAAGTAACTATATGAGGAGTTGGGTGTCTACTTCCAGAGTCTGCTATTACTGTTAATAATGCTGAGGGGTGGGGTGGGGGGGTGTGGGTGGCTGTGTTAAGTCTATATTCTGTAAAATTGCCTGTTGTACAGTTGTACTATATATACCAGAGAGGTCAGTGTACATAAGAATTCCAAATGCAAATGATGCAGAAAATTACTCTGTTAAGCTCAGTCCCTCCCAAGCAAATGCATGGTCACTCTGCACAATCTTCCTTATTGCACCTACAGCATTTGTAATAAATTACCAAAGCTCACAGGCATACATAGCGCCATACATAACTAAAATAATAGTGAAGTAAAAATGCTTCATTTGAATGGTCTGTTTTTGATGTTTCAGTCAAATGTCACTTAGCTGTCCAATATGTGATACCAGGAACGATATATATATATATATTTTTTTTTTTTCTGTGTGTGTGTGTGTGTGTGTGTGTGTGTCTATGTGTGTCACGGAACATTCCCCGTCCTGCTGATCACTTGGTATGGCCCGCCATTTGACCGGAGAGTGACTGTAGGAGTTTGACTGTTTGAGTCATCCTGTTTGTCAACACACACCTACATATGGTTTAGTCTTGTGCTTGTATGTATTTAAACTCTTGTTGGTGTGTGCATTGTTGAAGGTCATTGCTCAAGTTCATATTTATAATGTTCATAGTGTTCTTGTTAGCTGTAGCCATGTTCGTGTTCACTGTTTACGTTATATGTGATTGCCATTGTCTGCGCTGTATGTTAATAAATGTCTATCACCTTGGAGGGAGTCTGTGCATCCTGCACCACTCAGGTCATTACATATGTCGTTATGTATGTATGTATGCATGTATGTAAGTGTGTGTGTGTGTGTGTGTGTGTGTGTGTGTATATATATATATATATATATATATATATATATATATATATATATATATATATATATATATATATATATAAATAAAACTGATGGTAGCATTTTGATATGTTTTATTGGATTTCTTTTTGTGTGTATAGTACTATTTGTATAAATGTATGAAAGTCTTTATACACTGCTGAAAGGCTTATAATATAGGCCAGCCATTCATATCTTATGTATAACTTTACTGGAAGCACACACTCATAAATATGAACCATGCAAATTTACAGGCTCATGACCTTCCATTTGAACAGTGTTTTTCTGCACAGTGTTCTCAAGCATGGATCCACAAAAGGGTTACAGGGTTATCTTGTGCACCAGCAGGCATGCATTGTGCCAGTGAGACAGTCATTTTCAATGGTCTGTCCAGGACTTGAGCACCTGGCCTGACCCACAGCAGCTAATAATCCTGTCTGATTTAGCTCTCCCCCATCACTAAGGGCAATCAGGCTGACAGAATGACTGAAATACACAGGCAAGGACACATACTGTAGAAGGGAACAGATCAGGCTGCCAAAGGGAACCTTGGGGCACTGCATGTACATACAAGTAGTGCAGCAAAGATAAAAATTATCCACAGAGTGCATGTTTATTTAGAAATATCTTTTATCTAGTTGTTCAGTGTTTTTTCCTAGCAAGTATTAATAAATAATTAAATTATTCCATTAATTACTTTAAGGGCTTTAAAATATCATTCAGTTATTATTTTAATGACATAAAATTGAAGTTGAAATTGTTCATACCACATTTGCTCTTTAAATTTATTTCCAGTTTTGAAGTGTAATGCAACTCCGAACCCCAAAATGTTTCAAGGCAATTTGAGATCGGAAAAAAAAAACATGAAAACAGCAAACCCACTTAACCATGCATTTAAATTTGATTTGCACTTCTCATCTCGTTCCTTTAGCTTGTACGATCATCGGTATTCAAACTTGTGAATCATTCAGAGATATCTTGCCTGGATTACATCAGCAGCAGCTTTGAATAAAAGGAAAAAAAATTGCATAAACCGAGGCAAAGAGCTGTATAAGCAGCTGGTAGGACACCTCTGGGTAGAAAGGAACCAAGTAGCAGTAATGAGCTCCTGTTACAACTCCCTAAAAATAATACTAGTCACCATATGCAACTTTGATGCTCTAGTCATCCAAATGCCCAGAATGGACAGCCACTTCATACTCAACAGAAAGTCAAATGTATCAAGACATTGGCTGACAAAGGAAAAATGAGATGTTAAACCTAAGACATCCAGCAAGTTATTACAACAAAATAAGGCCTCAACTAAAATTGTGTTCTGTCTGTGGTATAGGGCACAAAGGAATAGGGATCTAGTACCCTTTCAGCCAGGGAGAGCAGTGAACATCTCCATCAACGTTATCTAATCTCTCAATCAAATCTAGTGACGAATGCTGGTTGTAAAGGGGGTGGCTAGTGCAGATTGTGCAAGTGGTGCAAACGGACAGAAGCAGTGGAATATAATAACCATAACAGCAAACCTTCTCATTTCAAGCTGAGCTCACTAATCGACTAAAAACACAATAACACTTAACAGAGGTGTGTGGCCTTCCTGATGGTGACATATCCTACAGCAGTAAACATTAAAATTAGAGATGTCCTTGGAGGCTGTTTGTGGGATGTGTATCCTGAAATGGGAACTGCCTGCTTTTACAAAGATATATCCCTCACTCTTACAGATGAGAAAAAAAAAAAAAAAAACGTGTAAGTGATGGGGATAGAAAATAGGCCATTAATAGCTACACATATAAAACCTACTAACCTGAATTTAGGAGCAGTAGTTATTGAATAAGGCTAGTATTCATCAGCTAGATAATGTCGATATCATAAAATAATGATTAGTTCTTTAACCTGATGAGTAAAACAACCAGGGGACAAGTAAACCTAGACAGAGCATACATCAAGTATGTTTCCCAAACAGACCCAGCAGGTAATAAACAAAGATAAGCAGATCTGGGTTAAAGTCAAGGATGACTGCAGTGAGAGAGAGCCACCGGTACTGTGTGTGCAGCACCAAATCAAACCAGCAGACTGAGACAGCAGCACCTCAAATTGTTGAGAAGCTTTAGAGTAGAAGAGTAGTCTGGTGCTACAGTTCCATAATGAGTATATCTGTATGTACAGACAGTGCTTGGCCAATCAAAATTGATCATTAAAGCCTCAGTCATCTTCTTCCCAAAGCCACACTAATTGTTCCCAACATTATATCCTTCAAGTTAATATAGCAACAAATGCCATTCAGATTTAGATGCTGCAATATGGTTATTATCATAATATAAAAATGTCCATAACATTAAAATAGAATGGTAACAAAGTTTTTTGCTTTGGGTGCTAGCTGAGAGTAGCATATTAATCTCGCGAGAGTGATTTGTGAACAGTTGGTCTCAAGATGCACCACACTGTTGCTCAATGAATAATGTGTCTTCTGTGATCCTGCCAACTTCTGCCCTATTACACACACATGCACACACACTCACCCACACCCACTTACACATTGACATATACATAGTTTAAAAACAGAATGAAAAAAATCTTTGTCACTCTCTCACACATCTTGAAGTCTGAAATTTACAGTCTGAGACAAAGAAGATTAGAAATTATTATATCAGACGTTTAAATCTTAAATGTAATTTTCTTTAGTATGCATGTAATATTACCTAAGCACACCTACATTCTTTCCACCCTCCATTACCTTCCACCTTCATCAAACCTTGTTTATTCTGCTTAGCCAACCCTTAGCCAACCCTGCTCTCCCTGGATCAGACATTAATGAAGATCCACACCTCAGAGTGACTGTCTAGCATCCACCTATGAGAAGGCTTGCTTCATTCATTTGCTACCATCATTTGTCCAATAGGACTTCAGCTTGAGTAATTTAAACCGATCATAACCAGACACATTCATTCACTGGTCTCTCTCACACACACATATGTCCATACCCTGCTGAAGACTCATGTCACTGCATGCCAAACAAATGCAACAGATTCAGGATAAAGACATCAGAGAAAGTGTAGCATTTTGTGCAGTCGGCCTGCTGACCATATGGCCACAGTGACGCTGACAGAAGCTCCTCTCTAGCCCCGTTGTTTTCCTCAACAGGCTGTAAGCAGTGCTAATCAGTGAGCCATACTTTCTGCTAAAGACACGGTACACCCCGTCAGGACAGAGACTTCTGCTCTGAAGTGTGTGCAAATAGAATCCACTCACAGTTTAGCGATGCTGACTTTTGGTTCATCATCACAATTCAAGTCGTGTCACATTTCATCAAGTATCAGGTTGTTCCCTCCAAACAGAGTCAAGTCATCTGCAACATAATTATTTCATAAAGGTTTTTGATTATGAATGGTGCCATTGCTTATGCATAAATCATCTGATTTACAATAAGAAAATTCGACATTGTTCTTTGATGTGACTTTAATGTTATATCGGTACTTAGCATTAAATCAGAATATAAAGATTTAAAGGTAGACAGCGATTTTTTTTTTCTTTTTGCAGAAAGATTCAACATGCTATAAAAACATTAATGGATGCAAGTGCAAAATACTGTCATAGGGCAGCAGAGTATATTTGTTAAATGGATCTGTACACAATTTCACCTATAAACCCCTTTGCATGTTTGCACTAAAGAGCAAGACTATGCTTTTGAACCAACCCCCCCCCCCCACCATCTCCCCTCAGTCTCTCACACTGAATACCTAGAGGGGAATTCTTATGTCTTTACTGAACCAAACACATCTTCCAGCTGCTGCACTTATCAGATAGCTCCCTAAAACTCCTGTTCCTTTTGGACATGAGGAGCCATTCAAATGAGTGTATCTTGGGAAAGCAGCTCAGGGGGACCAGTTCAGAACCTAGACAAAAATGTTGTGCTATGATTGTCACAGTTTTGAAATGATTGACAGCTATTGTGCACTGTGCTCCTAGAATTACAGATGTGAGAGAAAAGAGCTACATTTATTCCATAAATTGAGATAGATGATACCTAGGGAACAAAAAGTCTGTGTAGCCACGTGTTCTTAAGAGTCCACTGCCTCCACATCTGTATTTTTCTTAATACAATGTAAGAATGTATGCTTTCTAAAAGTAATTAAAAGTGTCATTATTAACTTAGGGTAGGTGCAAAGCTTTTTTAGATAATATGCTATTTATAGCATGGTTTTTTTTTGCCACTAAGGACACATTAGTAAACCATTGTACTCATAGGTTCAGCTAACTTTCATATGTTCAGTGCCCCTGCCATGGGAATAATTAAACAAAGTAGGATTTGCATTAGCATTGTATTAAATATTGATCTATTGAGGTTTATGGTCTTGCCTCTCCACTGAGAATTTGACATTAACTGTGTAGGATTGGCTGTCCGGGATTCATGCAAATACTTGTGAAGAGAAGATAGACTATAAATTATCCCTCTGATGAAAATTATCTGGTCAGGGTAGGCTTTCTCTCACGCCTGGCCCATGGGCATGAACCAGGACCCCTCTGGCACCATAATGCTGAGTAAAAAAGCCATAAATTGGCCCAGCTAATTATTCAGTTAATCATGCTGTTCTGGCTTTCTGACCCTTCCCACTCTTCTTAGGTGTCATAAACCCACAGATTGGAATGCAAGAACATCTGATCAACCCAGTTATACCTCTAGGAACTGTGACCATGAATTCCATCAGACTCAAAATCTAACCAGGACAGCCAACTTTTCTCATTCCAACATCTCAACATTTCTCATGTTCACACATGTACATGTTTCTTGTCCCACAGCTTCACAAAGTCATACTTACTATTCGAACCTACTATGATCTCAAATGGAAATAATGTATGGCTATATTAATATATTAATAATATATTAATACTCTTCCAACTGTGATGTTTGCTTGTATCATTTGCTAATTGTTCATTGTTTCATTATTTTTCTTCATTACTTGTTCATTATTAAGTTGCCTTACTTCTTATAATCAATTCACTTGTAGTTTGCCTACCTTGTGTTTAGTGTAAACAAATTGTTAACCACTCTCAACTGTGTTTACTAGAAATCATATATGAACCAATTAGACTAAAACACACACACACACACACACACACACACTTCTTCATCAGTGAAGAGAAGTTAAGACTTAAGTTAAAACTTTCCTTTTTTAAAAATAAGTCAATAGTCTCTTGCCAAGCAGTTTGAACATGCTCAAATTACATGTTTGCCTATTTTATTTTTTATATATGTATTTGGTTTTGTTGGTTCTGCTTAATTTATTATATTTTAGATCATGTTCATTTGAAATTGCTTAGCACAGCTTATATGAATCAAACTCACCTTACTGTTTTGATTGTGGCAATAAACCATGCTAGAATCTTCATCAAAAGCAAGGACGGGATGCATGACCACTGATACCCAAAACTCCTACTTCTGAAAGGCATACCCTAAAAGGCCTAGGACTCTCTAACTGAGCCAGCTCCAAAAAATCCAATCCCGCAGCTCAAGATGTCTAATTGTCTCATCATCATTGGCCTATATTGCTCGTGCAGGGTCAAGCCTGAAATATAAAAACAGACTCCATCCCAGTGCCATCCAGACAGTTTGAAGGAAATCAGACACTGTCAGTGCCATCTATATGGTTTAAATGGAAAATGGGCACTCTCTCTGAGTGCCACCCAGGTGGTTTGACATGGTCGAGTCCAACGCGTTGTAAGGACAATCATTTCCTCTTTTATGGTATCAGTTGATATCAATAGCAACACATCTGTTTATATATCAAAATTAGCTCAGTAACTCTTTCCTCCCCTCTGCGATGGAGCCTCCTCAATCCTATAATTAGTTCTCTTTCTGGCTGTTTCACAACAGTTTCTACTTCTCTCATTAGTGTTCCTGTTATACCTTAGCCATGCTCTCTCACCATTAATCTTGTTTGTTTAATAAGTTTCCTTTGTTTGTCATTTGATAAGTAGACTGTCTAGTTGGTCATTCTCATAAGTTACTTAAACAAGCAATTTTTCTTTTTTGTGTTTTCTTTCTCTTATTAGTTAGCCATTTTGGTCCACAACACATCTCATTTGGGTCAATTTTGGTTTGGTTATGCTGTTATGTATTTTTTTACTGTAGTGATTCTAGTGAACTCTATACCTCTGGTGCTTAGCAGAATCTTAGTCAATGATTTTTATGCATGTTTACCAGTTAATCAGGATGGTGCCCCAATTAACTTTATCAACTCTGGTTGACAATATGTGTTAAAACCTCTACACCTATATGGAATTAATTTGAATGAATCTATAATTAGACATGACTGTCTTTTACTTTAAAAGGGAGAAATTGATTTTAGTATTAACATTTAAACATGGTTTGCACCAAAGCTCAACTGTGTTGTGTAATTCTCAGTATATGTTGGAATCTTTACACTTCTAATACTATAGTGATTTAGATAAATGTATAAAAAAATTATATTGTGCTATAGTGTTTTGTTCAGTACATAAAGGAAATTACAGAATCATATTGATACTGCATTATCCCCAGTAGCAAATTTAGCTAGAACTCATGAAAGTAGAAATTTAAATAACTGTAAATGGAAATGTAAAAAATGTAAATGAGTCATGCCTAAAAAATGTGTCATAGCAAGCTATAACTGGCTGGCTAAGATAGTGTGCACTACTTACTCCATGCTTTTTAACATGCCAGTATAATCACCATGTTTACTGGTAATTATTGGAAAGTAGAGATATTTCTACTTATAGATATTTCTAATCACTAATTCACCAATAACCTTAGTGAATGCTCTACTTCATGGGTACTGGATAGATGTCTGATTTGGGGTAACAGCATATCAACTTCAGGAAGATGTTTGGTCTGAAACAAGTCCTTTCTGATAAAAGCTCTCTGCACTTTGTTGTCTGCATTGATCACAGGACTGTCAGATCCCAGTGGTTATTAAAAGTTCAATTATTGTGGTGATTCAACTGACTCATGCTAAAATGCAAACAAAGAATAAGATGCAAGCCAGGGCCATGAGCTAAAGAAATCTTGGGCTTCCCATTCATAAAAAGAAGAAACATTTTTATATAAGCTGTTGTATCCCATGAACCAATGAGTTATATTAGTGTGCAATCTATGAAACTTTCTAATACCCTTTGGTCATTATGATCTCATTTACCAGTATAATTGTTCAGCACTTCTGACCTATAGCCTGGTCATGTTTTATTTTTATTTTTTTATGTTGAAGTGAGTTGCTACCAGAATGTCTGGCTTATCCAGTTTACTTTTTGACTGCAACTCTGATTATTCAAGTATGATTATTGGAACCTAAACTTTTACCATCACCCACCTTTTATGTATGGATTTAAGAGATAAATGGCAAAAGAGTGAAATGTTCTGGCAGTTGACTAAAGTGTCTTGCAGTTATGGCCTAAATGCTCTATATGATCTAAATTGTTTCATTAGGGCCATCATATTCTTTCAGGAGTGAAAATTCTATAAAGCATCACACAAAACAGTAACAGTCCTCAGTGCAGTAGAATAAAGTTTGCATGTCCCTTTTTCATTTTTTGTTGCTATAATATTTACTTTCCTCCTCCTATTGCTTATTATTTTAATGATGACAGACTTTTGCATGGGCCAGGCACATGTAGTGCAATTAAGGGAAATGAACCTGTGGGATCCATGGGCCATTGACTAGCACATTGACTATGACTGACACCACAAGCAATTAAACTTAAGCAGTTCAGCATTTATTGCCAAAATCCCTCTTCATCACTACCATTTGAACCATAAAATCTGGAACTGAACAGGGTTTAGACCAGAGCAACAGATTTAAAACAATAATGTTTGCTTGCAAAGCCAAAGCTGGACCAGCTCCCACACACCTAAAAGCACTAGTCATATTCCTGTCTGTACCACTCTGCCTTAAAGTCTACATAGTTGGTCGATGTCAACCACAAAGCATCAAGACTCTTCACTGTCCAGAATAAACTTCCACTGGCTATCTGAACAGCACTGGCTGTCTTGAAACAAACAAACATATTTTACTGTCTTCTTTTCTACTCTAGCCAGGCTTTAGCTTGATAATATTTTTAACACTGACCTAGGTATTTTTACATGAGGATATTTAATTGATATAGGCTACAAAACATTTCTGAAAGTTAAAATGTAAATTTAGAGAACAATAATTACAATTAAATGCATATAAATGTGTATTAATTATGTTTTATGAATTTGTTTCACAGGTTTTTTAAATTTATATTTGTAAATAAAATATTTTAAAATATGATAAAAATGATAAAAATACATAAATTGGATGGAAACATAAAATATAATGCAAAATCAACTATAGCTATATAAAAACAGATATGGTTGTTCTGGTTATGTGACCACATATGTAGCTAATATTCATTTGACAGCCCTGTAGTCCTGTAGATTAGAACCTTTAGGAAGAATTTTCTACATAATAAATAGAAATAAAGTGACTTGAAAATGAAAATGTCTAGTACTGTGTACTGTGGATCAGTGTATTAAAGGTACTAATTAAAAATATATAGTACTTTTAATATATCAGTATATATAATATATCATATATCAAATGATATATTATAATAAGATGTTAGGACTGTACTCCTCATGAGTATTTTAGAGGATTTAATAGGAGATTTGTGCCATCTGAACCAAGAAAATGAAGAAGGGAATTTTAGTCTTAGACAGGATTGGACACCAACCTCTAGTATCTGTATAAGGTTGGTTCCACTTAAACAATAATTGACCAAATCGAGGTTCCACATACTAAACACTTTCCAGACCCACAAGCTTTACTTTTTATAGCATGCCACCAGATTTGAGCTTATCTATTCACTTCCATTCACTTTTGGTCTTAATCCAAAAATAAATGCACATCCAACTCTTTGACCGTTACCATACAGCTCTGTCCTATTGCAGAGAAAGTGGACTTTCTTTGACTGTGACCAGGAGCTTGCCACTCAACAGTATCAGGGTAAATGTGTTTCTAATACAGTGAAAAAAATCATTGTGATAAAGATGAGCCTGCATTAACATTTGAAGGTGTTCCTTAATGAGTCAGTGGTCCATATATTGTCAAAGTTGTTTGAATGAGTAATAATAATAATAATAATAATAATGGCTGTGGTGAACAGTTCCTCACAATGCTATTTTAGAGATATAGAGATTATATGATGTATTTTCAGTAAAAAAAAAAAAAAAAAAAAAAAAGTTGTTTTTCCTATAACTGCAATTATTTTTACACACCTTTTGCATAGCTATTGATGAATCAATTATGGTAAATGTCTACTTTTGTTCAATTATTAATAACTATAAGGTATCCTAGAATTATGGAATTAGCTGCATGTAATGATGATTTCTTCTGCGGCATTCAAATGTACAAACTTACATGGTTTCCACTGAACCACAGAACTGTTTTCTTCCAAGTCACATTTTTCCCTGGTTAGCTACAGGCCAGTGATGTTGCACAGAAGTGTATGGAAGTCAGCTAATTAAGAAGAAACAAACCTAACAAGGGTCCAGATCTTGATTATATTGAACACCAGTGTGGGTATCACTTTTGGCCTCATTACCTCCAATAAATATCTACACCTTTCAAGAGAAACAGTTTTAGTACAAAATGCTGGTGATGTACTAAATGCTTAGAGGAAGGAAATCTCTAATACTGCATCAGCATCAATTTTAAGCTTCACTTTTTCCATTCATTAGCATTTATTTCATCCCTCGATTAACTATTCTTCTGCTCATTTACTAAAACAATATTGTATTGTACTTGATTTCATAATGAGTTTATAGTGAGATCAAAGTGGGATCAAGAGTAAAATAAGTGAGATTAAAAGTATATGACTAATAGCTAGAGTCTAATACTGAAATAAATTGGGAATGCAAAATGTTACAGATGTTACATTTTTAGTACATCTTTAACATTTTACCATTTTAGTACTGCAGTGAAAGGATAGAATGCTCAGTCAGGATATGATCTGTGGCCATAGTGTATATAATAGTGAATCTCAATTTACATCCTTAATGTTCAGCTCTGTAATATGAACTGTAACCTCATTAAACATTTTATTTCTTAATTAAGAAGTAGTTATATAGTGAGAGATCTAGGTAATAAAGGCTTTTGTAAGGCTGGGTATTAGTGTTTTATGAATCTGTACGCAACATGAATTGATATAGAAACTCAGGATATCAGTAGAAAATCTTCAAAATAAAGAGAAGCACTTAATTGTTTTTAGTTTTTAAAAAAACAGCAGAATTTAGTTTATTTATCCAATTATTATTTAGTGAATTTTTTGTCTTCACTTTTGTATGGGATTATTTGATGAAACAATAATGTTGGGATTAATGTGCACATTGATATGAAATCAAATTTAATAGATTAGGAATGATTATTAAGAGAAGATGAGTGGAATGTCATTTGAGCAAGATAAATCTTCACATACTAATGACTGAGTAGAATAAATTTGACACTTGCTCTAGTGATGGCAGAAGAGATACAGCCCACTTTGTTTGAAAGTTGGATGTTTGCCATTTCCTTTTAGGTCTTTGCAGCCGTGTTCATTCTGATCTGAGACACCGAGACAGCCAATAAATGGAGGTTCACTGGTTTGAAGACAAGAGGACAGAATGAAGTAAGAGATGGCAAAAGAGCAGAGTTTAAGCTAAGGCAGCAGTATCAGAGGCTAGTCAGTAGGTTATACCAACTGTGGAAAAATAAGAGTCAGACGTTGAGGGTTTCCAACATGAAGACAATAGCAGAGGAGACAGTGGTAAGGAGAATAGAGGTAGTGAATGTCCGTGTACTATTGAACATCTAAAATGCAAGCTTTGTGAAATGATGACTGGGAGTGAGTAAAGCCGAAGGGTCTCAGAATAAATCAGGATTTTCATTCATGTTTGAATAAGAAGGTTTCAGAGCTATGTTAATTGAGTCAGCATGGAGTCAAAACAGGACTTAAAACACATAAATAACCAAATGTCACCAAATTCCTTTTCAGTACTGTCTGAATGCTACTTGTCTTATTATAACCATACTGTAGAAGACTTTGAAAAAACTCTGAAAATACTTTTAAAAGACTAAAGTGACATGATAACCATGAAAACATTAAACACAGGTCATTTTATTGGCATGTCAAGAGAACAAGAGAAAAGTTATCTTAAGACAGCTATAATGACCATCTTACACCAAACGATCGAGTTGATGAGAGCATGCCACGACTCCAGCAAAATTCTCATGATTCAGTTCAGACTTTGGAAATTTGTTTGTGACAGTGAAATCAAATGGAAGTCATTTGGTGCAAAAAAAAGAAAAACTGTCAAACTATATATATTTACATGACACTTTTATCCAAAGCATCTTACAATTATGAGTGAGTACAACTTGAGCAATAAGGGCCTTCCTCAGGGGTCCAACAGTGACAATTTGGCAGTGGTGGGGCTTGAACAGGCAATTACATGTCAAGTACCTTAACCACTAAGATACCAATGACATTCTTAATATAAACCATTTTATCAAGTATTTCAGAAATATCTGAAATAATTCAGCCTTTATGATGCCACACATTTCTTGTCCTTGGGCAGTTAGCCATGTTGACTGACCCAGATAAAGCAATTCTTGCCCTTTAGGAGAGGTTCTTGGTCTCTCTCGAGCAGTGGATTAGCTGTTGCCATGAGCCAAAGATCAAATCAGAGGATACTCTGAAGTACATTAATCCACTGGCAAGTGGCCTAAAGTGATTGCCATTTAGTGCTATTCCATTCTGGAAGATATTACTTTTGAGACTAAAATCAGTTTGTTCAATAATACATAGGCCTGAGCAAATACAGCCAACAACAGCTGGCCTTTTATCAGCTTGTGTGGATTTATGAGTGAAGATAAGGAAATAGTAAAAAGGAATAAAGGGGGACATTTCACCACTACTTAAGTATTTCTGTAGAATCTGTTTGTCGGTATTACTAGAAGACTTTAAGATAAACTGCACCAAGTTATAATCTTTCGTAATGAGAATGCAACTTTGAAAGCTGTTAATTTATTAATGCTACTTCTCAGAGAAATAGCTTAGATGTTTTGCCTGAAATTTATTACATTCATTCCTGAAATAATTTTTCAGTGAACATGGCGCATATCAACTAAAATATGTACAGCAGCTTTGTGTTGTTCAAAAACATTTTGAAAGTATTTTCAAAAGTTTTTTTTTCTTTTTTTCCCAGCTCATGGTCCTGTTGTTCCTGCTAGTAGCCTCCATTATGCAGCGGTGACTTTGCACATGGCATTGTTTATGTTTTTATCTTTTGTTGCACGTTTCTCCCTGTGTTGATTTGTTGCATCGCCTCACTCAGGTGATGTGTGTTGTGCCTCATTTGCCATACTACCTGAAGGTTATGTTTCATTTCTGTTCATTTCATTAAACTCTTCAGCTGAAGATTCGTGATTGCTTCCTCCTTTTTTCCTGCACGTTCTTTGCCTGTGACAGGTCCATGTATATATTTCCCTATTATACCATAAATAAAAAAAACTCCCAAGCTATATAATATCTGGAATTATTCAGCATTTATGACACACTTCTTGGCCTTGGGCAGTTAGCTATGTCCATGTGTATATTTCCCTATTTTCCATGTATATCTTTCCCTGTCATATTTACCATTATAATAATATCTACTGATAATTTTTTCAATATTTGCCAGAATTTAATTGGACCTTTAAATTGATGCGTTCCTGGAAGATGTATTTTACAAGGTAGATCTTAAAAATATCAGGTAGCTATATTGAGAAAAGAATCCATGGTCTGATCCATAGCATGTATAGTGAAATAAACTGTCACGAATCATCTCCGCTAGTCACAATCCCTTGGCTATCCTGTTCCATTCCTTGTCCTGTCCTAGTCTTAGTTTTCTCCGTTTATCCATTTCACCTGCCCCTTGTTATTGTCGTTAGCTTTAGTATTTAAAACTTGTGTTTCCGGTTGTTCTTGCCTGGTTATTATCTTCAATGTTCATGTCGGTGTGTTTGATGCTTTTTGTAAATAGCTGGTTTTTGGTCTCGTGCACATAATTATGTACTTCGGTTGTCTCTGTGCTTGTGGATTTCCTGGCTCTTCCACTATGGACTGTATTAACGATTACAATTCTGGATTTGCCCGTAATAACATTTGCTCTACTCAGCATGTGCATCCGCATCTCAGTCACTCCCCATTATATAAATATTATAATTTCAGAAGGCCATGTAGGCATTGTCTTTCAATTTATCCCTGGTAGCTGCGGTAGTACTTTTCCCAGGTATTGTCCTCATTGCTAAATTCACATTCATCAAAATAAACTGATAAATGGAGTTGACTGTCCAATTATCAGGCCATACTATGCTTTATAATTTCTCAACTTTTGTCAAAGTTTGTGAAAGATGGCACTGTGGTCTGTGGTGAGAAAAAACAAAGCAAAACATCACAGGTGTCTGGATCTGTTCAGTTCAGCATTTCATTCGAGAAAAGGATCTGCCTTTAAATGTGTCCGATAGATACACGGATCTGAATTATGTTTGTAAATATAAGTATTTTAACATATTCTATATTGCTCTGGTATAGAAATTTGAATTACTACGGTCAGAAAGTTCTGGACTGAGTTGTGTGTTTGTGTTTGTGTGTGTGTGTGTGTGTGTGTGTGTGTGTGTGTGTGTGTGTGTGTGTGTGTGTGTGTGTGTGTGTGTGTGTGTGTAGCAGAAAGGATTTCTGGTGCTGCTTTCCCCAGCTTAGAATCTCTGTATACAGATTGCATACGTTCATGAGCACTAAACATCATGGAAGATAGATACAATCCATCAAAGGCAAACTTTGTTCTCTTACAATTGGGAAAATGTCAATTTAATCAAAAATGACAAGACTTCAACAGTTTTTATCCTAGTGCTATATGAATTTTAAATGACTTGATATTATTAGCAGCCACATGTGTGCATATGTATTGTAGAATAATGTTTTGATTTGTCTTTTTATGTTTCTCAGCGATGTCCACTTTTTTCATTCCCAGTATATGTATTATTAATGCTTACAAATGGCAACATAAAGCTGAACATGAATACTGTTTGCCTACATTTCATTTTCTGCTTGTCAGCAAATATACAACCAAATATACAATCAACCTTTTTCTCTGACTTGGCTGGAGAGCATACTCCCTCTGCTGGGTGGCTAATTTGCACTGTTTGAAACTAATTCAGGCTTACACACACTGGGCCAAGCATGATTTATTTTACTCTGTGTCCCTGCATGTAATTTGTTGATAAATTTGTCAGATCAGGTGTGATTGACTTCTATTTGAGGTGCCAAGCCTAGCCTGGCCAAGCCTGTAAAAGAGATGCCAAGCCTGAATTAGGCTATACAGTATACCAAAAGAAAGATATTCAGTCTAAACCTCGCTTTAGCTAAAAAGCGATTTTTATCAAAGAATTTCCATTTTTACTTTTCTGATAAAGAGGCTCATCTTGGAGTGCATGGTAATACAATTACCATGAGGGAATCACATAATAGAGTACAAAATGCCATTCTTACCATAACTACATTCCAAAGTACAAGGTCAACTAATTAGCTTTCAGCTTGAAAGTTATTTTCCAGTAAATGCAAAAAAAGGGCTTTAACTTTAAAGACTTTTGATTAAGACTTAATCAAGATTATTTATGCTGTTTAAGATGGACATTAAATTAAGAAAATAATCTGTGAGATCTGGACCATTACCTTGTGCTGGACCACTTATCCTTCTCCCAGAAATAGCATAGATATTCATATTGATATTTATATTGATAAAGCACTGAATTCAGATGTATCCCAACTTTGCCTTTTCATGATGATTTCCAAGTGCAGTGGAATAACTTGAAATTTAATGATTAATGTTTGTCTTATTCATTTATTTCCTAGACCCTGAGTTTTAAAAACAGGAGGAAATGAATATTTTAAGATATCTTATAATTTTCCATTGAGCTCCCATAACTGTTTGATCTAGTATGAGTTAGAAGTGGACTGCAGAAATAGACAGCCCAAGAGCTT
This sequence comes from Electrophorus electricus, assembly GCF_041902795.1. Lineage (NCBI taxonomy): Eukaryota > Metazoa > Chordata > Actinopteri > Gymnotiformes > Gymnotidae > Electrophorus > Electrophorus electricus. The sequence goes on along the minus strand of NC_137498.1, from coordinate 36,926,699 downwards.
GTTTATGAAAGACAGTAATAACAGATTAGACAGACTGACAGGAAGAAACATAACTGTGTAAGAGGGGTCTTAGGGGTCAGTATTTTTATGATGACCATTACATTTACTTTATATTTACATTACAGTCACTAAAATATTTTTTTTGCAAATATGAATTACACAATTATTCATTAAGATTAAGTGTCTCGTAGTTCTCTTCCAAACAATTCGTGGAGATTGACAGCTCAAAAGGAGTAAGAAAATCTGTCACCCTCCAGCCCACACCCAACCAAACACACACCCTATCATCCATACAGTCCCATTCACCCTCAACCAAGAATCACCAGTCCCTCATAACACTTCCACATTCATAATCATAAATTTACTAATTATCACATAAACCTGCACTTCGTTACTTCCTCTTCATTTAAGCCCACAGGACCATCATGTCAGTGCTTTGCATTGGCCTTGCATTGGCCTTCATGAGAACCTATTTCACAAGACTGTGAACTTTAAGACCAGACAGTCTTTTGCTCATGTTTACCTTTTTGCTTATGTTCTAATTTTTCTGTTACATTTTTGGCCTCAGTTCACTCCTCTGTTGATCCCTTTGTCGTGTTTCTTCATTAAAAGTCATTTTTGCTTAAATCTCACTTGCACCTTGCTCCTTTGCCCCAAAACTCACAAAATCCTTTACTTTGATGTTCAAGTTTGTATGTTCTCCATTTCATTTCTGCATTAATCAGCCTCCATCCACATCAAGGTTGCTGTATATAATTAACACCATTAGTAGCTGACACGCTTGCAGTGGCACTTTGAGGCCAAGTCATAATAGCTTAATTACTGGAAAATGTCATTTTCAAGCCCTAGCCTGAATTATGAATCTCCTCTCAAATCATTTTCATTTTTTCTCACTTCTCTCTCTTCTTTCACTGCTCTCTCCTCTCTTACTTTCTTCTGTTTTGTTTTCAGAACTAGCACGTGGTGCCAAAGTCACTGTTAGAAAAATAAACAAATAAATTGGTTCTGTTCTTTCATACAAATTGCAGAGGACCTTCTGTGTATGTCTCTTTTTCCAGTTGTTTTATTGAAGATTAATTGCCTACCTAGGTGTTTAAAAGCAGTTTTTCTTTTATTTCAGGGTATCGTTTGCTTCAACACAAACACTTAGGTGATGCCATGAAAAGGATAATGGCTACTATTTGCTTAACCTGTCCAATGGCACTTAGTTTAATAGCAGCTTTCTAGGTATGAAAGTGAAAATGTAATTAAATGCAAATATGCTCAGCTGCTAAAATGGGAAAATCTATTTCTGAGGTATTTGAAAAATGTATTTTTTTTCAGATGTCTATTTACTTTCTCCAATAATTTGTCTGCACAAGAATATGACAAGTCTTTTGTTATATCAGGTCAGTGTTATTTGCAGTATTCATATATTTAGACCTGAATTAATGACCATGGATGTTGAATAAGCACTTAGGTAATGTAAAAATGTAGTTTGCAAAATGTAGGTGAGCCAAAAATATTACCTTATTCCTGAACACTCAATAAACAAAAATCTTAACTTCTAAATCTTTAGTTTTGACAAGGAAGAAACAAATATTTTTGTCTCACTGGTGCATATTGTATGCTAGTATACTTTTACATTATGACTAAAGCAGTCTTAGTGTAAACTAGAGAAACTCTGAGGGATAATTTATCAAGAACTCAGCATAATAATTTACATCATGGTATTACTTTCTGTGTAAGAGGAATACAACATTCAATTTAACCAGATTCTATTGCCAGACTAGAAGACTCTTACATCTTGAAAGCTCTTTAAGGGAGAGAAGAAAATTTCTTCATGGTTTGGTTAGTAGGTGAAAGCCCCATCTTGAATATTCTCCCCCCCTAACGAAGGATAATTCATGCATAGAGAGAATCATTATATTCTGCATGGCTGTAAGGTACCAGAAATCTAATGATCATTCCCCTCTTCACTGATTTTCAAACTTTGAAAATTCACCCACTTCAGTTCAAAATAATAAAGTCCAAATCGGTTTTGATTTTTTATATTGACCTTAAAGATATCATTCATGGTGAGCTTACATACTGGAGACGAGAGAGAATAATTATCAATACTCCTAAATACACAAATTTTAGGTTTCTTGACAGTCTGTTCAGTCTAGTAATTGCAAGTTATGCTGAGGAAATAGTAAATAATAGTTATACACAGGTTATATGTTTTGGTGCAGATACTGTGTTCTGGCCAGGCCAGTTAATTTTGTTGGCAGTTTAGTGACCCCTATTGGCTGAACAGGAAAAACAGAAAAGAAGTAATGGAACAAGAAGCAATTAGGGAGAGCACATTGGACAGTGTATCTCAGAATCCATCAGAATCTGTGATTATTGCTTGCTTAGAAGGCTTTTCCTATGAGTACTAATGTTTTATTATTGCTAATCTGTGGTTTAAGTGGACTTTTGAATAATGAAGTTTGGATGTTTTGTTGAATCTTCACAAAGTGTCATGTGGTAAGTATGGGCAGTGTTCTGATTGCTGATTAGAGAGCAACAGCATATGCTATAACTGCTAGCAAATGTATCTACTTATAATTCTATGTAAGAATTACTTATTTGTATGTGTTTGTATTTCATTCCATTCATACAATAAAACACTCTAAATATCACGTCATGGTACCGAGAGTCATTGTATAAGGGTGTTTAGCTTGCTGGGTAGCTGAGTGCAACATTCAGTGAGGCCAGCTAGAGATACAAGCTAGAGATGCATTCTCAAAGAGGGAGACTGAAATAAAGTTAGAAACGGCCTGTTTAGAAGCCACACTAGATACCTTGGAAAGAGGAGGAGAGGCAGAAACTGCCTTAGCTGAAGGAGCTGTGATGGAGGCTGCAGCTATATACATGGAAGCAGCAGAGAACACAGCGCTCAGCTTTCACCTAAGCAAAGCCTGCAGAAGCATTTTGAAGAGTTTGTAAAGGCACATATTCAATTCAGTGCCAGTGCCCAATCACTCAGAGACAGAACTAGAAATAACAGATGCACTCCACATACTCATTCTTACAACTTAGTGGCAGCTGAACAATTAGAAATTAAACCTTTAGTGCAAAATAGCCAGTCTATGCCAAAAAAGTGCAATTGTAGGTCATCTAGAAGATGACTGGCCCACCCCTTTGAATAGCCAGTCACGTCATGATATAAGCCTACAAGCCCTGCTCTGGCTATCAAAAATATCACTGAAATACTGATACCTGTTGCTCCAGGGATATAATCTCATCAGATCCAGTAAGATACTTGGCACGAAGCCAAGTGGTGTCATCAGGTATCACTAGATTTAATGACCAACTTGATAATTACTTATCCTGGAAATCATCATTTCTCTGTATCATTGAGAATTTAGATCTTAATGGTGTAGTAGAGACAGAGCTGTTAATCAAGTGGCTAGGAAAAGACTTTGTGGAATATGCACGGCATATTACTCAATACATGTGAGGAACCCATCTGCTGGGCTAAGTGTAATCTGGGAGGGGGTGGAAAAGATGAACGGGTTACCAGAAACCATTGAATGTGCTTTGTTTGAAAGGTAGAGAAATTTCCAAATATATCCCCCAAAGATCAACAAAGGCTTAGAAAATTAAGTAACTTACTTCCATATGGGCTTCAGGAGCAATGGTTGATGTTGGGATTTGAATTTGTTGACCCACAGACTGATGCAGACATCCATCCTGAGGTGAAACCACTGTCTACACACGTTTTCAAGGCCTGGTTGAGCTCAACACAATGTGAACATTTATCGGAATGGAAATCCCTAGTCAAAGCTAAAGCTCATCTGCTCTCTACTTTGGTCACCCAACGGAGGTCAAAGACTGGCTGGCACATCTGCAGGAAAGGTGTTTCAGATTATGTGTTGGACAAGGCTGAGGAATTTCTCATCAGTAGGCCACAACATGAGGTGTATTCAGAGGAAATCCAGTGTCTCAATGTGAAACATGCTCTTCCTTGACAAAGGCTACTCATAAAACTGAACCCCATCATTGATAGTAGTGGCCTGCTCTGAATTGGTGAATGCATCAGACATTCAGGCTTTGACTTGAAAGAAACAAACCCTATCATTATCCCCAGCAGTCACCATGTTGCAACTCTTCTTGTAAGACATCACCATAAAAAAGTCCATCAAGGAAGGCATTTTACAGAGGGGGCAGTCAGAGCAAGTAGCCTGTGACTGATCTGAACCAAATGATGCATAGCTGAAGTAATTGTTACCTGCAAGAAACTTGAAGGCAGAGTGCAAGAACAGAAAATGTGTGATCTGCCAAGAGAACTGCTTTAAACAGATCCCCTGTTTTCCCATGTGAGCATAGACATGTTCGGTTCATGGGTTATCCACAAGGTCATTGTCCACAAGGCACACAAGAGGAAGCCAGGCAATTGCCAAAAGGTGGGCAGTGTTCATGGTCTGGTTAAGTACTAGGGCAGTTCACACAGAAGTTGTTAAAGAAATTAGTTCTTCAAGCTTCATTAATGCACTAATTTATTTTTTGCATTTTTCGCATTACATGGTCCAACCAAGACATCACTGGGGTTTGCAGGGAATTCGGCATGGATGCATCAGGGTAGAAGAGTGTGCAGGAGTATTTGTGGGAACAGAAATGCACATGGGTCTTTAACACTTCCAATTCATCCCACATGGGAGCGGATGATTGGAGTAGCGCAGTGTATATTGTATGCTGTTGCAAGCTGGTTGAGTAGGACTCGCACATGAAGTCTTGACCACACTTTTGGCAGAGGTCACAGTTATAATTAATCATCCAACCCTGAGTATCATTACACCCTCTATGCTCTTGACCCAAAAAACAGGTACACCTTCTTCTCTGCACAGTGGTCTCAGCCAAAGTGAAAGGGTAAGAGACCAAGGAAAGTGTGTACAGTTCCTATCTAATTTCTGAAGTATAGAAACACCTTGCAGCCTCTTCAGAAATGGTAACAGAGGAGACCAGACATCAAAGAGGGTGATGAAGTCAAGCAAGGAGAAATTAGTGGCCTATGGATGTTGTAGTGAAAGGTGTTTCCAGTAAAGGTGGATTTATAAGAAAAGCAGAGATAAAGGTTGTACAACAAGGTGTAGTAATGATTTTGTACAGGCCCATCTCAGAACTGGTTCTCCTGTTCTCTCCTGTTTATTAATGTTAGCGGTGGTATCTTTAAGATGCCAAGTTGGGAGAGTTCTGGAAATTTAGTGACACCTGCTTGCTGTACAGGAATAACATTAGGAATTAGTTGAACAGGAAGTATTCAGGGAGAACACATTGGACAGTGTATCTCAGAATCCATCAGAATCTGTGATTATTGCTTGTTTAGAAGGCATTTCCTATGAGTACTAATGTTTTATTATTGCTAATCTGTGGTTTAAGTGGATGCTTGGATAATGAAGTATGGATGATAATGTATATTATTGTTTTGTTTTATCTTCACAAACAGTTGAGAGGTAAGCATGAACAGTGTTCTGGTTGTTGACTACAGTAGCAACAACATATGCTGTAATTGCTAGGGAATGTATTTATTTATTATTCCATGTAAGCATTACTTTGTTGTATGTATATTTTCAGTTTTACACCATTCATATGATAAAAACATCACATTGTGGTTCCGAGAGTCCCCCCCCCCCATTTTATGGGGGTATTTCACTTGATGAAGAGTTAGATACGACATTCAATGAGGTCAGTATATACTGTACAACGTAATACTGTAAAAGCAAAAGTGCTTTTGTATATATGTTGCAAGAGCTAGATTATTGGTTTACTTGACACTCAACATTATGTAGATAACTCACTCATACATGTTGTTTTGCAATAGTGAGGCACATCTTTGGTGTATGGATTATGGCTTGAAGAGTGAATGTAAAACTTTAGGGCTTTGAACTAGAAGCCTAGAATGCACATTTGTTTAGAGATACATATAGGAGCACATGAGCAGGTGATGAGATAGGGAGCTGGTGGTTTGTAAACTTTATCATGGACAACAGAATGTACATTTGGTATAAATATATAAAAAGTTATTCATAAAGGAGATGTTCCAGGCATACTCTTTCTCCCAGAGTTCAGTTATTGCATAACTTTATTTTGGTGCTGTACATCTTTGTGAAACATGAGGCAACTATGGTTGTTTGTGCCTGCATCCTAGACATTTCAGCCTAGCATTATGCTGGCTTGTGAAGAAGAGAATGGAATTATTAAGCCTCTTGGTGAATGGCTTTGGCTGCATCCATCCAGGCAGCTGTTCTGCATAATAAAGCATCCACTTACTATTAAATGAGTGGAGGCATTTGGGCTGTGGGGTGGAGGAAATGGCAACAATCTATACTGGAGTCTGCCAAGTTTAGGCCATAGTCACTGTGCAGTAATTTAAGACTACTAGTTTAATGGAACCTGTAACTTATACAATTTCATACACCAAATGCTGAGAGCACGCTTTTTCTTAAAATGCAAGGTCATCATTTTATAGAGAAAATTTAGCACTGCATGTACTTAAAGTCATCCTTAAAACTCAGAAATGCAAATTTTCTCCAATCACTTTGAAAAGAAATGCTTACTGGCTCCTTTAATCCTATTACATATTTTATTTTTGATAAAGGACTAACATTATATCATGGTCCCGAGAGTCATTGTATGGGGGTGTTTAGCTTGCTGGATAACTGGATATGACATTCAGTGAGGCCAGCGCATACTGTACAATGGTACAAAAGTGCTTTTGTATATTTGTTGCAAGAGTTAAGCTAAAGGTAAGTACTTTGTTCTCAGTATTTGTGCAGTCTGTCAGGTGCATAAGAAAGCACATCTAATAGAACTTTCTTCAGGCACATAAGTTTATACCATATATACATCCACTAGGAAATTTACATTATAGTGACCTTTACAATAACCTTGTAACTGTATTATATCAGCGATAATGAGCAGTAAGACAGAGAACACCTGGGCCTGCATATTGTTTTTTAATTACTGGTAATGATCAGACCATCTGTGCTGATAATGACTCTCCCATTAGCTCCTGGTCTTTCACAAGAAAATCAATGATTTTTGCTCATAACATGTTGCCATTTCTTGCAGTCTCTGTAGCAAGTGTCTCCTGTAATATTTATTCATGGGTCTGAGTGGCTCACAGAGGATTTGTCTTGGGATTATCTAAACGTGTGTTTTATATTCAGGAAAGAAGGCATATTTTGAGTTCATCTTCTCTCATTCCTGCTCTAGGGCACTGTAAAATTATGGCAATGACATCAAAGACTATTCTGGTCTTTCCAGGAAACATTCATATCATTCTGATTTGGTGGGGAAAACCAGTTAGCAATCAGCACTTTAGTAATTGTGATTACTTGATAGTCATTGATTGCTTGCTGCACACCTAACAGAGACCTATTTGGGTCATGGTATTACCCAGATGAAGGGTTAGTGTAAATGTGTGTCTAATAGGCCTACATGGGAAATGGAACTAGGCAAAGAAGTGACAATTGTGAAACAGCAGATTGCAGAGAGCAGCAGTCCCTCCTGTAGCCAGTATTATTGCTTCTGCAGGAAATTTGGCCAATAGCTAATTTTATCTCTTTCTGTTGATACCTGTAGTGTTCCCAGGGTTTAGGGTGCAAGGCTAGGTTCAATTAAATGGTTTTGTCCCCATCCTTTTTGTGTAATGAATGAATATGATCCTTTATTATTTCTGACTGTCCTTGACTCGCTTGAACTGTGCTACTAGTCCGACGCACAATAAGTAGGTGGGGGTCCAGGTGTGTAACTGGGTTAAAAAGAGAAAAAGCAGAGTCATAATCTGCATCTACTCTCTCTCTCACACACACACTACACATGCACTGATGAAATTTTCACTACTTTGCTATTTTTATAAGGAGACTGGAAGTATATGTAGACAAGAATGAGTGCCTTATTGTATATTTTATTTATTACTTTTTTGTGACTAAAAGTTCAGTCAGAGATTTCACATAGTTTTGCATTTTCTGCTTTTGCAACACTAGTACACTGCCAGTTACAGGTGATTCTGACTGCTGTTTTGATCTTAATCTTACTGCTGGCCAACATTATTGCAGAGGTCTTTATATGATGGTCAATATCTCCCATCCACATGTTTCACATTCCTCCTGGAATATTTGTTTTTTAGACAGTTACTAGCATCAGATATTTTTCTATAACCTACATGTATGCAATAAGTAAATAAATAAATGCTAAGCCTCAATGTGATCTTGAATGGATGTGACATTTAAAAAAGGGGATTAGGGCCAAGACATTGATCAGGCATTAGGAGACAGCAATTAGAACAAAGTTAATGAATTTTCTCTCAAGGATTTCTCTGAAATTCATTATAAAGGTTAGCTTAAGTACAGAGTCACTGGAAATTATCATCTGCTCTGTAGTTATTTGTTTAAATAAGAATGTGGAATGAACTTTTATTGAAAATGACCCTTTTTTTTTGAAAATGAACTTTTTTAATCATTCATTTAATCATTGTCATTGGCAGTAGGTTGATAATGGCATGTGATGTAGCTGAGTCTTGGTCCCACCACCTGTTGCTTTTTGTTTTGTGTTATGGTAGAAAAAAAATATCAGAAACAAAACACACTTAAAACAAAATGTGGAAGGTTGTGGTGTTGGGCTATTGTCTCACAAGGAGAATTTTGCTGTGTACTAGTATCTGACAAGTGTCTCTGTACATGCCACCGCTGTGCTCTACTAAAATGCTGAATATCTATGAGGGTAATTTACTGTTTCTTAACAATAAGGTATGCAGTGTATATTACAGACAATCCACACCATGCTGTGCTCAAACATCTCTGACATCCTGGGTAGTTCATACAAGTGATACTGTGCTAGTCTGTTCCACAAAACCGGCTGATTTTATTTAGTATGGATTTCTGGATCTATTCCAGTTGTTAGTTCTCGGTTTTCTAATCATGAAGCTTGGCAGTGATCATAAGGGTACAAGCACTGATTCTTTAACCATTTTGTTTTATGCTGGGCTATAAATACTGCTTTACTAACAAATATGAATAACATTTAAATTTTGATAGTCCTATATTGCCTGTTTTCACCCTATAACTTCATGGAGGTCTGAAATTTTGGAGTTTGGACACATTCTGGAGTTCCACATTAACTTATGGTGAACTTTTAATTTTTTGGAACACATTCCTGGCAATGTTTCACTTGTACAAGGCCACATTGAAAGTTTCAGAGCTTTTTGCTCATTGGCACACAAGCTGAGCATGTGCTTCAGCAAGTAGTACCATGAGCTGCTTGATCAGCCCAGGCTGCAACATGCATAACAGCCCACTTGTGAGGCATTCAGAGGAAACTGCTAGAGCACTTAGAAGATCATCTGGCAAGCACCCTTCAGGAGGTTGTCTGCCGGGCCCCAACAGCAGCATGATAGGCTTCTGGGCCTTGTGGAGCTGCCAGTACACACAAACCTGAGGAATAACAGGGGACGTGTGCTGTCATTCCTGTAGTTTCACGGAAGCGGATTAAAACAGTAGGACAGTTTAGACATTTAGGGTGGTGTGTTGTGATTCTGTGCTAATTCACATAATCCCAAAGAAAGCTTCTGTCACCTGCATCTTGTAAAAATTACCAGTAAAGGCTGTGAGAAGGCTTGTGAGCTCTTTAGAATGATCTAAATTCCTGTGTTTCTTTATGTACATCTGTATTTGGGATCCTTGCTATGTTGTATGGCCTAACTCTGTTTAGATTTACTTTACAAACACTCTCAGAATTCATAAGTATTTCCTCATAAAACTTGTGATTTAACTGCCATGGTAACTGCAAATACATGCTTCACAGGTAGATAAAATTTTGGATTTCTGTGTATTTACTTTATTGAACATAACAGTGTACATTTGCCAAACGTTCAACGTTTGTCCACATACCATTTTCCACAGAACATTGTTTCAGTATTGCTGTGAAAAACCCATTTGTTCAATTGTCATAGGGCAGTTTCTTTTTTATTCAATTAGTGCAGGGACTACAAGATGACTGGTTTCCTCCAAGAATGACTCTTCTGTTCAATAAACTTATGAACACATATATTATCAAAGGCAAGAGAAGCCTGCATACCCTTAGCAGTCGCCTAAGTTTTGGAGCAAGTTGCTTGAAGATTCTACCCAGTACTCTTACACTGATCTTTGCAGGATGCCTACTCACAGGGAGAGCAGCACTGGTGTTTTATTTGTAAGCTATCTGTCTAACTATGGCCTGAGGGAGGCCCAAATCCTTTATGTCCTTTTATAACCTCATGAGCTTCAACAGCCTTTCAACTAAGTCCTCTAAATTGTATGGAACCTTCCTTAAACAATTCTGTTACTCAGACACACACACACACACTTATTTCTTAGGACAATTCAAACCCAACCCCATGTATTTTCGGTCAAGGCACGACCCCCTCCTTCTAGACTCCTCCCCATGTGTGTTATTTGCCCAAATTAAATTTAATTCCCTGAATATTTGGCCTCAGAAACATCCATCTTGAGTGTCCAGCAATAGTCTGCCAACACAGATGGTCTCCATTTTCCTTAGTACTGATTTTCCATAGGCCTGCTATACATAATGATATGTATAACAGCGTAAAGGCACATTTTTGACTTCGCAAATGTTTTCAAGTAAGAGTATAAAGTCCCATCGTTTAAAACAACTCTTAAAAGTACAATTTACTCAAAAAGTTACTTAAGTAAATGTAATGGTGTAAATGTAGTGCATTACTACCCACCTCTGTATACTAATAAAATATATGAGTAACAAAATCGAATAAAATATATAAAATTATATACATAGAAGTTCAAACACTTAATTACATTTTTAAACTGTTTGTTGAATAAAGAAACCATACAAAGTACACATCAAATCATATGTTGGAACCATTTATACAGAAATACTCCAAAGGGTTCATACATTTCTTTGCTGAAACTGTATGTGGAAAAAAAGGTACATATTTTCTAATTTCCCTTAATGGTAAATTATTTTACTGGTTCATTCAATCCCATCCAAGAATGGGTATGTGTGGGGGGTTTATTTAATATGATTAGTGTTGACTTTATATGTATTTTACAGTCTATATTAACATATATATTTCCTCTTTGTCCACACATAAAGGGCAGGGTGTAAGTAACTAGACAGAGATGTATTTATTTATGTTGTTTTGGCTCTGTACTAAAACCTTCTCCTTCTCTTACCTACTCTTAGCCATTGTTTCTTTTTAAATCCTGGGGTAATTGCTTACAGTGTGATGGAGTAATTATTTAACTAAACTGCTACTTCTGCTAAAGATGTAAAATTTAACTTTGGCTATAAATTCCATATTTGCATGCTCTTTCATATGTATATGTTTATTTTAAAAAAGTGTAACCTATTTTAACATGGCTATCCTGTCAGCCTTTCAAGGTGCTGTGGTGGATTATGACTAAATGGGTATTTTAGTCTATACAGTCACATACCTCTCAGTATATGGATCACACCAGTCAGACCATTTTGAATATGCACAGCCCCCCCCCCCCCACTTACCAGTCTATATCACTCACTTCATCTTCAGAAGAATGACATTGCTGGTGTATAGCCCAACACTGTCGAAATGTGAAATGTAAATTTAATGCCAAACACCTCCATCCGATGAGTCTTCCTGCCTCATTAGGGTGGGTGTATGGACCTGGTTCCTCTCCATGGGCAGGATAATGGACCAGTGTGTGGGCTTGCCGGCAGAGTAAGTCTATTGCTCTGCTCCATTAGCACCTGCCTAATGACTGCACTTATGACCTAAATACTCACACAGGCACCCTCATTTAAACTGTTTATGCCCTCTCTTCTGTTTTACCTTTTAGGTATTCACTGAGAGAAAGGTTTTTTATGGTGAACATTTCATAGTATCTCACTGCATTATCAGTCTAACTTATAATAAATTTTAAGCAATTAACTTTAAGCATTTTATAGTCATCCAATATAAAATTCTGAAACAAATATGAAGTGAAAACCTTGCTTTATCATGTAATATCATATAATATCTGTCAGCGGCACATCTCATTACTGGTTCTTTTGTACCTCACGATGTTGGGGGGGTTGCAGATAATTTTCATTTTTCAAGATTTCTGCATTTAGAAAAAGTATTATAAAGAGTGTGGGTTGGTAGATCTAAGACTCACCTGAAGATCAATACGAAGGATAGAGGGTTGTTGGAGCCCCAGATCATCTTGCCATCTCTGAGTATGGGAGCTGAAAACAGATTGCTGTGACCACTCAGATCTCAGCATAGTGTGGCGTCAAACAATGTGCGCATATACACACACACACACACAGAGAGAGAGAGAGAGAGAGAGAGAGAGAGAGAGAAGTCTAAGGTAATTATATCTGTCCATATTCCTAAATCATAAGTTAGAAAAATATGTAGGCCTCTGTCTATTAATTTTTGATCTATAAGATCCTAACCATATTTCAGATGTCCGCTACTGAAGAACTGTTTCAGGGTCTTCATATAAAAGGCCAGTTCTACGATGTATGCTCCTCCTGACCTTGGTGTTCTGTGTTAGAGGGGCACTACTATGATGCACTTTTGATCAGATTAGTGACTGGAAAGTTGTTTTTAAGCAATAAACACACACACACAGACACACACACACATACACACACTTGATTATGTACCAAATTACAACCCAAAAATGATCTCATACATTCACCCTCTTTTTATTCATTATTTAATGTATGATTTTTCTTTATGCTCATATTCAGTTTAATCTGCTCATTCCTATGTATGCTAATGACATAATACCCTACAGTTTTATAAAATGTGTGAATTTGAAATAATGTCATCAGAAGAAAACTAAACTGCTCTGCACTGTTCCCCTAGAGTGCTTCCCTAAGCCTTGCCTTGAGTGATGTTTGCCCTGATTGAATAGTACAATTAAAGCTGTGGGTATTAAGAGGGAGATAAATCAGGTAGTGATGGGACCGAATCTATGTGCTTAATTTTGTGGGCGATAATTAAATCTGTTTGCCAGTTTTGCCTCCCCTGACAATTAAAGATTTAATTACCATCTGCAGAACAACTCAAAAGCAAGGCTGACCTACAAACTGGATTTGATGGCTCTTTTAGTGGAAGTAGTTCCAAGTCCTGTGGCCTGTTTATCAACAGGGTTTCTTTTCAAATTTGAATTTGTGCTTTGATAATTACCAAATAAAATTATTAGAATAAATAATGCAAAATCATACAAGCACATTAAATAATGGTGTAATAAATCTCAAAGCTGTTTGTTTAACCATTAAAAAGAACATGAAAAAACAGTTTTTGAACCAAAAATGCAAAACAGATTATCAAGGGATTAAATTCAAATCAGTTTACATGGGTGAACACACTGGCCTCTTTGCCAGATAAGACATGTATAATGTTGTATAATGTATAATTTTGTTTTTACTTACATGTTCACAGTCACAACACATGGTTTGGCTTTATGGTTTAAGTTTTTCCACATAGTTAGAAAAAGATCAGTGGAAATCTTGCCGAGTTCTACCTCACGCCAGCTAGCTGATGCCATTGTCAAACCACAGGAAGGGCAGAGATGAAGGTGTTGCCGTGTGCTCCCTGTATCAGCGAGCCTCCATTAAAAATAATGAGACCATTGGGTTCAAATCTGCTTTGCTGTTAAAGGCAGCTCAAGAACAACTGTAGAGATGACCTTCTGCGCAGACCTCATAATATCATGCATCCATCTGCATTTCCAGTTTTTAAAGAGGTCATAAAAAGAACCAATAAATGATTTGTGTTTCTCTGCAAGTTTGAAAGAAGGAAACTTTTTAGCCTTTGATGACTGACATAATGGCTTTATTTATGGCCAACCAAATATATTATCAGTTGGTTTCAAAGCTAATTTTATAGGCTTGAGCAAAGTGAGTGAGTAAAGGAAGTGAAATAGAAAGAAACTTATAAATGGGGAAATTCCCTTCTCAGTATCATTATACCAGTCCAGGATTGAAAAGGCAGAAGGCTCAGAGACAAAACCAAAAAACATGGAAAAAAGGCATGGATCTAAACAATGCAAATATGGAGGTAAAGTAAATTTAAAAAGTCAAGAAAAGAAATTCAATGTCCAAACACAAATAAAGGAAGTCAAGAAGTTTATATAGATAAAAAAGTATGAGGAAAGAAGTCACAGGTAAAAATAATGAAGGAAAAATTATAAGAAAACAGGGCAGAGACTCGACAAAACAGAAACAAGACCAAAACCAAATGGCGCAAGAACCAAGGGATTCGTGACAGAGGAGGAAAATTGTGACAGCTCCAATTTTATAGTGTTATCTTTCACCACTGAATTTTAAGAACTCATCATTTTAAGATCTCACATGCATAATGGTCAGGTAGAGAAAGAGAAAAACAGTAAATAAACAAATCCCAGTTCCCCATCAGGAGACTTGGAAAATATTGGTCACAGAGGAAACTCTCAAACTGACACCTTATAAATTTTAGCTTCATATTTTCATGCCAAATTCTTTTTAATGCAGAGGTTTAGCTGTGTGTGTGTGTGTGTGTGTGTGTGTGTGTGTGTGTGTGTGTGTGTGTGTGTGTGTGTGTGTGTGTGTGTGTGTGTGTTTGCATGGCCACAACCCTCCTTTGTTACTCGGTTGCATTTCACCTGTCTCTCGTTAGAGTCATCACTACTGTGTATATTTAAGTCCTTGTGTGTTAGTCATTCCTGGTTGTGTGCTGGTTGTCATTCCTGGTTGTGTTCCTGGTTAACCCAGTGTGTGCTGTGATATTCACCTGCCTTGTTGTGCTCAGAAGGCATTATTTGCTTGTCATGTTTTGTCTTGTTTTAACCCTATGTTGTGCTATTTGTGTTTTACTTTAGTTTCTGTATAGATGTGAAAATAAGCATCTGTTTTGGTTTGAACAACAGCTTGCCTCTGCATCCTGACTCACTTCCCAACCTCACACAACCTGAGTCTTCTGCTGCTACTTCATTCTAGGCTACTATGAAGGATCTTATTCCATCAGTAATAAAAAAAAAAAAAAAGTGTCAATCATTATAAAGATTGACCTTTCTGATTTAAATTAAACAACAGGAGAAATCCTAATCAAGAGAAACAAAAATGACTGTAGAACCCTAAGATATATTTGATTTAATCCACTATATAAAGCAATATAGTAAAGATTAAAGCTTATCAGTCTGTTCAGTTGCATGAAGCACTAACTAGAAGCTCCAGATGGCATGTCAAACAGCATCTCTGAGCACTGCTGATGTTGCCTTCCTGTGCTTTGTGGTCCAAGATGGGATTGTTTCAAACTCATCCTCTATGGCCCTGCAGCTGACTGCAATGAATGATGCTAATAATTCTGATTCAGCTGGAGGCCAGCGATTTGATTAAATATTTGTACACTGCCAAAACTGGGCCAAACAGCATGAAACTAGTTTATTTTGCTTTAAAAAGACAAACAAAAAAGCAAAGAGGAAACAAACAAATTAAGGGGAATTAAAACAAGGAAACAATACAAAATTATTGGATCTGGACAGACTGGACTCACAAGTTTGTTTAGATGAAAGAACATGTAGCTGAGGTGTCATGTGTGGGCTCACTTTTGGAAGGGTGTGCTGGTTCAAAGGTATCCTTACAAACTCATTAGTCTCATTTAGTCACAGCACATCTAATGAACTCCAGCAGAGCATCTGTATCTGTGCTCTGCAAAACTGGCGTTAGCACAAGAGGATTATGTCTTCCCATGTAGGAGGACGTTTCTCAACCTGTGGACATCTCACGCCTCATATACAGATGAAATGCAAAGGCACTGTTTTGGTCTTCTGATGTATATGGTATAAAGTCAGAAGTCAGAAATATGTATAATAGTCTTAACTGAATATGAGTAATTATACTATTAGGACTGCATTTTGCCCTTTTTATTGTTTATGTTTTTATTACTAGTCAAAATACCAAGGAAGTTTTGTTACGAAGTTATGTTCGCCCCTCCCTGGCATTGCAGTTCCCATGGCAATGCTATCTGTCTCATCAACTTGTGTTATGTTTCTGAGCCATGTATTATTGTTGTTTGCCATTCTGTATTGTTTTATACTTTGCCTGACTCTAGATTATGCTTTTTGCCTGTTCCTTGTCTATTTTGTTTGCATTGTGGACTGCTCTTTGGATACTAATTTTGCATGTATATGTTTTTGGACTACCCCTGTTCTCTATTAAACTGCATCTTCTACAATGCATTCGACTCTGTCTCTGTTTGTGTTCAGAACCTGACATTAAGAGATCTTTCTACTTGTTAGAATATATGTATGATTATAATTAACATTTGTCAAATTTCTTGTGTGATTAGTTTTTAATGTATGAATAATTGTTTCTGAATATACATGGCTTAGTACTACTACCAAAAAAATGTCCATATTCAAAATTAATATAAAACTTTACTCTTTATGCCTACATTATGTGAATTATTTAAAATGGGAAAATGTGGTAGGTTTGCCAGAACAAACTACAAGAGGGATAAGCCATCTGGTGGTGGATCATATGTTATTAACATTATGTGTCTGAGGTCCAGGCAATATCCATTTTCCCTTGATTTTACAACAAGCTCTTGGAAAACCATCGCCATGTAAAACGGGCTGTTCAAAAGTCTGATTTGCTTTTGAGCAGTTTCTGTACTGTATGAAAAAAAATTTGACTGCTCCATGTCTCTTGTATCTTAACTGTACAAGAGCTAATAGAATTTTTAAGTGCTGTTTTGTTGTGCTGTAATGGGTGATTTTTTGCATAGTTGTATTTGAAGAGATGGACTATGTACAAACTATGTTTTGGTTAAACTATGTCTAATAATATAAATTATTTAAACAAACTTTTCAGATTAAATAAAGAACCATAATTTAAAATAATTATATGGCACTGTTTAATGAAAGTAATAAAAACCATTGTATATAAAACAAGTGTATAATATTTGTGCTCTCCATGGTATTTTTCTACCTAGCTAGAACCATTTTACACATGATCATGGCTAGAAATAATTAGCAGTCAAGAGTGAAGGGGAATGTTTTACATTATTAGCTGTAGTTAGGATCCTGACATTGTCAAAGGGCAAATAATTTTTAAATTCATTTGTATTTAATGAGACACTACATAGGAGTTGCATTTGATATTAATATTTTATATTTGATATCACACTGTTCTTCACCAAGAGTTACACCCTTCTCAGTCACATCTTGAAAACAACACATTATGAGCCTGTGTATTTTTCAAATTACAAATGAAACCATTTCAGATATTTCATGATTTAGAGTGACCATGTTCGTGACAGTACAAGATTGTATAAATTCTATTGCGATACTATAGATACTATCATGAAAGAAACCATGGCTTTGGGGGTGAAAAAGACTGAAAACTGACAAATCTCTTTATTTGGGGATGTGGTTTTAAATCACGTGTGAGCAGGTGACAGATGTGTGTTTCCATGGTTTCTCTGTTCCTCACAGCATTGGGCTGGCCCTGGCTGCCTGAGAGAGAGGCTCTGGCTTCATTCTGCACAAACCCTCTGCTATAAATCACAGCTTAGTGCAGATGAAGGCTTGCTTATTCCACAGACAGGTGACTCAGGCAATGCCAGAGCTCAGGAAAGGGAGTATGACATCTTGTCTCCTCCGCTCGATGTCCTTCCCCACCATATCCTATGTGCCCCTCCCCTAGGCCAGTGTCTAGAGTGCTGAGGTATGAATTGATTTTGGCATGAAAACCATGATTATGGGAACTGGATCTATATGTGTTCCTCACATCCTCAGTAAAGGCATCACTTCTGAGCTTCAGTGAGTCTGAAGTGCCTAATATTCTATGTAAATGTTTCATATCACCAGAGCCCACATTATTTTTGCTGTACCTGACCAATCTCCAACCCAGTGTATCAGTCAAATTTTCCAACCATCAATGCATGTGTAGAAGCCATGGCTACACATAATAATAATAATAATAATAATAATAATAATAATAATAATAATAATAATAATAATAATAATAATAATAATGTAGCTGACAGACTACAACTTATTATTCTGATGAAACTTTGATCTGGTCAGAATGTTCTTTCTTTCACCCTGGCCCACAAACAGAAACAAGGACCCCTCTGGTGCCATGATGCCTAGCAACAAAGCCATAAAACAACCTAGGTGATGGCTTATCATGCTGGCCAGAATTTCTGACCCTTATACACCTGCTCTTCTGTGTATGCAGCAACCTCTAATCAGCCTGGTTATACGTCTAGGAAGTACAACCCTAAATTCCATCAGACTCAAAACCTTACCAGGACAACCAGCTTTTCTCTTCCCAGAGATGTCACCGGACTGACGTCTGCGCCCACTCCGGTGTTGGAGGGGAACACCCCCGGGAATTTCTTTGGGGGTGGGGGCCTGAGGCTATTGGGCCAGGGCTGAGGAGTACCAATGTGCT
Source organism: Electrophorus electricus (assembly GCF_041902795.1). Lineage (NCBI taxonomy): Eukaryota > Metazoa > Chordata > Actinopteri > Gymnotiformes > Gymnotidae > Electrophorus > Electrophorus electricus. Next base: position 36,908,267 of record NC_137498.1, on the reverse strand, counting down.
CCACGAGGACCACGAAGAGGGCAGGTTGGTGGAGCAAGTGGAATCTCCAGCTGGCAGGGCTGAAGCCTAAGTTCCTTCCATTGACTTGCCAGCGAGGCTGGAGAGCTTCGCCCAAAAGCCTCAATGGCAGATCGCCTCTAGGGCGCTCCTAGAGTGACGGAAGAAAAGAGGACTGTCAAGAGAAAGGGCACATTCAGAACCAGGGCGGGCATGCACCCCTGTGTATCTGTATAGGCCATGGACATGTCTACAGCACCTGCACTGAAAGCAGGCATTGCAGCACAGCGCCTTAAGTGTTTATGCGGAGGAGCTTTTGTTTGCATGTATTTGCGCCTTTTGTGTCTTTACAGGTGCAATGTCACATCACAAAGAGCGTTCTGATCTGCCCTGAAGTAGGTAGAGATCCTGTCTCCCTCCCTCCTGTTGAGAGGTCTTCCGGGGTGGACGGTTCCTACCTGCTTTGTGTTAGGTGGGCAGCAGGCATTGCCGTGCTGTGTTTGTGTTTGTACATGGAGGCCTGGGGTTTGCAGTCCTGGGAAGGATGCGTCGGGAGCCACACCCCTTGGGAGGGAGTTCTGTCATGCGATGCTCCCCCCCACGAGTCACATAGTACAGCCTGCCACATGCAGGGGAGATCACATGTGTATGTAGCCACGCCTTCCGTGATGGCACACACCTGCATGGGGTTTGGTGTCCTGTCTATTTAAACCCCCGGCCTGTGTGTGCCTCTTCATTGGTCATTGTTGATGTAGCATGCTTATGTTGTTGTTAGTGTAGATATAAACTGTTTTGCATGCTCGTGTTACTGTTCCATTTAAGTGTGTTCGTGTTTAACATTGATATTGAATATGAGTGCCACCATTATCTTTTATGTTATTTGTTAATAAATTATTCACTAAATCAAGGGAGTCTGTGCATCCTGCCCTGTACCCTGCGGCAGTCAGGCTGCCGTTACAAGAGATATGTCCACAGATATATGTTTCTTTTCCCACAGCTTCACAAAGTAATAACTTACTATTTTAACCTACTATGATGTCAAATCATAATCAGCCAGTAATGTATAGATATCTAAATATTATCTTCAAATTATGTTTGCTTCCAACATTTGATAATTGTCCATTGTTTCATTATTCTCATCATTACTTGTTCCTTATTAATTTGCATTATTTATCATAATCAATACACTTGTGTATTGCTTACCTTGTGTTTATGTAGCCAGTGTTGTCTGTGTGAGAGCTGGTGTTGAACTGGCTCAGTGGCCTTTATTGGTTCTCTGTGTTGTGTTTAATAACAGGGGAGCCAGACACACTCCATACGATGCAATACCATGATGTACCCAGCAGGGTCTTGGCAGATGGTTCAGGTGTTTTGGGCAAAATACACTGCTGGTAGGACTTCATGTATCCCCTGACATCATCTCCCATTTTTGGCCAGAATAAATGCTGCCACATGACATAGAGTGTCTTTATCTGCTCCTAATGACCAGTGAGGCCATGCACCCCATGCAAAGCCTTTTCCCAGAGACTCAAAGAGAAGACAAACTGTCTTTTCTGTCTACTATGGGGATCTTTTATGACTGTATAGAGCACACCATCTTGGATCTTTAGTTTGTCCCACTGCTTCAGAAGTACCATGGCCCTCAAGTCCATTCAATGTCCAGTAAGGCAATCTCTGAATGCTTAGAACCTGAAGGTGCAAGATTTTGAAAAGAATAGATTATTTGCATTGCTCTCAACTCTGTCACTGAATCCCATTGCTTGTGTATATACAAAACAAACATTGATTGTTGCACTGCTACAAGAAAAGTTCAAGGGCTTGGACAAGGAGGGAGCTTGGAGGCAGTGAACCTTGAGACAGAAACCATCCTGAATTCCATCTTCACTCAACCCTTCACTTCACTCTGCAAGGGGTCTAACTTGGGCTTGGTCATTATATATGTCATTGTGTTGTTCTCAGTCCACATTGTAAATGAATGTCCCTTTAACCATTTAAACCTTAACCTTTAAACTTCCCAAACACACTCCTTTTGAGCACTAATAACACAAGGAAATGAGTTGGATATTGTTTCTGTGATCTAGTTAGAGACGCTTACAAGTGTGAGAGTTCAGGCTTTCTCCTCATCAGTTGCTACCTGAGATAAGACAGCTCCATCTAGAGAAGCATCTATTGACAAAACTAATGGGAGATCTGGATGTGCCAGAAGCACAATGTGCAGAAGGTTCTATTTCAGGCTGGACAGTGCAGCAGCACACTCAGAAGTCCAATCAGTAGGTTTTAGCCTGTGGAACGTTCCTGGCTTCTGTCAGGGTTGGTGCCTCCTTCTGTCATGGTTGGTGCCATCTCTGTGGTAAGGAAATGTCTTGTGTCTTTGTTTTGCTTTGCTTCCTTGTTGCTGTTCCATCCCTCTTTTGCATTTCCCCACCTTTCTTTCAACAGTTTCACCTGTTCCTTGATTCTTTCTCATTAGTCTTGTTATTTAAACCCTGTGTTTTTCCCTGTTAGTTTGCTGGTCATTGTCCTAGTCCATGCCTTTTGTATGTAGCTGTTTTGTTTGCTCTAGCCTGCCTTGTGTTTAACCTAGCCTCTATTTGTTCTGATAGCCCATGTTCTGTGTTTGTTATTAGTCTGTTTCTGTTGTGTTTTTTCAGTTTTCTTGTTTGTAGTTTCCTGTTTCATGGATCTGTTTTTGCTGGCTCTTTGACCCTGGGCCATTATTATGACCCAAATACTGGATTTGCCCTTAATAAATTTCACTCTTCTCAGCATACTTGTCCGCCTTGAAATCGCTCGGTGTTACACCTTCACATGTGCCTAATCCTTGCCTCTTGTTTTATGTCCAGCAGTGAGGGAAAAAATTGGTCTCGCAATGGCAGAACTGTTGGGGATGAAATGTTGGTAGTAGAAAACCATTCCAAGGAATGACTTAATTATTTTTCATGGAAGGTGTGCACCCATCAACTTCCATCTGATCAGACCTGGTCATTCTTGTTATAACTTCGACTTTTGCTGGATCCAGCAAGGCTCCATTGCTATCAATACCATGGCCAAGGAACCTTAGTGATGCTTGCATGAGGTGGCATTTCTTAAGTCTCAGTTTGAGATTAGAAAACTGTAACCACTGGAATACAACTTTTAATCTCTTAAGCACTTCCTCTTTGCTTGGAGTGAATACAAGTAAATTTTGTTTAAGGTCACCAAAAATGTTCAGCATCATTCATATAAATGAAGCTGGACTATTAGTCAGCCCCTGCAGCATCCTGTTATATTGCAAGAGGAGTCATGAATGTGGTGTATTACTTGCCTTCCTCATGCATGGGTATGTTATAGAAACCCATGGTACTGAAGAAGGCATTTCCACCTAGTGCTTCTAAACAGTCTCCTTGAGGTGGGAGGGGATGCATATCATTGATAGTCCTGGTGTTTAGCCATCTAAAGTCAGTGCAGATCTTTCTTCCACACTAAGACTAGTGGGAAAAAAAATTCTGTCACATATTTTATCCCCTTTTCTTCCATTTCAAATGGTGCAATTTTTGATAATGAGTAGGAAGCACATCATGATAGGCTGGTCTGAATGGCCTTTCATCTGTGAGTTTAATACCATGAATAAATACCTTAGCTTCTTTTTAGTCTAAAAAGTGTTTAGAAAAGACATTGTGGTACATCTCAAATGTACAAGCCTCTCTCTACCTGCAATCTCAGTGCAGCAGGATTCAATATCAAGGTCATTCAGCCCAACATCTTGCAACCTTTGCTTTAGGTCCAAAAGACCAGTTGGTAAAGGTGGTTGCCTCACTGAAGTGATTTCGGCCTGACTCACTCTTTGAAGGAACTCGAAGTCCTCCACAGCTAAACATGATGACAAATCAGCTAAGATGTTATTCGTCCTCAATGTGACTGTATGATCAGTAAGTTTGGTGACCTTCATTGGGATCCATCCATCACCCCATAATGATGTAATTATCTGCCCAAACATAAGGTGGTGTGGCATGACCTTGGACAAGTTAGGTTAAATGACAATGGTGCTGCCAGGAGACATGAGAACATTGCTTGGCAATTTTGTCCAAAGTAAATGCTCTTGCTTTGACAACAGGGTGATTGTGAAGTTTAACAGCTCCCACCTTGCTCATCACCGCTCTGTTGGCATATGGATGCCATAAGGTTTAAAAAAACACTTATCAGTAGTCGGCTGACCACCTCTAGAAATGAGACACCGGTAGTCATTACTATCTTTCATTCAGTGCTTAAGGAACTTAATTAAATTTGCACCTAAGTTCATTCTTCTGACCTGGCACTACAAGAATAGGCACTATGAAGCTCTCTCCACAGACAATCTAAAACTATCAGATGTGGAAAACCAGGCTCACACAGCTTATATATAATATAAGACATATGTCTAATACATATGACATATGTCTAATAACCAAATATCACTACCTAGTTGTTTTATTCACCTCTTTCTCTTCTTTTTGTTATTTTTTTGATTATCCAGCAAAGCTGAAGATGAATGCAATGAAGCATGAATATGCATCAGCAACCTTGAGAATCTCTCCCCCTTCCATGAGTCAGGGATATAAACATCAACGCTCAGAAATAAAAGTTAAGGTGGTTAAAACTTGTGAAAGGTTGGATGCAGAATAGACGTTAGAACCTCTCACAAGAAGAATTAAGTACTTAGCATAGTGTCTTATTCCATGTCTGTCGTATATCTAGTATTTTAGTTTGTCATAATCCATTTAATTTGTTTTCCACTACTCCATCAATGTAGTTGAATTTTTGTTTTGCATCATTGGTAAAGTTAGAATTAATCCTGTTTGGCTGAGAGTTGTCACGGCAGACCAGTGCCCAAAAGGGGGAGACACGCTCCCACAGGACCAGGACCATGTCATGCGCTTTCCTCGATCACAATCACCTGTCTTCTGACAGGAGACACCTGCACCTTATTAACCTGCACCTGTATTTATACACCTACAGGTTCAGAAGGATGGGGCTGCACATTGGTAGCCGAACGACGCAAGCTTACTGCAGAGAAGCTACTCCGCTCCGACCCATCCACTAGACTCGGTGACACAACGCGGAAAGAACATAAATAATAAAGAATGTGAAAATGGAACTTCACCTCTCGCTTCCTCTCTGCCACTCCAGTCACAACAGTAATTACTATTAATTAGCCAATCTTAAATTTCTACAAAACTATGTCTAGGATACACTCTTGCATTTACACCTACAAAGTTAAGGAACTGTCCATCTCAGCTCTACACTCTCAGTATAGCTCAGGCTCACCTATTCGGGACAACCTTTGTTAAGGGGTCCTCAGCAACATACAGCAGACTTGGGATCAGGTGTTATTTCCAGCCATCCACAGTCACACCTAAACTTCCGTGACCCCCTTGCATTAACCGACTGGTCAAATTGACAATTGTCCCTGGAAAATGACACAAGAGCTACGTTTGTTCCATCCATATGCTACGTTGTGGTGCCTATAGCAAGTTGCAATAATTCTCTCCAGGTTAAAATTTCCTCCCCTTGATAGTCTATATAATAATAGGAATATGAATCTTCCCCCCTTCAGGCAACCCTCTGGTAGTGACATTAACTGCTAGCTCCTGGATGAAGTATAGTCTCGATGCTTGTCTTCCATAAGTTTTGAAGCATGGCATTGCAAGCTGATCTGTACTTGAAGTTTGAAGTACTCGAGATACAGATTGGGCGTTGACCATTGACATCATATATAGAGGGGCTGGTCCATTTTTGGCTTCTTAAGCAAGCATCAAGGTTTTAAATCTGATGTGGGCAGCTACTGGAAGCCAATAAGGGGAGAGCAGCAGTAAAGTAACGTGTGAACTTCGGAAGATTGAAGATCAGTTGTGCTGCTGCATTCTGAACAAGTTATAGAGGTCTGATGGCTCTTAGAGGAAAACCAGCATCTAGTGAGTTGCAGTAGTCTAGCTTTGAGATTCTAACAGACTGCATAAGTGCCTGGGCAGCTTCCTGTGAGATAAAGGGCCAAATTCCCCGAATGTTACAAAGGAGAAATCTGAAAGATGGGGTCAGATTTGAAATGTGAGTTGAGACACAGCTGGTTATCCAACGTTATGCCCAGGCTTTGAGCAACTTCAGATGAGGATACCTGGGAGGTCTCTAGGGAAACTGTGAGGTTATGGAAAGGACTGGTAAGGGCATGTTAAGTTTCCTGGGATGTACAAATGCTCAGTTTTACTGGAGTTGAGCTTCAATTGGTGGGCTGTCATCCATGACGCAATCAATGCCAGTCAAGCATGCTGAGATATGTCTGGAGCACTGCTAAGTTAGGTAAAATATTGATTATTATCAAAATGTAGCTAACCTAGATAGAAGACAAGTTAATAAACTGAGAAACCAGTAGCTAGTTAGCTAGTCAAACAACCCTGATATAAATAACTGTTAGTAAACAAGTTTACCATTAGTAATACTTTTACTTTTAGGATCAGTTTTCAGTATAATGACTAACATAAAAGGTACTTACCAGTCAGAATTCCCAATTCTGATGACTGGGTGACATTGTTCCTTGCAGTCTGGTGCAGCTTCTATTATCTCTGGCTCAAATCTAAATGGTTGAATCTCACTATTATGATATAAAGTCACCCCCACTGTCACTGCAGATTCAGAACCTTCACCAAATGTAAAAATATCTTTGGAATCTGAATAACCAGCACTGGAAAATTTGCAGTCCAAGTCCGTCATAGTGGTGTTTGATCACGGTTTTGTCTACTGTTGCCTAACTTCCTGGAATTTTTGACACAACACCAGTATTTTTCTGTTTTACTTGAATTTGTCATTTTTAAAGTGAATTTTTTTTTTTTCAGGAGCTAAGTGATGTGAAATCTTCAAGGAGGTCCATTAGGTGAGGCTTAGCCTTTAAAGGCTGTGTTGAGGAACTCAATTGACTGTACATTTCCTCTGAATATGACCTGGCTGAAAACAATCCAAACAGTTGATCTCATCTGCAGTGAGCAAGTGGAGTGCTCTATAGATCTGTTTTGCTGGAGGCTGGAATGGGGGGAAATGCTTGGCAGCATTCTGATTATTTTGAGAAATGCAGTCAAGGAGGCTTACAAGTGCTATCATGCACTTATATTTGCTCTGAGTGGCAGACCTGGCACCAACTCCAGACTGTAAAAGGGGTTCCTCTGAGTGGCAACTAGACACAGCAACAGCAGGTTTAGGTGTTTGCACATGAAGAGTCACATGTTTGTAACTATTTGGAATGGTTTGGCTATAATGAGCATCATTCTGTCAACTCAAAATGGTATTGGTCATAGTGTTCCTGTATCTCCTTGGTTGTCCACTTTAACTTAAAGACAGCAGAGAAAGAAGAGTCAAGGCAGTACTTAAACATCATGGCTACTTAGCAGGGATTCTGGATTTGTAGGCCTAGCCTTATTTAGGCTGATCCAATACTCAATAGTACCATAGAAATCAGTTAGATGCTTGTATGAATATATCATTTCAATGAAGTATTGTTTTAACACATCAAAAATCACTCTTACCAAGACACAGGCGCTACAAATGATGAGCGGAGAAAACGAAACAAGGAAGCAAAACAAATACGCATGCGTTTAATAGACAGAGTAGCCATGACAATGTACATGCTAGGAGGGGCCAAATGTGATGCATTCTTTTGTTTGTTTTGTTTAATTTCTTAGCTTTAGATTGTGTTCATTGGAATTTGCTCTTTACAGCCTATATTTTATCAAGCAAATTTGCCTTGTGTTAATTGAGCCTGAAGTTTCATCGCATGGCCAAAGATTAATCATTATAGAATCATCATCAAAAGCAAGGACAGGCCACCTAACCACTGATACTTTTTGAAAGGCCTACTGTCTAACCAAGCCAACTGTGGAAATCCATTTCCATGGATCAAGAAAGCCTGATGGCGTCTGTGTTTATCAGCCTACAGGACCAAACCAGCAAAACTATGGAAAACAGTGCCATCCAGACGACTTGATATGGTCAAGCTCAATGATTCATAAGGAAGGGCATTTCCTTTTAATGCTACCCAATACCAGTTGGTATCAATAGTTAATTTTAATGTTTATACATCAAAAATGGATCAGTGAACTTATTTCTTCCATTTGCTATGCAGCCTATTCTGTCCTTATTAGTTCCCTCTCACAAGTTACTTAAACAAGTTTTTTTTCCTCTTTCATCTTCTTGTCATTCTTTACACTTTCCTTTATTTATTTGATTAGTTAGTCATGTTTGGTTCACCACAAATCTCATTTGGGTTCATTTTGGTTTGGTTATGTTGTTTGTTACATTTGCTTTATTATCATTATTTTAGTTAACGCAATACCTTTGGTCATTATTAGCTTTGGAATCAATAGTCTTATGCATGATCTCATATCTTTTGTTTATTCAATAAACCCTTAAATATAAGGCTTGTGATTCGAGAGTATTTTAATTTTTGGTAGACAAGCAATAATCATGTTTTTGAACTTACGACTTTCATGAGTTGAGACTGAATTAATAATCATTATTAATTTATTTTTTCCTGTTAATCAGGTTGGTGTCCACATTAATCTTATCAATTATGATTAACAATGTATAAAATTGTTAATATCGCTACAACATGCACACTAAACAATAGTATAAATAATAATATGTCTATAGCACCTTTCATGCATGGACTGATGCACCTCAGTGTGTTTATATTAGTCCTAAATGCATCTATAACTTCCATGACTCCATTGCTCTGTGCTATTTTCAAAGTGGGTGCTGGGTTCTCCAACTATGAACCTAAAATATTTATTGTGAGAATTTTAATAGTGGAGACATGTGGCATGTAAATGAGATAGATCATTGTGCTTGCAATTATGAGATGCAATGATCTAACATTGTGGCTCTTACATTACATTTTGAAGTGTATTATAACTACACAGTAGAACTGATGAATATGCTGCATTTGGCCAGTCGTCACATTGCCAGTAGTGTGAATGGAGAGAGATATAATATCAGAGAGAAAGGGTAACTTGACAAATAACAAGAGGGGAAATGCATACACATGCATAGGTTGTTAAAATACTCATATAACAAATGTTATATAAATTAAAACCACAGAGCAATACAGAAAATTCAAATGAAGAACTATAAATCTCTGTAAAACTGATAGGTTTGGACAACAAATGTCAACAGAGGAATGAATAATTTTCTGGATTTTTTTCCAGTTTCTCTGAATTGTTTCCATTTTGTAATGCACTGAGCCCCAGTCTTGTTTTGTAATGTAGGTTTTTAAGTTTTTCTCTATATTTTTAAACACTAGCACCGGTTATATGATATAAAAACAAGCAATGTCTTCAAACAGGTAGTTTGCAAAAAGAGTGTCATTGATCAAGAAAATGCATCTGTTTTACAAATTCCAAATTCGTAACAGGCACACAAGGTTTGTGTCTTGAATTTTACATTAATGTTTAAATATGAGTATGCTGGCCCTACATACAATGTCCAAATAAGGGGAAAAAAAGTCATATATCCTTAAGACCAGTGACAGGAGGGTTATATTAAAAATGTATTCTGTGACAGGTGACAAATGTATATGAAACCCAATGCAAATGATTACTATAGTAACAACGTCTGATTACTTTCAACTCTTTGCATTAATTTTTAACACATTAACTGAGGAAGAGTTCTGGAATACTGGTCCACTACAGTGCCAGTGTCACGCACTCCTCCTCAACTCCCTAGCCACGTGACAGACTTCCCAATTGAAGTTTGTTTTGTGTTTGCCCTTCATTGTGTCTTTATGTTCTCTTTGTTTATGTTGGAAGTGTATTCTTTTAAAAGGAACAGCACTGTCACATTAGCTAATCAAATTCAAACCCAATTTTAATTTGAATAGATTTGCAAATGTAAGGAGTAAACAATATGCCTACAAAATGTCCTTTGTATAGATTTGTAAAAACAAACAATAAATAGAAGAAGTAAAAACTAAAAAAAAGAGTCAACACATACTATCAACTTTACACGCAAAACAGAAGCAAGACAGAAGGCTCACTCTGAAGGCTCATGAACAACTCAGGGCTGTGTAGAAGTTGTCCACATAAGCATGTCCATCCCCCAACACAGCACTGCTGAGAAGGCGGTCCTTTGCTACACAGTGACCAATCCCTACACTCCCTAGACACCTCAGATAGGCATTCTGTGATTTATTCATATCTAACCTGTGTTGGTTTTTTTAAATATATTGCCAAAATATTCTAATGCAATTTTATTTTTATTGTATTGTATTGTTTGAAAAATGGCAGAGGATGCTACTCACGTTGTAAATTTGGTAGCACTTGGTTGAAAATAGGCGTGAAAAGTGGCATCTTGAAAAGTGGGTTGTAATCCAAGTGACTTCTGTTCGCTCACCATATTATAAATATTGTGTAAGCAGGAGTTTATCATCTGATAAACATCGTACATAACAGTGTAACATTCATAGGAACCCTTCCCATTGAAAGAGGGAGAAGAAGAAGAAAAAAGAACAAAGGAGCCTTGTTAAGCTGCAATGAGGTCCTGCTAGTAAACACACCATGTTTGTAAATGTACCAGGAATCTAATCATGGCCATTTTGTCTGGAAGTGTAACAAAATACAGTTACCTTTTTGGTATCCTAATTATGTATAAAATGTATAATGTATTTGCCTATATTTGATCTCAGGAACCTCCCTCTTCAGTGTCCAGCAGTAGTCTGCCAACAAAGGCAATCCACTTTCCTTGGTAGCAATTTTCCATACTATACATAGTGACATATGAGTATGCAAAAAACTTTGGCTGATAGAGAAATTCTGAAAACATTTGGATTCAGCATGCAAAAATATATAATAAATACCGGTATTTATTGCTGAATGCAAACTCATTGTTGACTTGTGTTATTTACTAAATATGACCTCTCATCAGTCTACAAGGCACAGTTGTTCTGAAGCCCTACATGGCACCTTATGTTTTGAGTGATTGTTTTGAAGTGATTAGGATGACTCCGGTATATGAACATCTTCATAAAACCGAAGGACACCAAAGGGGATGGGCAAGTCCAGCCACTCTTTATTGGCTGTCCTATTAGGTTGTGTACTGACTGATGATCTGGTTGTGATCAACTACTTTGCATGTCATACAGTGTGATAAAAACGCCCAACATCTATCGCTTCAGTTTCATAAATCAGAGGTGAGATCAAGAGGAATATACATCTACTGTCTCAATAAATTATACGTATCCTTTATCTGAGAGTCAATTATGCAACATTGCAAAATTATTTTTTCAGTAACCTTGAATAATTATTTCTGAGAGGGTGCATAGTTTGAGAATTCTGTCTAAGAATCACAGGATATTCATGAAAATGGTGAAACATGTTATGCTTTATTGATACTGTTTCTAATTGCATGATTGCATGAAACATGATTAGGAACAAAATCAATATACATTTCCTACAGTTACATAAGCTACAGCATCTGTTCAGTCATACTTATTATTTTACAAGTGATACTCATACTCTAGAACTGTCTACCAAACACAACTGTGATCCTTTAGCTTTAAATATGATAACTTGTGCAAAAAATATAAGAATAGCAGGGTTAATTTCTTTATATTGTATTCAGCACTTTCACAGATCCACAAATGTGAGTTTATGATTTTGCTGTAGATCTCAGAATTGTTTAGACAATTATGTTGGACAGTTGCTGTCTATCTGTATACACTAGAAGCCATACTATGCAAAAGCAAGTTGCTTTGTCCAAAGGTCACTTATAGCAAGAAGAAATTGACACTCTAGCAACACTACAGTGTGCTCACATTAATTGTGCAGGAAGGTCATCGACAAGAAAGATATAGGGCTTTAGGTGTAGGTCCTAGAAGTTTACTTACACATTCCTTTGGACCATTGTAAAGGAAAGTCTCTTCTCTTGTTGGACAGTTTTATTCTCTAGATAAAATCTCTCTCAATGTTAAGAAGCAGCACCCTGCCTTGGTGGATGTTTATCAGCTACTGCTGAGCAGCAACTCTCAATAGGGGTCATTCAGTACCTCGGCATCTCTCCATGTAGCATAGATTGGACATACATTCCCTCAGGCAGGTCATTACACTAACCTGTCAGCATATAGGTTTGACCCATTGCTGTTTCCTCCCCACTGCAACCTGCACACACAAACACACACACACAGCTGTTAACTTGTACCTAATATACAAGTATGCCTTTGGACTTGAAGGGCTCCTGTACCTTCCTTATCTTTCACATGAGAACAAGAATATGCACCTTGAATGAAATCCCTGTAATATAGATTAGTTGCTGTTTCCTGACACCCCACCACCACCACCACCACCCCCCTCCCAGTGCACACACGGGATACATACAGACATGCATACACACAGACAAACAAACACAGACAGTTACTGCTTTTGACTTGGAGTGTTTTCCTTATAGGAATAGGCACATCAAACAAAATCTCTGCATAATACAGAGCAAAAGTGAGGGAAAGAAGGAGTGGTGGGGGGATATGTGACATATTAAAAGCAGTCAAAAAGATGGAAAATAGCACATGAGTGGCTGAATAAGGCAGAAGGGCAGAAGAACTGTGCATCAGTGGGGTGAGAAATTACTGTCGGCTCATCTGAGCACTGCAGATGGCACAAGCTCACCTTCATCTGCAGCTGCTGCCATTCATCTGCTGTGGCCTGACACAACGTCCACTTACCATGTCCTTCAGCCTGTGCCTGCCTCTGATGCATCGTCTGCTCAGCTGTTTGCCTGCCACCACTGCCGTACCAGCACTGCTGCAGCACTATTCCTGCACACCTCCAGCATCACTACAACACCACTTCAGCATTATTCCAGAACTACTCCAACACCACTGCAGCATCAGTCCAGCCCAACTCCAGCTCTGCAAGATCACTCCAACATCACTCCACCACTGGCCCAGACACACTCCAGTACTGCTTAAGAAAGAAACTACTCAGATTTAAGCCATTTTGTTACCCTTCAATCATTTCTTTATCGATGTAACTCATACAGAACTATGCAAGGAGATGGCACTACTCCTATTTGTAGAAAACTGAAAATAACCTCCTTTTTATATGCTAAATTACACTTTAGGTTTTCATTTTCCTGCATTGTTGTATTTTTCTACAGTAATGCAAATGCATTGGGCTAAATTTACAGTTTTTTCACTCGCCTGTACTGCCTTTTGGAATGTGCTGCTGCAAGTACATCCCTGCGGGACTACTATAATATTCCTCCAGTGACATTAAAAGGCAATAAGTGAAATATTATACAACTGTCATGTGACGCAGTGCCACGGTAACTCCAGCAACAGATGTGTAGGCTGTAATAAAGCTGCTTGTGATTGTGTTTGTAGTTTTTATCTGTCCCCCATCTGCTGGAGATTTACAGTAAATATCTTTTTTATGACATACACAGCGGTCGACTTTTCCTCCACCTCTCCCCTGTCATCCTCCCAATCCCCTCCCTCTTCACCTCCCCACTCCTCATCAGGCCCACCCACAAGACAATAATGAAATGTCATTTCAGAAGCCATATGTGACAGGATGCTTATAGAAGTATCAGGGCATATGTGACACACTAGCAAATGCAAGATCAGACAAGCGATCACATAAAAAAGGAATTCATGCTAGATGTCTCTTGTAAGCTGTAGTGGCATTTATTGTTTGATATTCATTTAGCGTTGTACATTAAATGGGGCTGCAATGTGAAATCTTTCTGCAAGATTTCTAATCACTGATTGTGAAATCAGAATGAGTTGAAAGTAAGCTCTAAATCCAGGACCTTTTAGAATTCAGTTAGCAGGCATTTATATAGATTTCTAATTTCCATTTCCTTTAAAAGAGTCTATGTATAAAAAAAACCTAATGCAAATGAGTGTCAAATAAAAGGCATACAGTATATTGCAGTGTATTGGTAGTACAGTACTGTAGTATTGTGCTAAACTGTATGTTTTGGGTAGTTCTTAATATTTAATGAAAATATATTTTCCTGCATAAGAAACCTTTTATTATTCTTAAGATTCTATAGTATGGATAAAGGCCTGTGTTTAATGAGTGTGTTATCATCATCCCACAGGCTCTGCTTAATGAAAAGGTCTAAGGATAAACCTTTTTAGTGGAAAGAATTGGGGCAATGCACTAACCTACAATCAATACATAGTGAATGGTCCTTTAAAGAGCTATTTGCAGTTATATAAATCACCCCAAACAAAGTGTGAATTTGCATAATGTATTGCCTTCAGGACAAAGCAGATGGATTAACTCATCAGTAACTCCTTTATGGTATTTTCAGGTTTTCCAAGAAAATCAGGTTAACATGATAAGTTTAGATGTTATTCAATCCATTTACAGCCAAGATTGAAAGCAAGAACGCAATGTTGAAGGGGTGAAAATGAACAAGGAAACAGTAGTGGACCACATTTCTTACCCCAGGTCAGTCATGTGACTTGTATGACCTGCTAAAAAAAAAAGGCTAATAACCTAGTAGCAGCTCTGATATAAAGCATAGCTGTCTGCGGTGGGTTGTCAGCAGCTCCATGGCTGGACGGAAGTGTGCCAAAGTGTCCTTGGAAAAGAATGTTTTAGCAATAGCAGCTACAACAAACAAATGGCAATATGTAGCTTCCTTTGTCACCAGTGCAATTTATGTTTAGCACCATGATGAATGCATTCACTACTGAGACAACAGACATTTCTCACGTGAAGAAAGAACGAACCGCTTGTTTAGCACTGCAGTTAGTCAGCTATGAATGACTTTTAACACATGCCAGACATGAATTTTGTGCTTGGCCATGCCTTTGTCACAGTTGGTCTACCTGGTCATACAAATGAGAGCCCAGCAATCCATTTGGCTTATGTGTTGTGTGAACAGCCATCCAAAAAAGAATGGATTGAGAATTAAATCCGATTTGAACACTTAGCCTGCTGTCTAAAGGCAGCCTGAGTGGGGCTCAGTGAGAGCTTGATCTATAGATGAGAAAGGATTAGGAGAGAAACAGCAAAAGAGGAATGAAGAGCAGGTGACAGGGGTCTCCCAGAGACCAGGTCACAACTTGGACTCCAGAATGCACCCACTAGATCACAGGATGTCATGCTGTGGGGAGAGGTGGAAGATTTGGCCAGGATCACAGACAGTGGGAGAGATTGAGCCATGCATGTGACGCAGTTATATTGAGGGGGTGCAGGTCATTGTCAAGTGCTCTCTAGCCTCTATCCCATTCAAGCTTCCAACTCTTTGGAGATATTGCTTACCTCACTATTTTGACGGACAGCACATTGGAGAGACGTATTGATTGGAGAAATGTCACAGCCAACTAGATGGAGGATGGTATCAGGCATGCAATCTCACAGCCCGGTCCAATGTTGGAAGACCACCGGCCCATCCATCTCACAGCATTACACTCAACTGCAAGGACATTAAGCCTGGGGATAAAGCCTGTCTGGGGTGCTTAGATCGGTTCTGGGTTATCAAACCATGGGGCCAGATTCAACACAGATTTTCATCCCACAAAAGAAGTTACACAGCATCAGTGCCTGAGGACCCAAATAAAAAACATACATTGGGCGGGGGCTAAACATAGGGATATGACAGGCTTCCTGATATCAGAGTTCAGTATTCATGCAGAACTATCCCAAATATTATTCTAAATAAAATTTGCTTCTACTATGGAGTACAAATTGATATCATTAAGTGTGTATGTATCATTATGTATGTGTATATATATATATATATATATATATATATATATATATATATATATATATATATATATATATATATATATATATGTATTGTATGTGTACACGTTGATTATACTGAGGCATAGAATGGAAGATTATGCAAAAACTCCAAGAAGTACTGAATTCTGGTGTGAACTATTCAAGCAAAAAAAAAAAAAAGCAAAGATCTGGCAAAAATATACCTGAAATTACTAAAGAGTCAGTTATGTATTGAGATATGTGAAAAATGTTATGAATTATGACTGAGAAAAAAAAAAGTAATTTCAGACTACAGGTAAGAAAGAAATAAGTGGCCAGAACAAAATTGGTGCCTTGATATTAGATTCTGGAAAATAGGCTAGATTAATGGTCATGGCAGTTATTGCAGTTCCATCCAAAGTGCTGACTGTAATTAGGTCTACATGTACTGAAAACATTTTGGTTGGCCACTTAGCTGCCCCCATGCATCTGTTATTTAAGCTTCTACCAAGGGACACCATTGAAATTTTGCCTGACTGAGTAATTTCTATTTTATTAGGATTTATAGGGTGCATGTCTTGGTTGGATGCTGATCCTTGGGCACAATTAATCATTAACAGATGCTAATTGCAGGCTTTAAGAATTTTAGTAAAATGTGTTATATACAGCAGGGAGCAGCTGACCCTCATCTATCATATAACTGAAGCAGTGTAATCTGAATGACATGCGGAGAGGGTAACCCTCATGAAGTAATCAAAATAATCTAAACATTATCTCAACTAGTGTAGGCTTTCTCTGGTTCTCTGGATTTCTTAAAAGATGCGTCTTTACTTCATAATACAGAATGATGGGGAAATAGGCAATCATTCCCCCACTCTTGTTTCTGGCAACACACAGAGACAAGAGTGTGTATGTGTATATATATATATATGTGTGTGTGTGTGTGTGTGTGTGTGTGTGTGTGTGTGTGTGTGTGTGTGTATAATGCAGTACACAAGACAACTATGACACAATGGATTTTTATTAGGACTACATATGCACTGTATAAGCACTAAACCTTTCTTCTTTTTCTTTTTGCTGGCAGTGACAATTTCTCACATTGACCTCTCCAAAACTCTCAAAAATCCCATACCAAGATAAACAGAATAAATAAGACAGATAATGTATCTTAAAAAATAGGTCAATCTAAGTTAGAACTATGCTGTCCTCACATTACACCCACCTCTCATGAAAGAAAAATGAGCCTTGTTATTGGAATTTGACAAATTATGAAGAGGCTTTTTCCTGAAGTGTAAATAAGAACTGCAGCAACCACTGAGAGATGTTTGATGGACGTCAGCGATGTGGATGGTCTACACATCACATGGCTAGTTTCAAACCGTGCCAAAAGTGAAACTGTGCCAATTCCTTGTCGTTTGCCCATTTCACACTAGATTGTGCATGCAGATTCTCTGAGCAATATAGCCCTCAGGTAGGTATATGTCCCACGATGATATCCAACTGCTGTGTCAAAGACCATATACAAAGAAAAGTAAAAACAGTGCATTCTCCAACCTTTTATCTGATTCTTATACAATATCCTAAATTATATTTGAAATATAAACCTTAACATGAAATATCATGAAGCTGTTATTAAAAAATAAATAAATTTAAATGATCGCATTTGGAAAATACCATGAGCTTAATTAAACCTAGACTATGGCTTTGGGTTCACACCTGATAAAGTGAGATGTTGTGTCTAGTGGTTATTCTCTAAATTAAAATATTTCTCTGTCACCGTCTTACCTACACACCTGGCAGTGCTGTCCATGTCCATGACTCTTTTCTTGCTCTCCATTTTGCCCTGATTCCATTCTGTTGATGGCTTTGTAAAAGCAACATGTTTCTGCTCCTGTACTGCCTTCTGCTGAAACTGGAAAAAAGACCCCTCTCTGGCAGATAACCAGTGCTAGGAGGCCAGAGAAGGAAGAGGAGACAGGGGGAAAAGATGGGAGACTTGATATGGGGAAAAAGGGAATAAGAGTGTCTCCGGCACTAACTGACTACTTTAATCTCTTTGTGTGACTAATAATGATGCCATTCAAAAGGAAGGTTGTTCTCATTTCCTGTTTTCTCCAAGCATCTGGGCATACTTGAATGAAGCTGCCATAGCTCCTGAGGAAACACCTGTTCTTGTCAGTCATTGGTCTCTGTAGGTCATTAGAAGTGTGGTATTACATTATGATCAAAAGAATAACATACATGCATACATCATAAAATATCCGAAGTTAAGCAACACAATTGTAAAAAAAATAAAATAAAATAAATGTTATTGAAGAATAATTGGAGAATGATTCATTGGGCAGTCTTCAATACAAACTACATGGTCTCTCAGAGTAATCCTAGATATTTAGGAAGTTTTAATCAGTAGCAAAGGAAATGTGATCTTATACTTTAATACAGCATACATGTGCTGAGTAATAATCCAAAAGCTCCAGTTGTAATAATATTGTCCATTGGTTTCTCTTTATCTTCTTAAAATGTGTGATCTCCTGTTGGTGCTCCTGTTGGTGCTCTATTTTCAGTCACATGCACACTATTTCCTGGTTATGCTGATCAGTGTGTTACACCATAGTAAATAACTATGATTTCTCTATTTATAAATATTTTAGACTGGGACATATTCTATACTGTTAAAATCAATCCATAGTAATGTTTTCTGCTCAAGATTCCTTTCAATGTATCATTGTTTCCTTTCTGTTTGTTGTGGTCAGAGAGAGTTCAAGTTCAAGTTCGGTTTATTCGTCACATACATAGTCATACACAGTATAACACGCAGTGAAATGGTGGAGAGTGCTCTGTCCAAACTGAGGAAGAGAACCAGGGGTGCATAGAGAAAAAATATATATATATACAGATAAATATATATATTCTATGTATGTACAAAAATATATTAACAATGTATGTACAATATATGTATATTATGATTATATACACAATGTACAATGTATATGGTTGGGTATATATGTACACGAGAGGACCAGCAGGGTGAAAAAATAATTGGAGATGTTTATCTTGTCATTAGTGGGTGGACCCCCCTGGGACCCCCCCACTCACCCTTTCTCTGTGCTGTCTTGCCATTGCACACACCCCCACCGCCTCTGCCCGCAGCATAATGGAACTGGCCTTTCAGTAGTGGGCTGGACCGCTTGGCCTCAACATTTCCTTGGCAGCTGGGGGAGGGGCAATCAGCAGGGCCTCATGGCATTAGGCCATTCACTCTCCTGTGTGTGTGTGTCTTTTGTTGATGTGCAAGGCAGACAGGCTTATTTTTTCCAGCCACCTGATAATTATTCTAAATAAGGAACATTTCATTTAGATACATCTCCATCTACAATTTTATAGTAGGGTTCTGGGGGTGAGGTAAGCCCATGATATCATAATCCTTGAATGATGAATGAGAGATGCCAATCAGTGTCTGTGTGTGTTCTCAAAATTATAGTGAAATTCTCAAAGTTTGCAGTGGAACAGGACATTTCAGTATGAGACAAGACTTTATGTGTTATTATATAATCTGACTATTGATGTTCTAACTCAGTTTTTAATGAATTGGTAAGACCTTAATAAATAAATATAATGTGAAAGAACAGAAGAATGAAGAGTACAGAGAGAGCCCCCCTCCCAAGCATTGCCTTCTCCATGGCAACCGCATCCATGCGTGTTTTGTTTTGGTTTCGGTTTTTGTTCCTGGTTTTCGCCCGTCCTCTTGGGTTTCATTACTCCGTGTGTTGTTTCGTTTCCTTTCTGTTATGTTCAGTTGTGTATTATGGTTTCATCTCATCATCCACTGGCTTGTCGACCTGTTATAGATTACAATAAAGTATTTGCCCTAATAAACATTGCTCTGCCCAGCGTGTGTGCCCTGCCTACTGTCTTTTATCACAATTGTCCTCTTAAATGCAAATGCAAAAGTTTATATATTTAGGATGCCTAAATAAAATGCAGCTAAACACAGAACTGTTGAACTTGTAACGGAAATGTTCCCTTGAAAAAAACATTGGGGCAAATGAATCTGTGATGAGGCTTTTGGAGGAAAGGGCAAAACTATCAATTCCATGATGAGAACTAGGTATTTGTCAACCGAGACAAGGATATTTCTCATCCCTAGAGTAAAAAAAAAGCAATCAAGCATTGCATTACAGAATCTCATAACACAACCCCAAAAAATAAAGCTGTATTTGCTTTCACCTTGACACTGAGAGTGTGACTAATGCAATACATCCTAAAGCATATCCAGACCAAATGGTCCCATTCTCTGTTGGCTACTACAACAGTAAGGGGGACAGAGAGTGGGGCTACACTGAACCACTGAGCCACACACTTATGTTTGTTCTCTGAAACAACAGCCCTATGCATAATTGAATGGCAATGCTTATGGACTGCTCCATTATTCCACCAGTACCTAAGGCGACAGGTGAGCAAAAGGCCTGTGTGGGGGGCCAGCTGATTGATTCTGTAATGTGGATGCCCCACACAAACTGGATGAATGGAAATTTGACCTCATTGCAATTTTTCATTAAGTTGATCCTTTATGCTAGAGATGGTAACTCTGCATCTCCATCAACAACTTAACAAACTGTAATTTTATGTTTTAGCAATTTAATTCTGTCTTATTTAAAACCACTCTATATACTCTCCTACCCCTATTCACATGTTCACGCATGCACACACACCCCTCTGCTTTCATTTATTGCATATTTATTGTATTATTGACACCAAGGATCTATTAGTTGCCACATTTACACACTTGTCATTCATTATCAGTACTTCTGCAGCCTGTGTATAATTGTTGCAGCAATGCACCTGATTAAGCATGCTGCAGATCAATGCATGGCATCCTTTTTAAAGGGGGTTGTCATAAGCATAATGAAACAGACACAGGGTAGTAGCTGTCCTGGAGTTTGCTGTCATATCCTGCTTCATAATAAGGGAGCTTCTGTCTCCAGGCCTTAGCTCTTATGCTAGATACCATATTTCTCCTTAGAGACTGTTATGAAACAGTATGTAGAGCTACAGGCAAAATGCCCAGCTGTTTGAACCACAGGCCTCATGTTCTGATATGTCATCCCATGATTTCAATCAAGCCATTTATTTGCAAAAGGCAATGCCTGATAACATAATGTACTATCATTTTGCATACATCAAAGTGCAATCTGGCCCAGGGCAAATATATAAAAGCAAATTAAACTGTGCCTTTTCACTAAGTGCCAATCACACTGTAATGTTCAATAACACTATCTTATATCACTTTTATTGTCCTAAGGGATTGCTAGTTTCTCTAGTAATTGCTGCAAACTCAGTTCCTTCTTTGATATTCTGTTTGCGGTCTGCCTCCACATTAAGTCGCTTTCAGTCTTCATTAGAGCAGGTTCCAGTTACATTGCCATCTCTTCCTTCTTCAGAATCTCTAGTTACTTGCCCTCTGTATGAAGGTATGTCCCTGTCTTTTTCACAGAAAAATGGGTCCAAATATACTGAGGTGTTAAATGGGTATGTTTTTTTATTCAATGCTGTCATTTCTGCTTGCTACAGATGTGTAAAAATAAGGAAAAAATATAGTTTCACCTTCACAATGTACTACATTTGACATGAGACCACAGCCAACAATGGTGAAAACAGACAATGAAAATGAAAAATATGTCAGTGTACGTCAATGTACCAACCCCTTCTCACTGATCACATGGTAAAGCCCACCACATGCAGTGGGAGTTTGTTGTTGACTGTGTTCAATGTGACTGCCTTCTTGTTTGTGGCCACACCCCCTTGTTAAACATACATCTTCACCTTGTTATTTGTTTTATTCCTGTTTGTTTATAGACCTCTGTGTGTTGTGCCACATTGTCGGCCATTGTACAAGTTCTTGTTCATGTTAGCTGTTCTTGTTCATGTAGGTGTTAGCATTAATGTTCATGTTCACAGTGCGTTGCTGTAGTTGTTAATCATTTATCATTTACTGCACACTTCACTAGTCTGTTGTGTGAGTGCCATCAACGTTTATTCTTTATCATTCTTGTCTTACTTAAATAAATGTCTGTCTATATAGAGAGGTCTGTGTGTCTTGCTCCTTGCCCTGTGGCACTCAGGCTGTCACAAAAATACGGTACAAATGGACAGTAAATACAATAAATACATTAAACTTGTTCACATGTTTAAGAGATTCAGCATGATAATCAGCATTGATTCAGCATGATAATCAAATGCAAATGTAACCTTGTGAAACAACGTAAAGATATAATGAATGGTTTTATTAACATTTTATACATTTTGGTAAAATTTGACAGAAGAAACTTGAACTCTTGTAAAACAAAGCACCTGAAAGGGGATGAAATGTGTTGCACTCTTATGAAAACTGCTAAATATTCAAATTACACATCTGTGTGTGTGTGTGTGTGTGTGTGTGTGTGTGTGTGTGTGTGTGTGTGTGTGTGTGTGTGTGTGTGTGTGTGTGTGTGTGTGAGTGGATGGTTGTGTGTGTGGCTGAGTGGGTAGATGTGTGCGTGTGTGTGTGTGTGTGTGTGTGTGTGTGTGTGTGTGTGTGTGTGTGTGTGTGTGTGTGTGTGTGTGTGTGTGTATAAAGGCATGATGCGATCATCATAAAAAAGGAATGAATCAGATTTCTTAGTTCCAGTTTTAGATTAGTTCAATTCCCTTCCTTCTTCACTCCTCACTCTAGAAAGTGCTCAGATCAATAATGTATCAGCCAGCTGCATAGCCAGTGTCCATGCCATCATTCACTGCCTTTTCCCATCTTCTCTTATTGTGCATGTAACTATGGGGACAAGTATGAAGATGGATTTTTAAAAAAACCTGAGAAATGAGACAATGTTAGAATTCACACTCACTACTGGTTTGGCGTCCAAGGAACAGGTGCACATTAGCTTGGATGTGAATCCTTTACAATGTAGGTGATCATACAATATGTATTCCTTGCTGTCTGAATTAATGCTAACCTATTCATATTCCTTCAACAAAATGTCATCCATTACTCTTTATCTTTCTCTCTCTCTCTCTCTCTCTCTCTCTCACTCTCTCGTACACCCACACACACACACACACACACATGCACGCACACACTCCTGTTATCATTCTTTAACAATATCAGAGACCAATATAATCAAATGGCTGTGATAATGTTTAATCTAACAGTCTATGGTTAACAAAAGAAACAGCCTCCATTTTAATACTACTGCAAAAATAACCTTAGGAACAAAATTGCTGGCAGGTGAAGAAGGCTCTGCATGTAGCATTATCTGTTGTGAGTTAGAAAAGGTACCTATAATAATAATTGTGAACACTGCCCCAAACTTTTGTCTAGGGTGTAATGGGCCTTTGATCTGATCACACACTTTTAAACACAAAACCTCTAAGCCTTTTCTCTCTATCTTTCTCTCTCATTTGCTGTCTGTTGCCACCATTTGTACAGTTTGCCTGAACTTGACAGGCAGATTTTTGAAGAGGCAAGTTTCAAGAGCAGTGGTCAGATCATGAATAATTAATCATGTATGGTATGTAATTGGGGACGGTGCCTGTCTCTGGCTGCGTGGGTGGCCTGGTTGGAGGAAGGAGGGGACAAAGAAAGGTAAAATTTCTGTTTACAACTGTATGCATTAATAATATAGATCTGACCCTCTCAAGAGTGACAGGAAGAGACAAGCTGTCACAGAGAAGTATTGATATATCCTTCATTCACATTCTGTATAGCTGTTTTCCTGTGCATGTGGTTTCTCTGTCTTGTCAGTGTCAGCTCCCTGCAGCTTTATAAAAACCTATGTGTTTAACAGCTCCTCCTCCAAATTTTAAGCATCAGGAGCTTGCTTTGGTTTCTGTTCTCAGCTAACAAAATGCTAATGTTTGCAATGGCAAATATTTTATACAGTCCATCCTTTATTGCCTTTGTTGGAAAGAGTAATCAATGAACATTTTAATAAAGCTTTCCTAAATTGTTAGTTTGCATCTACAGATAAAAGGATCAGCCCATTTGAATTGATATTTTACCATCACTGACTGTAATATTACCATTAGAACTGTGACTTTCAAATAGCTCCTAAATGTCTTTCATTCATTTTTGGCCACTGTTATTGTTGTGATCAGCTTACAGGTGTTAACTATCCCTGAAATGCCTCCCATCTATTTATATCATACATTTCTCTTGATTTGTAGTGTCATCCACTTTGGGGAAGTCATATCGCAGTATAATTTTCTAATTACAGTAGTGATGTTATATGTCTATCATGCCAGTTCCAAGTGGCAGCACTACATGAAATATTGATTCAGGTTATTCATTAATGGCTCCTTTTATCTCCAAACTTCCATTTAAAAAAAAAAAAAGGGATGCCAAAGAAAACACAAGGCCCAATTTTGAACATTGTGGTGTGCATTTTACCTAATGGATATATATTTTCCTTTACAAATGACTGATTACCTAATCAAAAAATAAATAAAAAAAATAAAATAAAAAAAAAATAAAAACAGTTAGCGTTTAGTTATATTTCAATACCTCTTTGACAATTCCTCTTTAAAGATTGCATTTATATGGCACTTTCTGTTTCTCACTGATGGGCAAAATAAATATTTTGTATTATGAAGCCCATCTCACTTCTTGAGTCCCAATAAAGAACCTGTGATCTGATAGTTATTCATGTAATGTCAGTTATGTATTTTTTAATGAATTATCTCAATACTCCTCATCCAATAACCTCACCCTCCTTCTCAAAAGTCTGGACAGCACTTTTAATCATTTTTCCTTCTTTCACACACCCCATTCAAACTCATGGCCAGTTATCAGTACTACAACATTTAAATTACAGCTCTAAATTGCAAATTGTGTTTTTTTTCTTAGCCCCACGATAGCCAACTTTACATTGTCATTGACTTACATTGATTTTCTTTTGCTCTCAAGCTGAGAGTAGAAGAATGTAAATACAAAATGCCACATCCAGAATCAATTCCATCCATTTTGCTAGTTATGTTGTGCAAGAACTAATGATACAGCTGGCAAAAAAGATCTGAGCAAACGACTGTCCAATTACTTTTGGTCCCCTAAAATGTGAGGATTATGTACAAAAAAGGCTGTGATTTCTGTGTATGTTGCAAAAAAATTGGACATGTATACAGTCAAATTAAATATGACTGTACTTACCCTTCATAAAATGGTTTTATTTCAAACATAGAGTGTCTGAATAAAAAGTCAAAACAGCCAAATTGTATTCCTGTAGAATTATGTTCAAACGGGACTGTAAGCTTTCTAAACAGATAATATAACAAAACAGTGGAGTGTTATCTTAATACACTTGTCTTGAAATTGCCTCATTTGGAATGTTATGATAGAGTTACCATTTTGCTATTATGTAGTTGTTGCACAGTGAATTACAGCAGGGATGGCCATAAGCAGCATGCTGACCGAACAGCTTAGCAGCCAACAAATCGCTTTTTACCACATGCTGAATCAGACTTAGCAAAATGTCAGCACCAGGAGAGAGTCCATGAGAGGCTAGAGTGCTGGTTATTTTTACTGCAATGAGGCTAAAGATATCATAAAACAACAGAGAAGCAAGGATTCATAACCCACCCAGGGAAATTTGCATAAAACACTGCTATGGGTAAGCATCCTACATTCTCTTCCTCTGTAAGTTGGAACATGAGTAGTGTGAACATCTCAGCTTCATTTAAGGGCATGCTTAAAAATAATAACAGTTTATTGTAAGTGATGTGCAGCATTGTCCCATAGAACATTAAGTATAAACTGGTTGTTACACAAACATCTCCATTATAAGAGTACCTAATATAATGCCACATTAATCCTTTTCAGCTCAGTGATTTAAGGTTTGAAGAGTGGAATTCATACTTTCTTCTCAGGCTTAATAACTGAACAAAAACCAGCTTGATTAGGGTAATGGTAGCTCAATGTTTAAGGTACTTGACTTGTAATTAGAAAGTTGCTGGTTCAAGTCCCACCACTGCCAAGTTGCCCCTGTTGGGCTCCTAAGCAATTCCCTTAACCCTCAATTTGTACTCAGTCATAGTTGTAAGTTGCTTTAGATAAAAGCATCAGCTAAATGATTATAATGTATGTAGACTTCTATATATTTCATTATCTTGTCTTAATATGCCTGGCCTTGTTCTTTCTTCCCTTATATTCTTTGCTCTTTTCCCTCCTGTTGTCCATGTTTTTGTCCCTGCCTTTTCTTTCCTCTCAGCCCCTTGCTTTCTCCTGAACAGGAGCATCAGCACTCCTCCCTGGTGTAAAAGGCTAGTTTTTGTTGCCTCACTGAGTTCTGTATGCGATGTGTGTTGTAATTAAGTGGAGGCTACCCTGCTGCTGCTGCGTGGGCTGGCGGAGCAGCAAGGCGAAGGGCTCTCCTGCCAGGAGTTCATTAGAGTACTGGGCACATCGCTCTGCTTGCCAGCCTTAAAGGCTCTGATTTGATCACAGTTTGATGCAGTGGAGGTAGTTATAAAATAGCTTAGCTGTCACACCGTGAGAGGCAGAAAGTGCCAGCATGACCAGGTGTATGAAAAACAGTAGAAAAACAGAAATATAAGGGGGAGAAAATTACACCCCACCTGGTACTGCGTCTAAAGTGTGTGTGTGTGTGTGTGTGTGTGTGTGTGTGTGTGTGTGTGTGTGTGTGTGTGTGTGTGTGTGTGTGTGTGTGTGTGTGTGTGTGTGTGTGTGTCAGGTCAGGGATATGTGCAATAGTGGTGTGTGCAAGCTCACCAAATTAGTTTTTTAACCTTCTTTTGTGCCCGTGTTAATTGCAAAATCATCCAGCAATGAAGAGCCCAGGCTGTGAAATAAAAGAAGCTGCACATTTAAGTGGAGCCAGTAAGTTTGCAAGCCAAACTCAACTCAAGTGATGTGAGGCATATGTTAAGTAATTAGATGGCAAGGCTAATTGATCAGGATGTGACCCTTCCTCCTTATGAATTGGCACCTGTGTTCTCTAAGCTTTTGGAGGCCATTCATCCCACTGTAGCTAAAGATGGAAGATGTCCATCTATTAGAAAAATGTCCAGCCTTAAGTCTTAAAAAAGACTTTATTACTTTCCAGTGTTTGATAATGGCTTTATAGCAATTATGTTAGTCTCTGATTTTCATAAGGTAAGACTACCATTTTCACTACAGTAATGCTACTTCAGTAATGCTACTTATTTTACAATAGAAGATAACATAATCATGTTTGATGTAACTATGCTATTAAAGTAATCACATTTTTTACAAGATTTTTTAAAAAACTTTCATTTACTTCATGGAGGCTTGCTTTTTCATGACCAATGGTACTGTTGTCTCCATACCTTAGTAGTACACCAACCACTTTCAGAGAGATGTACACACACAACGATGCTACACAAATAGCAAGGCACACAGTGATACCCCTTCAGGGATAGGCGTGTTTCTGTAGAGTGATGGGAGATGTGGGGTAAAAGAGTGATGAGCAATCATAGCCAAGGTCACTGGCTGCTTCCCCTGCACTGAGGAAGAGCCTGTATAGCCTGTTTCAGGCCAAGCAGTCATTTAAATCTGCTTTTATTGGATCTGATTTCCCCCATCCTTACAGACGTCAGTCTGTTACAGACAGAGCATCAATCCAACTAAAAGCCTTTATTGATAACGGGGTCTGTATTTATCAAGGTTGTATATGCACTTGAGCGGAAGTCCTTCTTTGCCACTGCAGTATAGGTGATTTCAGCTGCCAGTGTTTAGGTTAGTCCAAATGAGGCTGTATTCTTTAACAGCAGGGTAATAATAATAATAATAATAATAATAATAATAATAATAATAATAATAACTGTGTTGAATATTTTTCCAAAGTAGATCAAATGTGCCATATACAGTGTTTGAGTGTTCCATCACTTTTAATATCAGTGCCATATTAGTAGTAGTTTAATCAGTGATCTAAATTTGCCTGACCAATTGCTTCTAGGAATCTGTGCTGTAATGGGTTTTATCTACAGAGCAATGTAGAGAGCAGGAATTGCTTAAAGTTTAATACAAACTTTAATAAAATGTACACACCCTCCTCCTGCCCTTCCATTTATATCCACCTGTTCCACTAAGCTCAGAATTAAAACTTTCATATCAATTAGTACATTTAGAACTGTTAGCACACTTAATTGTGTCATGTCAAACACCCAAAAAATAGACAATGTCCTATGAAAATAGACAAAACATTATAAATGTATGTCTTTTTTAACAGACATGCACTTTAACAGACATAGCAAGTTTAATTCTATGAACTTCTAATTTAGCACAGTCATACAGCATAGATCTGCTGATGCACCTCTGGCAAAGCGTTCTGTATTTCAGGGTATTTCTGCTTTCCAGTTGCTACAAAAATATATGAATACAAAGACATTAGATTTATTTGGTTATTAATTTAAAAACAAAGTGAAGAATGAGTATCGCCTTGAACACTCTCCCTAAGAAAATCAGCCCCAGATATAGGATTTATTATTTTAGCTCTTGTCTATTATTTTACTTAATTTTGCAGTTAAGAACACTGTCATGCATGCCATCATTACTACCACATTAGCTCCCAGTTACAGGTTTCCTGTGGAGCTCATCATAGCGTGAAACATGATGTCTCCCTGAAAAAGTGCAGCATCCTTCTTTAGTCTGTAAAAGCATCCAGCATAATTCAGTTTTCAAATCGCATAAGGTCTGCAAAGGAAAAAATGATTATAGAGATGCGAAAACGCTTTGTCCTCTGCAGATCACAGACTACACAGCTGTGATGAAGACATGAATCACAGAACAATCACGGAGCCATGATTGTTTGGTTTTCAGCTGACCAACAAAGCTACAAAATCGCTCATTTGCCAGGCCCACTGTGGCTGCTCACACCAGCCTGCCAGCCCCATTGGTTCACAGGCTGGGCACACATCTACACAAGCATTATGAGAGGTACCGTACTGTGATGGTCTAGGACCTGTAGAATGGGCCTGCATCTGATCACAGCTATTTTACTACTGAAAGGGCAAAAATGAATGTGGAGTTAGAAAGAAATGTCTCGATAACTTCACAAGCTGTTCTACCCATCTACCTGTCAGAAAAGATTTTTCTCTAGACTTTTGCACTGAAATTGAAACCGAGATAGCTCATAGGACCCCTCTTGGATGATGGCGTGCTTTTCTTAAAGGGGGAAAAGGACTGTAGGCCATTCTTGGGGAGAGACAAAAAGACCATACCTCCTTACCTTTCATGAATGATTCAGTACATACTAGCTGGAATAGAGATGTCCCTCCTTTCCACCCTTCCTAGGGGGCCAAAAGACTAAAGCTAAGCTCCTCAGCTCTCCAGTTCTCTCTCTTTCCCATTCTGTCTCTCTCTCTCTCTCTTTCTATCACTCTCTTCCTTCTTCTCCTTTTAAGTCTGCATGAGGAAACAGTAGGAAGAAGATATTGAATTATGATTTTTTTTTCTCAGCTCACAGATCAGAAAAGGGCTATATATTAGAATTCACTGAAACTCGCATGAGTGAAGGACAAGGAAAAAAGAGAGGTTAGGAGAAACCATACTCTCAACAACCTGTATTGCAGTTGTTGTGAGAACGGTTTCGCAGATTACATCAGAACTAGTATTATAGCACAATAAGTACATCCTGAATAAAGATACAGACACTAAGGCACTAATACTCTATACAGCCCACTCTGGTTGCTTGATCTTATCATAATAGTCATTTGTAAAAAGATTTTTAAAAAATAAGAGTTCAGTCATGAATAGTCAATATAAACAAGATGCTGCAGCTGGTTGAGTTGAAATGGGGGAAGAGGGAGAAATTCAATTTTAGTCACTGAAGTTACAGGAAAAAGAAAGAATGTAAGATGACAGGAGAGCATTAGGCACTAATATAACTGTTGCTTAGATTTCTTTCTGAAGGATAATTTACTGTCATCATTTAAACTGTCTGAATACAGATTATGGAGTCAGTATCTGTCACACCTCTATTCAGAATCCACTTGTGCTTTTTAAGTCTAATAATCAAAAGTGAATTGGCTTTGTAATATGGTACTGAAAATGTATGATTCTGTGGAGCTTTACTTATTTCAAGTTGTTATTAAGGTTTGTGTAGTAATGCAGTGTTAGTAACTGACTGCGTTTTGTAGAGTAATTTTGCCCTCCTGAATATGAGACCGGCCTACATTTAGCATCTGCATTAATGACACCAGTGAAGAATGAACTACAGAATTTAACTAAAATTAAATCTATTTAATCTGGCCTACAGCAATTTAATCATTCATATTAATTTTTTTCAGAAATGAAGACATTTTTTCATATCTTATATACCTAGATTTGTAAACATGCTTTCATAATAGGGTATAAGGAAAAAATATAAATAAATTAAAATCAAGTAAGTAAATCACTTGAAAACAATGAAAACAAGTACTTTTATTTTAAATAAATACTCTTTAAAAATATGGTTTGTGATGGAGCAATATGTCTAGCTGATATGCGGTCAAAGTATGTCACATAGACTCAAGACAATGCTGACTCTGGCCACCAGAGGTCATCTTCACAGTAATTTTGAGATCCCTCCCACTCTTTAGTCACCATATAGAGATAATGCACGTGATGTCACATTTAGTGAGAGTCACCATGGTTATGCCCACTGAGTGGCAGAAAGACTAACTGAGTGGCAGCAATGGCATTCAATGAAAATGCTGCACAATATACAAGGCAAGGGGAGAGGACATATTTCTTACATTCAAGGAATTGATTGACAAAATTCAGCTGACAAGGCATAAGCCTCTATCCATCACTATTTACAGTGCACCCAAAATGGTGAGCCACACAAATGGTTTTATCATCATGCGTTTATTCCAAGACTTCCTTAATAATAATTGTATATATACAAAATTACCATTGTATATGGCACTATGTTCAGAAATGTTAAACATGCCCAAAATCATGAAGGTGTTGTCAAAAATCACTTGTTCAATTCAGGCAATATCTCTGCAGAGATGGCTATTTCAATCATACATAGGAGAAGCTGATGGTGAACATTTTTATGTCTTGCTACATACAATTGTGGCATTACTAAACAGAGGAAAAATTTTGCAAAGGTTTCAGTATCGTTTACCTTACATTAAAGACTTTCTTTGTGTATGGAGCCATAAAGATTATGCTCAGCTGAAGGACAAAATGTGACTCAGATTTGGCATTTGGGACATTTAACCACATCAGCTCTATAAAGACTTTCAAAACAAAACTGGAGTTACTGTCATCACTGCTGTAGCACCATGATTATGGAGCATCCAAAACATGTCATTGGAGCTGGAACAGCATGACATGCCTTGCAGTGAACTTAACAGTGCATAGTACATAGAGCAAATTCGAAGCATGCTATAAGACTTTGAAGAGCAATTTCAATATTTCAAGCTTGTTTGTGCAGATTGCAACATTCATGTGCTTTCCTTTTGGAGGTACAGCTGAAACTGATATGCTAGCTTCAAAAATTATATTGTTATTTCACATGGACTCCTCTGCACTAGAAGATAAAATTTTAGCTTTTCAAACATTCAGATGAAGTCACGGATCTCTGTTGGCTAAATTTGCCGTTGGAAGAAAAATATCCAAACATATTCCACATATTTGACAGCATTTTTTGGATTAACCTTCTTATGCATATCAGCATTTTCCCACATGAAAATTATTCATTCTAAATATTGGTCTGCTCTTCCTGATGATAACTTGAAAGCATGCTTGAGAATTGGTATCAGCAGCTATTGTCTAGACTACACAAATGTGGCTGACTCCATTAAGTGCAAATAATCAGAATAAGGTTAGTGTAATTTTTGAGGGTTTTTTTTTTTGAGTATTGCTATCTTTAAAAAAGAGTTTAAAAGGTGGTGATCAAATATTTTTGTAGATCACAATGGTTTGTTCACTGGAAAAAATCAATCTCAAGCTATCAAAGTGTGGGCACTACTATCTTAATTTATACAGTGTAATGACTTCTCATCATTTAAATATTTAGCATCTTTCGTTTTTATTTATATTTTGTGTAACTGTAAAGTTTTTTCAGCATTTATTAAAAACATCCATGATGATGATCCTTGTGTCCTACAAGAGGTAAATGGTTAGACAGCATTTGCTTGTCAGTTTTCTTATAAGAGGGTACTCCACAAAGCAACTTTAGACAGTCAGCCAGAGGGCTTAGTAGATTTGGAAGTTATAGTTGCAATATGTATATATTTTATGTTGTTTTTGATGATTACATCAGAGGAGAGGTTTTCAAGCTCTTTCAAGATTGTCCTTTACATATAAAAATATTTGTGCAAATCTCATACAGAAGTGTAATCAAGCATATGAAGGCTTTGTTTAGTGTATTTCCCCATGTTGAAATCAGGTGCATATAAACTTCAGGAAACCCGATTCCTGACCATATGTGGGTGTCTATGGACCACTAGATCTTTGGTCATTTGGATGGATTGCTGCTGAGTCAAAATGCCTTTAATTTAAGTAAATAAATACTTGAGTTATTCCTGGTGTTGCTGTTTCCCCCATAAATCCCTCTGTAACTCTTTGTAAATCACTCCACTAATTTCTAGACTGCATTTCTGAACATTCAACCCATGTGTGTCACTGGCCTACTCTGTTTATTGCATCAGATTTGTCTGCTCACATTTAACTTCACACTTGGTTTATCATCTTGTTCTGTCTCCTAATTTTTACAGAAAAATTAGCAACCAAATGAGAAATTGCAGATATGCAGGAAGTCAAGTTTGTGCTCAGTCAACAAGGTATACTGCTTACTAAACCATGACCAGCAGCTGCAAAACAGTAGTAGTGCTATCATGAGGTCTTCAGCCATCTAAGACCTCATGATTGCACTAAAACAGCTCCAAACTATAACTGTGCCTTTAGCAATCCAACTGGTTCCCAATTTCCCACCTTCTAAGGTCAGTCCCTGTCCTTGCTGTCCAAGAAATGTCTGACTAGGCAAGGGCAAAGGGTTTATGATGAATTGCATCATTCATTTTAACATCTCTCCCTCCGTTTATTCTAGAGACTCTCTCTTTGCT
Source organism: Electrophorus electricus (assembly GCF_041902795.1). Lineage (NCBI taxonomy): Eukaryota > Metazoa > Chordata > Actinopteri > Gymnotiformes > Gymnotidae > Electrophorus > Electrophorus electricus. Next base: position 36,875,493 of record NC_137498.1, on the reverse strand, counting down.
AACCGATAAGCCCTTGTCTCGGGCTATTGCATTGTGCCACAAACAAATGGTACTTAATCAGCTTTATTCTGAGTTTGAAAGACATGTTCAAGGACATTCTGGCAAACAACTCATCATCCTCAAGCAGTGGAGAGATCCAACTTCTGAATACTGCTGACAGTTTCACAATCTGACAGTGGCGAGCAGCTTGGATAAATTAGCATTGAAGACCACCTTCAGATGTAGGTTAGGATAAACTTTGCATATGGAATTAGGTTGATGCTTTTTTGAACTCCATCCTGGCCTAATATTTGCAGTTGGCTATAAAACAATCTGTTGAAGGCCAAGACCCTTAGATAAAATCTCTGATGACCTACAAACTTGAAAATGCTACATTTCAGGCAAATGAAACTCCTATGGAATTTGGAAGCTCAAAGCTATGTCCAGAGGAAAAAGTCAACAGGAGACTTATGTTGTTACTGTGTTGATTTTGGTCATGTTAGTGTCCATTGCCTGAGTCAACTAAGACACAGGTGAATTACTCCAACTTATCCTATTTGGGGAATAGACGATTTCCACTTACCACAATGCTACATCACCCAGCAGTTATCTTTTTTTCAGTGCTAGTGAACTCAGGATGTATGGGAAACTTCTAGGATGAGAGCAGCCTCCCACTTGCAAATTCCTCTGTGTCCCTCTGCTACTTCATGTCCCTCCCCTTGCTCCACATGGCATGGATGAAAGACTTATCGGGAGTGGTAAAGTCAGGTAAATTACCTTTGTTGTACCCATGACCTCAATGAAATTCTTTATTACCCACTTGCCCAGTAGTCCCATTATGCTAAGTTACCCCTGGTTGGCTAAGCACAACCTCAGCTTCACTTGGGATAAAGGGCTACACACCTTATGGGGGTATAATCATGTGTATAATTTTACCACCTGAATCACTTTCCCATATAGATCAACCACGAAATCTTTATCAAGTTAGATCTTTGTAATGCATACATGAACAGAAAACCATTTTTAGCAGTAATAATGGCCACAACAAATACTTGGTAATGAGCTATGGCTTAACTAATATTCCTTCTGGATTCCATGCATTAATTAACAAAGTTCTCAGACATATGTTGAACAACTTTGTCATTGCCTGCACAGATGACATTTTGATAAATTCCAGGAATATGTGCTGCCTGTACATAGTGTAGCGGTTTTAACACTTTTAATAAATTGGCAATTACAGTTGATCAAAATGAATTGGGGCCCCACCCTGATTAACAGGGAAAATGTATTAATTTTAATTGATTTATTAATTATGAATAATTCAGTCTCAACTCAGGAAAGTCACCAATTCGATACACAATTATTCCTTGTCTACCAAACATTAGAATATCACTCTAGACTTGCAGCCTTAATATCCAAGGTATGTTAATTGAATAAACATAGATAGGAAAAGAGTTTATTGACCTAGTTTTAAAAAATTACCACCACCACCCCACCTCACCGCCTTTGCTTCATTAGGAAATTTGTAGCTTCACACCTTGTACCAGACTAAAGAAGGGGTAAAATATTCTAGGTATATGCTGGGGGACAGGGCATGCCTAGTCCATGCATATTCAATTGTCTTTGTTTTCACAATTGTAGGGAAATAATTTAAGACATACAGGAATACATAGGATCCATCAAGAATCAATTAAACAAAAAAATCATACATTTACTACAAATTTCTTCCTCCTGGTGTTAGAATGAAGTTTGTAAAACAAATCCCTGGATGAGCAGAGCAATTGGACAATTAACTTAATTATTTTCCTAATTTCTCGTTACAAACTATTAACTTTAATATAGTGTCTAATTGGTTCATGTAGGATTTCTAGTAAACAAAACTATGGGTGATTAACAATTTGTTTCCAGTAAACATGAGGTAAACAACATAGAAATGATATAACCTCAACCTCAGTAAAACCTTCTGTATATCCCAGGAACTCCCAGCCCTTACCATGACCTCACAGTTTCCTTTGAGAACTCTCTGGTACCACCATCTGTAGCTGCTTATAGCCTGGGTATAATCCACTTGTCCTTCTCATGTTTCAAATCTGACCCGGTTTTGCAGATTTCTTCTTTGTAACATATGAAGGATTCGGTACTTTCTCTTGCAGGAAGCTGCACTGGTGCTTGTGTAAACTAATGCAACTTACTACTTGCTGGTCTTCCTCTAAAAGCCATGAGACCACTACAATTTGTCCAGAACGCAGCAGCACAACTGGTCTTAAATCTTCACACATCATTCAGCTGCTGTGTTCCCTTCATTGGCTTCCAGTAGCTGCCCGCTTTAGATATAAAAACATTGATGATCACTTACAAATTCAAAAATGGACTAGCCCCTCCATACATAATGTCAGTGGTCAAAGCCCAATCTGTGCCTCAAGTACTTTGAACCTCAAGAATGGCTTAGCTTGAAACACCATGTTTCAAGTCTCATGAAAAACAAACATCGGGATTATTCTCTGTTCTGACTCCCATTTGGTAGAATGAATTTTGGCTGCCTCTCCAGACATTAGTCTTGCAGTCTTCAAAAGCAGAAAACCCATCTATCTGTGGAATATTTAAATGATGATCTTGCACCTATACTGAGTAACTGAATCTCTAGTACTTATTGTAGGGTACTGTTTATTGCACTTATTGTTGTCTATTATAGAACTCATGTGTTTTGCACTTCTATGCATCAGCATTCTAGTTCAATGGTATTTTGGATTCTAACCTACTGTACTGGCTAGGATACACTCTGTGAGTAAATGACAAAGGAATTTTGTTAGGTTGCTCTGGATAAGAGCATCTGCCAAATCCATAAATGTATGTAGTCACCAGGGAAAGAAACCACACCGACATCTTATGAACACTTTTGGGTCTTTTGGGTAATCCAATAGATCCCATAACTGGGTTTTTGAATCAGATTATAAGAAGAAACAAAAAACAATAAAAAGAAAAGAAAACAAGCAGTCCCCATTTATTACAGGGGATGCATACACCTGGGAAATCAAAATTAAACATTCACCTCTCTGGTGAGTTTAAGTCAGAAACCCATAAACAAAACAACAAAAACGACCATAATACCGTGTTATTAACGCCAACACTTGATATCGGTATCACTCGCCTCTGAGGTAGCTCTCAGTCAGCTGCCTGCACACAGTGCTACTGTAGATGGTATTCTCTTCCAATCAGTGAAACCCAAACAAAAATATCTCCCTCTCCCCATCAGTTATGGTCCTAAATAGGTGTAGTCCACCCAAAACATGGAAAAGAAAATAACTTCTCCCCAAGGGAACTCTATTCCCCTAGCTATGTACACTTCCAGTACACAACTTAGCACGATATCATATACTAGCATGGAACAATCGACATATATGGGGCTATACACGCACACGCTACCATAGATGCACATGGAACAATAGGGCAGTACTACCAACCTGTTGGAGCTTGAAACACACAATAATTATACTCTCCTTGACACATTTATACCCTACCGGACACAAATGTTCACACACTCAACTCTGCTCACACCCTTTACTCTAGGAATACTTTCCCTTGCTGACTTGAGCAGAATCTCACTTTGTGCCCCACAAACATACAGCATGGTCAGCCACATGAATACGTGCCACACGTGTACTCTATTCATTTTTCCTTCAGTCATATATTTTCTATCAATATGTATAACATGAAAATATACGCATATACTAAAGTTTATTACCCTTTTACATACACATCATCCAATTGTATTACCTATTTCTATTGACATCCAGTCAGGATGACTTTTTATAACATTTATAGCACGACCATCAAACCTTCCATCACCAACAATTCTATTTCCGCCTTCTGTCAGGCTTCTGATGTCACATAGAATGATGACATCACGCATTTGCAGCCTCAAAACCCATCGCTACACTCATGTTCTGGTTCTCTCACACTTTGTATTCTGAATGCTGACCTGAATTAGTCCACTTACTCCTATGCGGAGCTGGAACAGGCACCAACTCTGGCTCTAAAATCAGCAGATACTTCTACTGTATCTACTTCCATGCTGTGTTCCGGTTCCAAAGACTTCATCGCTGTCATATCCAGATTAGGACCCACTGAACCAGCAACAACTCATTGCTGGATGATTTGGTTCTATCAAAATCACCCCTTCCTCTAAGTTCTCCAATTCTACCTGCAATTCATCAACAGGCACAGTTTCCACCACTTTCTTTTGCACTCTCCTCTGAGATCTAGGAGTAAGGACATGAGTGCAAGGATAGATATCTACCTGATTAATTCTCTTTATCAGTCCTTCCTTCACTGGTTCCACAGTGTACGTCATCCCCTGCACATCCAGTACACGATAAGGAATGCCCTGCCAAGCATCCTGGATTTTATTCCTGCGTGGCGATCAGTTCCCCACATACACACACTGACCAACATCAATGCAGGGACAGTACATTTTGTTCCTCTGAACAGCTATGCATTCAGCTGCTTTCTGTTCAGAATAAGCTTTGGCTCTTGCATGCGCCTCTTTCAGACAGCTCTGGTGTATCAATCATGATTAGGCACCACAACTGCATCTATTCCTAACAACACATCAGTTGGAAGATAAGGATCCATTCCAAACAGCAAGAAATATGGAGAATAGCCCGTAGTCGCATATACAGTCACATTATATGCATCGGTCAATTCTAGTAAGTGCTCTGGCCATCTCCGTTTCTAATCTGGAGGAAGATTATGCAACAGCTCATGTAACATCCTGCTAAACCACTCACACTGGGCATTCCCAGTCGGGTGATGCAGTGTTGTGCAGCTCCTCTTAACCCCATACAGCTTGCACAACTCTGAAATGACCTCACTTACAAAATTCTGGCCTTGGTCAAAGTGTAACCACTCAGGCAACCCATACCGCATTAATAGATTTTCATCTTTTTTATCTTGGGTCGCAAAAGCCTGTGTGAATTTACTTTCAAAACCACTTAAAACTTGAACATCTATAATCACTCTCTCTCCCATCAGATGCTGGTTCAAGTTGGGTAAAATCTACAGCTATTACCTCTAACAGTCTGATAGTTAGAAAAGACTTCATGAGTGGATGTATGTTAGGATGAGGCATTTTGGTCAAAATGCAATGTTGGCATTTCTTTACCCAACCTTCTTCAACCTCTTCATACATCCCTACCCAAAAACTCTGGGTTGCAATGTGTTCTCTATGCCTTGTTGACCCATACAGTCATGCACACTCTCAAGGATTTGTGTCTTCAAACAGTCAGGCACTAAGAACTGTAGACACTCTTCATGCCTTACAACCTCCACTACTCAGTTCTCAGCACCGGATCCTGTTGATGAAAAACCACCAACTCTTCCTTGGCATACATGGGTAAAGTGGGTGTATTGCCCTGGGCTGTACTTATATCTTGGCAGCCCACTTCCCTCACCCGCATCTGTCTAACTTCACACCTCTCTCCCAACCATAGCCAATTCTGGGCCCAGAGTAGTCCCTCTACTCATTAAATTGCAAATAGCCATGCAGTTGTCATATTCAACTGCATGGATCCCCTGCCAATGGGTACCTAGAGAGGGCATCCACTACAGCATTGCACTGACATGGATGATACTGTACATAAAAGTCAAATGCTGCTAGTTGTTCAACCCATCATTGTTCAATGGCTCCTAACTTTACAGTATTCAGATGAAAGAGCGGGTTATTGTCAGTGACCACCAAGAACTTAGCACTGAGCAGATAATGCCTAAATTTCTCTGTTATGGCCCATTTCAAGGCAAGGAGTTACAACTTGTTACTGCTGTAGTACTTATAATTTTTCTCAGCATTTCCTAACCTCCATCTTGTATAAGCTATCACCCTTCTCACTCCACAGCTCCCAAGCCCTGACCACTCAATCTTCACTATAAATGAACTTGTAAAATCAGCAAATCTAGGCACAGGTGCACTAACCAGCTTCTCCTTTAAAAGATTAAAGAAACTCGACACTCAGTGGTCCACAGGCTTACCGTCAGCTCATTCAATCTGGCTGAGGGGCCCATTTTCATTAAAAAAAAAAAAAAAAAAAAAAAAAAAGGTACCAGCCAATGTGCAACAGCAGACACCTTTCCTGTGTCTGTTGTTATACCTTCATCTGAAATCTGATGTCATAAAAAGAAAAGCTTGTCCTGGAGGAAATTACATTTCTCCATTTTCACCTTACATCCTGTCTCCTGCAGCCTTCTCAACTCTGTGTCTAACCTCTCCAACTATTCTGGAAATGTCCTAGAAAATACCAAAATTTCATTCAAATACATGAACATTATCTGGAAAATCAAGTCAGTCATGGTCACCTCCATCAATCGCTGGAACATCGCTGAATCATTGCAGACTCCCATAGTCATGCATACATGTTCATATAAACCAAAAGTAGTGGTGAATGCAGTTTTATGCTGATCCCTTTTTTCCACTGCCACCTGACCACCTGTGAGATCAATAGTGGAGAAAAACCTCGCTCCATGCAACACATCAAAACTCATCTATTCATAGCAGTGGAGATGCATCTCTTTTGGTCTTCTGATTCAACTTGCTATAATCGAAACACAAGTGGTTGCTACCATCAGACTTGCATACCACCACTACCGGTGTGGCATAGGAACTAGAGCTCTCTTTAATAACCCCTTTTTTCAATAACAGAGATATGATCCTTGACCTCTTTTTACTGAGTAGGTGGAATTATACAGTATGAGAGGTTTACTGGCACATCATCCACCATCTTAATCTTGTGTTTCACTGTCTCCATATAAACTAGATTGTCATCTCCCACTGCAAAAAACATCAGTGTATTTGTCCAGTAATGCTGTGAACTCAGCATGTTGCTCTTTTGTACCTCCTACATCTAGCTTACTCATTATGCTCAACAGATTTTGCTGAGCCTGTACCTCCTTCAGGTCCACAGACACTTGTTCTTTGTACAAGGTGATTGGCTGAAACTTTACTTCACTGTGTATCGGGGTCAGGACACCTATATGAGTGCAGGGCCTCAACCACGCTGCCTCAGACAAAAGATTAACTACCTGCACTGGTAACACTTGTCTATGAGCCCTCACCAGTGATTGCATGACCAATATACCGTTCATTAATATGGAACTACTAGGCTCTAGCATCCACAGCCCTTCTCTTGGTGACCTCCCAGAGAAACACTTTATCAGAACTGTAGCTACTGAGGCTGCAGGGATGTGCACTAACTTTTTGCCTGCTATTTGAGCCATAACTGTCTTGTCCACCCTACATGGGTGCATCTGTTGAAACACACTTCTCCAGTCAAAATCTAGCATCATTTCTAAGGTGTTATCGAACTTAGCCTGAAATAACTGACAGCAATTACCTATGAGGTTCATGCCTATAATGCAGGACACAGATGTCTGCTGATTCTGGGGATTCTTTACCATTATAAACCCACAATCCAGGATCTTCATTCCCACTGCCTCTACTTCCAACACTAAATATCTCAAGTATGAGATATCTAATCCATCAGTGGCCATTAACTTGAGCCAGCCTGCAGTTAACAACATAGCTCCTGTTTCTCCACCCAACTGCTAATGAAAATCTCTTCCATCAGGGTCCTCACTTGGCTGACAGTATCCAGTAAACATGAGGCGGTAACGCCCCTGATTTTGATCTGCACTACAGGACAAGTCCTAACAGTTTGCTCTAATATCGTACTGTGGCCAGGGCTAATGTCATGAGAATCTATGCTTGGCCTCTGAATTGCCACATGGCACATCTCACTTTCCTGAGCACCAGAGCTATCCTGTCCTTTTGTTTTATGTCCTGATGGACAATTTTTCACTATCTGCCCCACCATCTGACACTTCAAGCATATAGGTCTACCATCATCAGTGAAACAAAATTGGCCTCATACTTTATAGTTAGTTGTCTTGCTCACAGCAGATTACTGACAGACCAACTCTGTTACTCGCAGAGCTGCTTCCCTTGCTGCGACACCACTAACACAACATCTTCCAAAGTGCATGACTGGTGTTCAGGGGCACTGACCATGGCACAATGAGTGATCTCCACTCACTTAGTGCGGTTACCTCTAGACTTAGAAATCCTTGAGCTTACAGAGGGTTCCTCACCACTCCACAAATAAGCCTCTTCACGCACTTCCACTAGCAAAGAAGAAGGCCTTTACCTCACATGTCTACGGAGCTCTCCTAACAAAGTGGGATCACGAATCCTTTTCACAAACTGGTCTCTCAACATCTGTTTCATGTTAAATATCACATTGGGTGCCCTTGTCACCACCTGACTAAGAGACTGTGACAAGGCAGAGAAAACTTGAGTAAGTCTTCTCCTTCTCATTGATTGTGGCTACAAAACCCATGTAACAGCTGGGAACCATTACTTCTATCACCAAAGGCTTCCCATAAGTATGTGAAAAGATCACAAACCTAATCAATTTTGCTGTCACTTTGTAACTGAATTTCTTGTAATGCAGCATTTCTCAACAGGGACACAACAAAATCATACTGATCACTCACACACTGATTTTTTGCATGGAGCACATGCTCAGCTTTTTCAATGAAGCCCTCTACAGATCTCCTATCTCTAGTTAAATTGCCCAAGAGAGGTGCCATATGTCGTTCCCTTGACTTAATCATACGAACGATCTTGAGAGTCAATAGTTGCCATTGTCATAGCATGCTTCCTATTTAATTCCTCAGTCTGGGCTTGAATGTCTGTAAATCCTTCTTCAACCAGGACTAATTCCACACCCTCATCTGGATGTTCAGACATTCTAGAAAATTCTGTACATGCAAAACTTTGCTACAGATAACATTTGCAGCTGTCCTCTAGACTCCGTGAAGAAGAGTTTTGTAGAAAAACTCCTCTGTGTTCCCCTTGGCCTCACAGCCTCTGTCTCTCCGCAGTCTGACAGCTGGTTGCTTGCACACCCTCTGCCACTCGGCATGGTTCCTGGTCCACAGTCATCTCCGCTCCACCTTCTTCAGCACTACCACCCTATTGATCTGTGCCACCTCACACACAAACACACAAACTGACACTAAGCTATCTGTCAGAATGATTACCCCACTCCTGGTACCACTTTGTAGTTGCCGGGGAAAGAAACCACTCTGACAGCTTATGAACACTTTCGGGTCTTAACAGATACTATTAACTGGGAATTTGAATCAGATTATAAAAATGTAAAAAAAAAAATTAAAAAACAATAAAAAGAAAAGAAACCAAGCAGTGTCAATTTATTACAGAGGATCCATACACCTGGGAAATCTAAATTAAACATTCACCTCTCTGGTGAGTCAGAAACCCATAAACAAAATAACAACCATAATACCATGTTATTATCGCCAACACTCGATATCAGTATCACTCGCCTCTGAGGTAGCTCTCACTCAGCTGCCAGCGCACATTGCTACTCTACATGGTATTCTCTTCCAACCAGTGAAACCCAAAATAAATATCTCCCTCTCCCCATCAGACAAGGTCCTAAATAATCTAATCCACCCAAAACAAGGAAAAGAAAATAACTTCTCCCCAAGGGAACTATTCCCTTAGCTAAGTACACTCCCAGTACACAACTTAGCGTGATACAACATGCTACCATGTAACAATCAGCATACATGGGGCCATACACACACATGCTATCATAGATGCACATGGAACAATAGGGCAATAGTACCAACCTGTTGGAGTTTGAAACACACAATAATTATACTCTCCAGGATACATTTAAACCCTATTGGACACACAAATGTTCTCACACTCACATCTGCTCGCACCCTAGTAATACTTTCCCTTGCTGACTCGAGCATAATCTTACTCTGTGCCCCACAAACATACAACGTGGTCAGCCACATGAATATGTGCCACATGTGAAGTACTCTTAATTTTTCCTTCAGTCATATATTTTCTATCAGTATGCATAACATGCAAATATCCACATATACTAAAGTTCATCACCCTTTTACATACACATGATCCAATTTTATTACCTACTTTTATCAACATCCAGTCAGGATGACTTTTGATAACATTTATAGCGTAACCATCAATTCTTCCATCATCATCAATTCTATTTCTGCCTTCTGTCAGTCTTCCATCATCATGAGGTTGACATCACTCCTTTACATCCTTAAAACCTATCGCTACACTCATGTTCTGGTTCATTTACATTATGTATTCTTCACCCAATTACATATAAATGTAAATATGCTAGACTATTTATGGCTCTGTTGCTCAACTTCAAGTTGCCAGCAGGGTCCCACCCTGACCAGGTCAAAGTTTCATCAGGGGAATAATTTGTAGTCTATCTTCCCTACAATAAAATTTCACAACCAGGAACTTTCCATAGGTACATCAATAGAGAAAACATTGTGAAGCTGGATGACAGCAAAGTCAAGGCAGCGATGCAATGGCCACAACCCTGAACAATTAAAGAAGTACTGCCTGTTTTAGGCTTTGCAAACTTCTAGAAACATTTTGTTAGGAATTTTAGTATGCTGGCCATTCATGTAATCTTTATCTTAAAAACGAGTTCCAGAAAACTTGCCTGTACAGAGTCTGCTGAAAGGAAATCTGAAGTTCATTACCATTCCTATCCAAACCAGACCTTTCTTGTTTGTTTGTTGCAGTGCTATGTGCCTCATAAACAGGCATAGGAGCCATATTATCATAGTGTTATGGCTAGCTGGATAAATTATTCCTTTGTACTTTTTATTCAAGAAAACTCTCCACCGTGGAACACACTTTGACTTTGGCAACAAAGGCCTTCTGCAATAGTATCCCCCTGCTGGTAGCCTCCTTTATGTAGCAGCTTTGCATGTGGTGTCTGTTTACATTTCTTCTTGTGTTCCACATGTCTTTGTTTTGATTTCTCGCCACACCTCCCTCTTCATTGAATAGTGTGTTGGCTTCCTTAGTTATCATTAGTGCAATTATATGTTTGGTTTTGGTTTCATTTTTGTTCTTTCATTAATTGCTTCAGTTGGAGACTCGTGTTTGCGTCCCTCTTTTAGTTCCTGCATGTTTTTCTTCCGTGACAGAATAATCAACCTTTTTAGGAAACAGTGGTCTCCTTTTTTCCTTTTTCCTTTTTCCCTTCCCCCTGCATGTTCAGCTTGATTGTCAAGATGACAATCCTCATCTTAACTTACAGCTTCTGTAAAGTCTGCCATCTCGTTCTGCTCAGCAAACTTCCCACGTCACTGGAGAAGGCAAAACATATGTTCAATTAAGTATTTCTTTTTTTTTTTTATTGATTGAGGATATTGCATTAGACAGGGGAATTCAGTTTACTTCTCATGTGTGTAAGACCTTCTGTCAGAGGCTAGAGTTTAATCAGCCTTACTTCAGGCAACCACCCAAAGAGTAATGTTCACATGGAGTGACCAGGAGGAAGATTCCTCTCCTGTTGTTGTAGTTGAAACTGGAATCCCAAAGAAGCTTCAGGGGAATATGTGCAGAACTCCCTGATATGTATCAACTGGACTAAGCCTTGGTCAGGGGAGCCATTTGAAGTCTGCCAGTGAAAAACTGGCTGCATTGGACTGAACAGACCTGGAAAATGGCTCACATGTAGCTTCAGAGACCTATTCATCATTTCAAGGAACAAGCAGATTGCCGACAGAGTACAGCCCCCAAATATCAGCCAGGGTAACATGGCCTGGGACCTAGGACCTCTGCCATCACAAATGTTATGTCCTTGATTTGTTGGCCCTTTTCAAGCACTTCAGGTAAAATCCACCCTGTCTCATATCGCCTAGAATTATTCCCTTTCTATTGTAATTCCCACATTTCACTTCTCACTGCATAGGCCTGTGTCTCCTTTTCAGGAACCAATGACTGAGCCGAATTCACCTCCTCTGTTGGATGTTGATGGCATTTTGATCTACATAGTACAGACGTTGTTGAATTTTAAGTGCTGGGACAGTTAACTTAACAGTATCTTGTAGATTGGAAAGGGTGCAGCCCAGATGTGCACTCATGGGTGACTGAAGTTAACATCTTTGACCCTTCCATGCTCACTTTAACTTCTGCTTGTCACTGGATCTCTTTTATTTGTGCACTGGATTTGTCTGCTCATGATTAAAACTCCGCACTCAGTTCCTCAACTCCTGTTTAGTCCCCTGATTGTTACATAATGTCTCTTTTATCTTCACTATTTGGTGACAGTTAAGGTGACAGTTTAGTGACAGAAATAAAGATTGTTAAAGATCTATTAACCTAAAGAGGTAGTCCATATACAATACATATGCAACACAATTCTGTTCTATTTGGTGGCAGAATAACTATAGGCAATGGAAGGCAAGGGAAGTTTATTTGTATAGCACTTTTCATACACAGTGGCAATTAAACCTTAGTACATTCTTATATCTATCAGGAAGTTATTTGCCAAAAACTAAAAATAAAGCATTATACATACAATTTCTTTTTTAAAAATAAGTTCAAATGGGCTAAAATTAATAAAAAAATTAAATGAAAGATTAAAGATAAAACCTGAATTAAAATAAATGTAATTAGTAAAAATATATTTACCATTTGCCATTATACAATGAAGTTCTAATCAAAAATGCAACACTGCAATTAATTTTCTGGCAAATGACATGCATTATGAGCTGTCAAACTGTGCCACTAATAAGCTTATACCGCCAACAATTGGTAATTATGCGTTCCAGAGTAGGCAATTAATTATCAGCTTACAATGAGCATTTGCTAGTTAATAGATGTTAAAAGACAGCTCAATTGATATTATGTTTAGTAGACATAAACCTTATGACCCTCAAAACATGAAAAGTCAATTGCATGTGACTGAAGATATTGGCCTTGCAGCATGTGAAAATGATGGTTGAGGGCGTTAAATTCTTCCATTCATTTAATGTGTACTGGATGAGTAAATAAAAGCATAATACAAAAGGGTCACTTAAAGACAAAAGTATTTCCCTTCCTCGGCTTCTCTCAGAATCTCACCGAAGTGATCAAATTACTATATTCCTGAGTGGCCCTTCTCATTGTATTTTCTCTTTGCTATGATTTTCTATGTTTTTTTTTTCTGCAGACAAAACATTGAGAGGTTTTTAAAAAGTGTTTATGCAATCTTTTCTGTGCATTCTAAGCACACTAACATTTTTGGCATTCCAAGGATAAACTTTAACACTCTAATATTTAAGATGCTAGATAGATACCTGCTGGGTTCCCAGTGTGACTTTTCTATGTCTCTCTAATGCCACATTCCTTTGGATAGCTGAATAGCACTTTTTGCTATAATACAGTGCTCCTTTATTTTTAATATTATGTCAAACAGGGATTGGTGACTCATTCACCTAAGCCTTTGTAACAAAAAGGAGGTCAGAGATTCTGAGTTGTGTCACAGACTGTAATTGAAATATTGCAATACACATTATACTGAGCAGTTGCATTACTGCCTGATTTAACCACTTTTGTGACTACACACTGCATTCCACATACCGCTCACACAAACTCTCTCTCCTGTCATCTGAGAGAAGGTATTGAAGCATTCAGACCCTCATGGCCAGATTGTGCAACAGTGTGGGCAACAGATTCCACCCCAAGCCATCAGACTCCTCAACTCCCAAAGACTGACCTGACACTCCATCATGCAAGCACGCACACACACACACACACACACACACACACACACACACACACACACACACACACACACACACACACACACACACACACACAAACAAACACACTAAAACTGACACGATCTTATGCGCTCTGTGTTTTTAGAATATAAAATCTCACACTTTCTTGCAATTTCACATTTCAAATGTCTGCTCCTAAAATACAATATTTCACATAATCTTTTTAATAGAATTTGTGAAATTCTATTCTTATATTGTGCTAGCTGCAATAAGCATATATGACAGTGAACACACAAGAATTGTTCTGTGATTTGAACTTCACACTTTTTTGCTTTTTTTGTTTGTTTCTTTCGAAACAAACATTAAGCAGCAACCAAATTCATTCCCTTTTCATGTGCAAGTCAGCTACAGCAAATGCAATCCCTTTGAACTCCAACAGAGGCAGAAAGAGCAAGATGCATGAAGGCTCAGCAACTGAACATTTCTGCATATCTTGCAGTCTCTTTTCTTGTGATTTTGCATTTATTTGCTTGTTTTGACACATTAAATGGGACAGCCAAGGAACTTGCTCAGTGATGTGGAGTGGCCACTCACCTTTTCAGTTGACAGCACTGAAGAAGGTCAGCAGTCCGGCACAACTCCCTCCCCACTCACCTCAGTCACTGAGGCAGAGCCAAAGGCCGCCCAAGACTGGACAGATGTCATCACATCCGCTGCCACATGCCACCTGTCACCTGGACTAGAGGGTGGAAGGGGTTTCTTGAGTTGAAGTAGGGGCACTGTAGAGGACATGTGCACAGAAATCCACAAGAGAGACATGGCTGTCATACTCAGATCATTTTACAATGCCTGTTGATTTATATTGGTGCTGTGACAGCTGATATTTTACTTGTACCCATAGGCAATTGCCTGTTTTAGACTAATAAGGATTCCTTTTTACAAGTATTTCACATGGAGCTTCTCTGTCCCACTTGTCATGGTCCAGGTGAAAATAAAATCACTCTGAATATAATATATTAATCATTAATGTACCCATTTTGTATGCCTCCTTCTGAATCCTGACTTTCTTCAGGTGTCATGCTTTTGTCCTGGAATTATAATCAAGCAGTTCCATTAAAAACAAACAAAAAAATGTTTCTCCAACTTTTGAATTCAAGCTTTTACATACAGATTTTGGACTAGATGCTACATAGGGGGCTTGAATGCTAAAAACATTGGCACCAGTGAAGCCTACAGATTAGCTTAATACTCTTGAAAGAAGATCTATGAATACTTTTCCCCAATTCGTGTGATCATTCCTAAACAGGCACTCTGTGGTGAGGGCATGCTCTGAAGTCTTTCCAGACTCAGGCTGAGCTTGTCTGCTTTTGCTGATTTTCTTCCCCCTGTGTGTACCTCAAAAGTCAGAAAGATACATGCTGCTGATCAAACACAATAAAATGTAGTTTGTTTATTGTGGAGTTTTAATCTTGTCAAGAAGGTTATACTGAACAGCTGCTGGTTTTAGTGTGACTGATTCTTCTGGAACGATGTAGGCACAGGCTTCGAGTACATCTGTGGATCTACAGTGACCCCTAGTGCTCAGACAACAGAATCCCAGAGAGTGGAGTGGCTGGAATCCTTCATCTACTTAGTACCTGACTGCACTTCTTCCATAATCTTTCAGAGTCAATGGAGCTGTGTGCAGAACTAATGCAAATAGATCTGCCTGGAAGAGAGTAGCATTTCCAACAGAAAGAGTCTAAACAGCTGTGGTTTGTTTTTTTCTTAAATTTTACTTCTAAATACTGTCATTATAGTTGTTTTACAAATTCCATACTTGATTTATAGCCATTGTTTCATGACTGCTCAGTTGCTACAATAAAATAGGCACATACAGTGTTGTACCTAGCACATTGGATTTGAAATTAAATCCAAAAGACTATGAGCTTAAAATTCAGAATGCCATCTTAATTTATTTAAATCTATACTGGATGAATAATATTGAAATCAGAGCTTTTTCTTTACAACCAATTCCAAATGATTTTAGAGGCTCATAGTAATAGGACAATCTAACATAACCTCTAAAAAAATTGTCACGCATTGTATTTGGCAGTGCGATTATGCAGTTATTATGACTATGCAACACTATGTATCTTGCTTGGAAAGCCTCTCCTCCATGGCCTGTCAGGCAGCCATTTTCAGACCCTTGTTTAGGTTGCTTTTTTGCATTTAGTCTTGTTTTTGTCAGTGAAATGCCTGCTAAAGGGAATTCAGGCCAGAATGACTTTCAGTCAACAATATCTTTTTTTTTGGGGGGGGGGGGGGGGGGGGGGGGTTTAGGGTTGTTTTTTATTATTATTATTATTTATTTCCCATACTGAGGCTTACATGTGATTTTATTATTTTCTTTATGTTAATCTATGATGACATACTGTATAATCTTGATCTGTTTTTCTACATAATTAAAAGTAGTATTCTTCAGCTGTTATTTGTGGCCTGAAAGGTCTTGTCATCAATGTTCATGCTTACTAAAAATCTAGCAGAGTTATCCACACCTAACCTTTTGACTATGTCTCTGATTTATTTGGATTTATTTCCAGACTTGCTTTCTTTGCTTATTTGACTCCAGCAGACTCCAAATGTAACAGACTCCAAATGCAAATGCTATGTGAAGAATCACGTCCAAACCATGGTTAGTCCTCTGGTCTGTAAAGTGTTGCCACAGTGACATATCAATCCAAGATACAAATGTACATCCAGCTAGCAAAACCTTAGGATATCCTTCGATGAAAAGGGCTAGGATTCCTGCATGGTTCCCCAATACAGATGTAAATATTCACAAAGACATTCAAATCCAGTGCCCTTAAAAAAAATAATAAAAAAAACTAAACTGATGATACTAGTAGATTAAAATCCTTCCATTTCCAAGTTCTGTACAGGCATGTAATGCCATCTAGTACTAGCACTCTGATATTATTACTCTAGATTGTACAGGAGTACTGATTACATTAGCCTTTTTCTCAGTATTTTTCTCTAAATCCACCTTATGATCAGGCTCTTTGTAGTTCTGGGGACTGTTTTGAACATTTTCAGTCCCTACCCTCAATTAAAGTATTGGTTACCTTGACCACACTTCCCTACCCCAAAACCCTGCACAGTGAGGAAAAGCCTTGGGTACGAAAAGTAGCTGTTTTTCATTATCTGTTTCAGATTCTGTGGCTTTGATTCTAAATCCACAGAGCAACTCTGTCCTGTCTTCAGAGAAGCTAACTGCCCCTTTTTGCTGTCTCAGTGTCTCAGCCTCGTTTCTTCAAGGACAAAGTAGCTCAGCCCTGGCTTTCCTTTCCTGGACTACACCCTCTCCCCTTTTGACTCCTGTACACTTCTGACTTTAAACTCTGTTCCGACAGTTCTCCCTCCAAGGGAGAAATGTTCCTTACAACTTGAATAACCTCTCAAAAACTCCAGCCCACACAATCCACAGTACACCACAGTACCTTTTTTACAACGCCATGAGCCAAATTCTGCTGAATATGAACTAACATTTTCTCAGGTGTTTTTTGCTCTTTTTTTTACCTCAGAATTACACTGAACACCCTACCTTGTTTTTTTTTCTGAGTAATATTTAAAATGGTCAGAATATTTGTATTTCACAATATGTCTTATCTCATGTTATGTTATGTGAACAATGAAAGGAATGCTCCTGCATCCATCTCATTGACCTTCGCAAACTAGCCCACCCAATTCATTATGTCAAAGTGCTTGAGGTGCAATTTCAGTCTGCAGATGATAAACCTTCCCTCAAACTTTGAGAGGGTCATGCTGGCATCAAACATGGCAGCCTTGCTGATGAAATGCTTGAAGCTCTTTGACAACTTATTTTCCTTGGTATATCTGTCACCCATGTTGATTCCATTAGCTGTTGCTGACAGTGAGCTGCAACGAATTGAGAATATATCAGTCTGGTGTCAAGCAATGCAGAGCAATTGAACCTCTAAAACATCACTTTGTGCTTTATAGGTCTGCAGGTCAAGTTGGCTCTGGAAGATACACACCTCACTGATGATTGTATCAGTAGCAATACACAAAAGAGTAGTCTACCCCTTTTCTGCAATTAACATAGTGGTCTATATGCATTTAAGGCACTGGCAATACTTTTGTAAAGGCAAGTTCAAGATGTATACTATTAAATCTATAGCATGGGTGATTATTAAATGTCTTATGTTTCAGCATAAACCTTTTAGTTAAGATGTGTAACGTCAATAATTTCCTGACATTGATTCTTGACCTTATCATGTTTTGTCATTGGTGTTTATATTTGTCCATGTGCTTATACCTGTACTTGTGCTGTACTTTACCTGTGATTGGTTAAAGGCTGGACTGACAACATCTTCCTGCCTCTGTGTGAAATGAGTCAGAACACTAATGCCTCCTTTGTGCAAGTGACATTGTTTAAAATAGCTGGTTCTGCTGCATAGTTATTTAAGATCTTCTCCTCTGGCACTGTCACATAAATCTTTTTCCCATTCTTTCTTCTCCCTCCGTCCTGTTGAAATCCTACTGAAATTCATTTCTGCAGAAGTACATTTTAAAAGACACTTCGGGTCCAGAGAATAGACTCTTCTGGTAATATTCCTCCTAGTTTACGAAATGCTAACATTAAATTCAAAGAAAAAGAAATGAGGTCAGACTGCTATATTTTATCTTATGAAGCAAAGCTCATATTTTGCAGGTGTGTGTGTCCCCCCACCCCCAACCCATGTCTCCAGAGATGGCACTGGTGCTCAAATTCTCTGCAACTCCACAATCATTGTGTTAAAGCTTCATCTGCAGCTCAGCAAGGTCTTAATGCACTCCCTGCTGAGCACATGCAGGGAAGATGTATCTCTCTTTTGAGTTTCTGGCTTGTCATATGTTTTATCTTGGACTCAATTAATTCTCACATTGTGTATTTTATAGACTGCTGATGGTGCCGGGAAAGGAAGTGATACATGTAAGTGTTCAGTAACACTGATGTGAAGTGCAGACGCTGACTCAGCCAATTTGACAGGGATGGCTAAGCAGGTTAAGTAGATTCCAAATGTGATACTAACGAATGCTGTATGTTCTTTAAATATTTTGATTACCCTGCTCAGTGTGTCACCTTTGCCTTCTGTTAAATATGACTACTTCCGCTTCTGAACCTGTTCTTGTCCTTCTATCATTTAGAACAATATTTGATTCTCCCATATTTGTTACTGCAGATAAGGAGTAGACTACTCTTTTGGGCATTACCACTATCATGATGCAGTTGTTTAATTTTTATTAATTGCCTTGTATTACTTGTATGCAATAAGAATTAGAAATAAATAACTTTCTACCAGTTATGAAATGATAAAACATAAACACTTCTCAAAACCTCTGTCAATGAAAAAGGCTTAACGTAAATCTCCCTGCTAAGATCTGAACAGATTGTATAGTCAAGTGTAAAAAATTAATAATTCTCTGTAAAGATTTCTTCATAAAAATGCACTTCCTTCCCCTAGTTTTTTGAATGTATCATTGTTTTATTGTTTGTTAGATCAGGCTACACTGTGCTGGTTCTTGTGAACTGCCCCAGCATTTTGCCTGTTAAATACTGGGTGCAGTTGACAAAGACAGACATAAGCAAGCTTGTATAAAAGGTTAAAAGTTTGAAAATGTGTGTGTGTGTGTGTGTGTGTGTGTGTGTGTGTGTGTGTGTGTGTGTGTGTGTGTGTGTGTGTTCATAAATCAACAGTAAGCAAATGAGTCATTCCTAAGAGTCTCATTAATGCAGTGTGACCCAGAAATAAGCATCTGTGAATGTTGGCATCCATAATTGTGCTTGCATGTATGTTTGTCCCATTCATATTTCATATTCATATTTTATTTAGCATTCACACCACAACACTTGTAACTGTAGATTATGAAACCCAATAGACAGATTTTTATTTTGGCAACATGAATGTACCATTGTTTTGGTGGAAAAATGTGTATGAAGATGTGAAAAAAAAAAAAAAACATGAAAATTTAAAATAAATCTAGTATGACTTTCTCAAAGCCTCTGGTAGTACCTCGAATAATGCAGTACAATTGCCTGCCAATCCAGGAATTATGAATTTCTCTTCTGACAATCTAGTTTGAAGCTTATGTTCCTTTTTTTCAAAGAAGTCGATGTTAAGCCATATAAAGACAAATTAAATTAAGCTTTTAAGTATTTAAGTGCAATGCATTCACCATGATCATTAAGCAAAGCAAACATATCTACAGCTAGAGTTCACCCTAGATGTCTAGCAGCATGTAAACTGCATCTCATCTTCCTTTCCCAGTTCTCTTGGTTTGAAGTGCACACATCCCAATTTCAGGGCAGGGCAGGATGGAAATCTCAGCTGGGAGTCTTCCTCTCTCTGATACACAAAGAATCATAAAACCTGCTAAGTGATAGGCATGAGGAAGCACAGTGGTTCTGTGCAGCATTGAGCAAGAAAGTGGGTCAGCAAACACAGAGGCCCTGTCAGAACCCCACAGTCATATGTGTGAAAACTATGTCTGTCTCTGAACCTGGAACGAGTGTGGTACATATGAGGGGGAACTCAGATTATTTGAAACAGTATCACTCTTTCATTGCACTGAAATAAAAATAAAATGGTAGGGTCTAAGTGTCTCAGTCTACTACAGGTTAGCTGCAGTTTGCTGCTGGGGTAGTTATTCAGCAGTCAGGAGAACTATTTTACCTCATACTGCTTCACTGAGCTCCATTGATAAACTTACAAATAGCTAGAAACTATTTTTCAATAGAAATTCTTCTTATAAGTTAAAGAACTAACCCATAGAGGAACAGACACATTTATTCAGTACAACATGTTAGTTAAAAGTGATACATGTAGCATTGCAACAATAGAAAAATAAGCAAAAGCTTGATATTAGGAAAATAGTAATGAGAAACACTTTGTGAAACCTTTTGCTGTTATCTCAGTTTCTGTATAAATGTCTCTTAAAATTTGATCATTTAATTATAAAGTAAAATCATTATATGTGACATTTTACATTATTCAATAAGTGATTTAATCCACCATTGCAAAGAATGAAATAATATGTGAACTTCTAGGAAAAAATGACGTCCAAAGAACAATTGAAATCAGGTCTTTCAGCCAAATGGGTGTGAGTTTGACCTGCCTTCATGTTGTGGGATGCAAGAGAATTTCTAAAGATTTGGGTTTACATCACTCTGCAATAAGGCAGAGAATTTACATGCAGCACTTTTGCTATCTAAAGTGGGTACAAGGGTATGCCATAGAATCTTCAGACAACTGTGAATGAACCCTGTGCTGACAGCTAAGGAACACAGAGGAGAGACTATAATGGTTTGTGGCTGCTTAGCTATCTCAGTGCCTGGCCAGATTGCAGTCATTGAAGGACCAATGAGTTCCAAGCTGTATCACAAAGTTCTTCAACAGAATGTTAAAGCATCTGTCTCCAATCTATACTCAAAGCAGGCTTTGTCATGCAACATGAAGCACTAGTAGTAAATCAACAACAAAGTATTTCAAGCAGCAGAAGTACCACATTTTGGAATAAATAAAAGTCTAGACCTCTGTCCCAGTGAAATATAGTAAAATGATATGAAGCAATCCATTCATGCAAGAAATCCAAAAAACATAAATCATTTGAAAAACTTGTGTAGGCATACTTCCTAACTATCATGCAGAATACTTGAAAAGTGTTTAGTTGAGGTTTTTGCCATCAAAGGAGGCTCCACTAGTTGCTAAAATATGGGTTTGCATGCTTTCTCCATCAGTGACTTAGATTGTTTATACAATTTGTTCATTAAATATATTGCAGAGAAATTGGTGTTGGTCAAATAATGTTTATTTAATATTAGGAAGATCAGATCATATTTTATGAGCCAGTCACCTAAAATCTAGATCATTCACATTAAATCACGTTTTCTTGGACATTTTGGTTAAATTTCATATGTGAATTTCTTACATAACTAAAATACTAATATATTTTTAAAATAACTTTGAATTGTATACATCATTTATTAGTTTTTGAGTCTTGGTAGTTGAGTCAGATTTCATTTAAATGTATTACATATTATACACTTTCATTTTGTTATTGTGTACATTTTTTTTCATTTGCAAGGCAAGCAATTTTTCTTATCATCAGGAACAAACTCATCAAGCTGCTACTTACATGCATTTAATAATGAAGGCTTATTTGCAGCAACTCTGACATCTGATTGCCTGCCCTAATAGATATTTTGCTGACTGTGTAGCCTGTAACTCTCCATATCCACTCACATATCACAGAGACCTGCGACACTTAGCAGCATGATCATCACATTACAAGTTTATTAAATTCTGAAACACAATGCAAATTCAGTTTGCTTGACTCAGCAGACTTGAATGAGAATGATGGGCTTAGTGGTTAAGGGAGGGAATAGCCAAATAATGCATTCCTATTTTCAACTTCTTAACATGTTTGAATCCCATACTCAGGCCTCAGGAGGCAATCTTCTAAAATCCTTGTAACTTCATATAACCTCCACAGCCTGATAAACTATGTTACCGCTCAAAGAAGAAACCACTCTCACCTCCATGAGCCCTTTACATACTCATGCCCACACAAGTTATTTAGAGGTCAAATGCACATTACAGGTCTAATATACAAATGGTGCATTAAAGGTCATTCCTCTCATCAGATCTGTGTTTTCTCATTCCTTTTCTCAGAGTGGCCATTAAAGGCACATCTCATGCACATCTCATGCACCCCCCCTCCCCTCAACCCCTCCCCACCACCCACACACACATAGTTTTCTGAGGTCCTGCTTCCAGAAAATATGGCATGGGCATGAAGATTACGAAAAGACTGTTTATAATTTCACATCTGTGTTTTGGATCAAATGAGATTTTAAACACTTCACAAGCATGCTTTTATCACTCCCTCCTCTTAGAATTAGCAAGGGTAAGTGCACCACTTGTCTCTCTTATGAAGAGAGAGCATAGACTTGCTTGACTGTGAATTTGTTTGTCTAAACTTGCACCCCCAGCCCCCTTTAATCACTATGGAACCTTCAGCCTATGACAGAGAATAAGCCTGGCCACTGGGCTCCACCAAGCAGACGGTCGCCTATATGCTATATATAAATGTCACACTCTTTTGTTTTGGGTTTTTTCTATCCATTTTCATCTACATCTATCTGGACCTTTTTTACACACATCAGAATCCTCTGATCAGGTTAGATTACCCAAAATCAGGCTTCTCATGCACTCAGAGGAATAGGAAATGCCATGTCAAAGAAATGAGAGTTAAATGAGGCAAGAAGCAGATGCAGCTGCTGATAAAGGTCAGTGTAGATGTTTTTTTTTTTACTTACATCTATGGGTGTTATGAAACTAAAGTTTGGGCTGAGGACCCAAGGAAAAAAAAACATAAGGCATCTTAAGAGGATTTTTATTAGCTGTGTTTCTACATGTCTCTGAAATGATTTTTGAGTAGTACATCATTACTGAATGATTTCTAAGACCTTGCAAAACCTAATATATATTTTTATCTTGGCAGCTTTAGTTAGCAAGCAACCTCTCTGTGGATATTACTATAATTCATTCCCTTGAAAAATATTTTAAAAGATTTTGCTGCAAGGGCAGAGTTTCTCTCACTTCATATTTTCCTCATCTTTTCTTTGTTGATATCCATATGTCCTAATAAATTCATGTGATGTATGCATTTTCTGACACATTATCAATGTTGTCTAACATTATAAGGGCATGAGTTATAGTATGATATAGTATGATTTGCTGTGTAGAGCTTTGCTTTACACAGCATATGTTTTTTCTTACAGAAACACACTATAATTAATCATACTAGCTGTAGAAGGTTATCTCCTGATCAGTGGCTCAAATATGTTTTAATCTTGAAATTACAAAACTAAAAGTATTTAAGTATTCATAATTAATGTTCATCTACAGGGCCTATTTTACCCTGTTCCCTTATAATCCATGCATGTTTCTTAGTCACAGAATTAGATTTATTAAAGCTCTTTGGTTACTATGTCTGTGTTGTGTGTTCAACAGTCAATACCACAGACCATTCTGGAGAAAACCATAGTGCTTTTTCATACGGTCAGTAAATACAGATTGAGTCTGAAAATACCAAGCATCACTCTGTCCATCCTCGAATTTGTCAGAATACTGGCATGTCTGATCAATAACTGAGCCAATTATGCCTCTGAGGTCTCGGTGTGATTCACAAATCAGTCCATTTGTGGATTATTAAACATCTAGAAATTTCACACTTTGATTTCTTGTCAAGAGAATAGTTTTTATTTCCTTGTTAATCAAAAACTAATACAAGACTTTTACTCAGTTGATCCTTATAAAACATGAAAATACATGAAAAAATACATTATTTAAAAGTAAGACAAATGATATTTTAGCTGCTTGAGAAATCCCCATGTGTAATTGAAAAATATAAATGTTCAAATCATTTGTTTCATGTTTTGAAACTGTTGTGATTCCATACAGTTTTATTAAAATGTTAAAAGTTGTTATCTCATTGCTACTGTTACATCTCAATATTGCTACTAATCCTAATATTTTATCCAGCTGTTTTTACTGATGTCAGATAAGTTTTTTCAAGGCTAAATCTTTCTCTAATTTTAGACCTCATTATAGGTTATCCTATAGTGGCCTCTACTTTTCAACTGAGGTTTTTTTCTAAATATTGTGCAATAAAACTAAGTTCTATTACACATACTTGGTGATATTTTTATTTGCTTTAGCAGAGCACATTTCTGAGGTCTGATCATTCTCACAACTCCTTTTTGCCTCAGCACCGTCTAAAGCAGGAATGCCTAAACCTGGAACTGTGCTGTTCTATAGAGTTTAACATACCTGCCTCTAGGATTTAGATGCTACTGAATGATTTGGTTAACATTATTAGCTATGTTATAGTAGAGTTGAAACTCTGCAGTGTGGTATACCTCAGGGCCTGTGTTTGGCACCCCTGATATAAAGTGTGTTTGCCCAAATGCCAAATCGCTTACCTTCTCTTTCTCTGTGGCTGGATCCACAGAGGAGCTTTGTGTAAGGGGCCAGAGGGATTCATGCTTTAGAGCAATCAATTCTAGACTGAACATAGGATTGCTTTCTTCTTGCACAAGGAGGGCAGAACATTCTTCCTCAGTTTTAGTGTCATTAGAAGCATTCAGGAGACACTGAGGAGAGCAAGATAAATAGTGAGGGATACGGGGAGGGGGTTTGGGGGGAAGCCTGGCATGCCTGGCATGACTCCACTACTGCTCTCTTGTACCAGCATATCTGGTTCTCACATGCTGTCAGCGAGTGGGCCTGTTCGTGGGACCAAAGCCCTGAGGGAGCTTTTCTAAAACTCATTTGGGGAGAGTGCATGACTGCACTCAAAAGTGCCACACAGCTACATTAGAGATGATCTCCATCCTCAGAAGAGCTCAAGGGGGTATATGCTTGGGATGGAGATAGATAAATAAAAAGGGCTTGTGCTGACTAGATGGTTTCATTTTGATCTTCTTTTATTGTAGAGTTCTGCATCATTTTCAGTGGTGAATCAGCACAACGCAGTCAATAATACTCAATTGTTTCTCAAGGGTGTTTCTCAGCCTCATTTTTTAAATAGTAAGCTTATATCGGTTAATGGTAAAGTTATTAAAGCTGCTGCAAATTTACTTTATAGTTCTTGTTAACTTCTGCCAGACTCCTAGACAGGCACTAAGCAAGTTGATTCTCTTCAATCCCACATGTACCCTCCCTCCCAACACTTCTCTAAAAACCCTGCCTCCAAAGACATGTACACTTAGCCTTCCATTCTATGTGCCATGTGCACATGCACAGTAATTGACAAGCAGGGAAGACCACCTCCTTTTAGTGAGGTCTCCTAATTGCTTAGCATAGCCGTAGCATGTTGAAAGTTTTTGTTGGATTGACTTTTCACAAGGATGTGTTTTCCCTTGGATCAACTATTTTAGTAACAGCTACCAGAATATAAAGGTTTAGCTGAACTGATATTCTTTCTAAAAATAAAAATAAATATCTTATGTAAGTATCACAGTAGAGTAATTTTTATTATTTTCACCAGTTTAAACTATATTTAACATTGGCTGTTTTACTTTGAGTAAGGTAGTAAAAGAAAGCAAATTCTAAAATAACATTTGTATAACAATTATTTTTCTTCAGTTTCTTTAAGGTTAGGCTTTAAGCTAGGCATGAGTCGAGCATTTGTATGACTATATTTGTATAAAATCAAACAAAATTCCTATGTATTAATTGTTAGACTGCCTAAAGCCAGATTGTACAGGAACAGAAATATAGCTATAACAGTGGCATTTGCATGCTGGAAACATTTTTGAGGGCAAAACACATCTGTTGCATTACTAGTCCTGATTTTTGGGTGATAATATACCAGAACACTCTTACCTTTGGAGAAAGTGCCTTTTTAAAGTACCAAATAATTTAAAGTAGAGTAATTAAAAACTAATTGAACTAAATTTTAGAGCTGACCTTATATCATTAATTCGATTTTTATGAACAGTAAGATGCCTTGTTTCATCTGGAGACTCTGAATCCACTATTGTTTTATTCCTGAGGCTTTCTTTTTCTCAAGTATTATGTTCCCCCAGTTAAACTTGTCTTTATTTTTTTTAATGTTATTTTTATGTTATTTGCTTTCTCTTTAACTTATTTACTTTAATGCTGACTGTTAATGCCTATCTAGAAAGGGAGGATATAAGGTGGAGCATTGATCAACAGTGGACAAGTGGCAGAGAATGAAAAGTAAAAGACATGCAAAGTAAAAAGGAAGATGAGAAAGCAGATGAATAAATTATGACCAGGGCATTCATAAAGTATACAAAAATATTTTGGGCACTTAAACAACTATATATATATATATATATATATATATATATATATATATATATATATATATATATATATATGCTGATGACACTAACAACGCCAATAACATAAAACCATTTCAGACCAGTAATTCAGTACCAGTAATGAGCCAATAATGTTCATTTAATTACATTGTGAACAAACTTCAAATTATGGTTTAATACTGCTGCAAAAGTACTGATTTAGCAAAAATAAATATAAATAAATAAATAAATAATCAAGACCAACGAGCAATCTTTTAGCTTTGGTTTGTTCCTAAAAAGCTTTCTGTCCATTTGAAAGGTCCATTGGTTCTCTGTCCTTACCTATGTAAGCGCCCAAGGTCATTGTCGTGTGTGCCTGAACCTCTTGAGGTTTCCTTTATCAAGGACTGCACACAGTCCTTTAACTGCATACAGCTGATTTGGAGTAGAAGTAGGCAAAGGAGAGGACAGAGGCTGTGGTCACATCACATTGTCTTTCTGCATTGATGCCTCCTCGCATGTGGCACCCTCTGTGCTTTTTAAATGTCAGGCCTGAGGCTGCTTGAATAAAACATTGATCAAGCTACTCAGGTTCATCTTCTGCTTAGGATCTGTACCTGGAGGCAACCTTGCTTCGGTGACCTCTACATATATTAGGAGTGAGATAGGCCACCTCCTTTCCTAAAGACCATAGCTTTAGCATCCATCCATCACTGCTACTTTATGCATTCACAGCAGGAGATGTCACATGAAGTTCTTTTGTAAGTCTTCCATCACCACTACCTGAATTATTGCTATTAATACCAACATATTTTATTGATTTAAGAATCACATTTTAAAGTGCTCAAGAAATACAAACATACATTTGTGTCTGGTTATTGTTGAGAACGCCAGTCTGTGATAACCCCCATAACATACTATACACTTTCAGAAATGCACTTTTGAAAGATGTGCTGTTACAGAGATCCAGATTTTATAAAACAAGCTCATGTAGAGTCTAAGAACACTGATATTTGAGCACCTGGATATTGCTGAAATTGGCAAAAACTCAAAAACAATGCCTTAGCATAGTGGTTCCCAAATTGAGTCATGTGCCTGGCACATTTCTTGTATGCTTATCTTGCACTAACATACCTTATTCAACGTATTTGGGAGTTACATTTCTTTATCACGATTGTTGGCAGTGTCTTAGGTTTTAGCTTGTATGTTAGCAAGGAAATAAATAGCCTAGAAATGAGCAAAAGAAAACAATTGAATATTTTTTTCAGGGTATTGAAAATAGAAAGTGACCTACTTTACTATCTTTATCCCTAACTGTTGATGATGCTGTTAAATGTGGGAGTCTGTTGTTTTCTTTGCCTACTTTTACTGCATGTTTTTTTCTGGGACATATTAAATATAATATATATATTATTTAGCTGGCTCATGTTGATTTTCAGGCCCATTGGCTGGTCTCTGAAATGCATAGGGTAATCAGAATTCTATGGTGGTGTTATATTGCAATGTGCAAAAACTCCTGAATCTAGCTCACTCGCTCAGTGAGTAACCATATGACATGTGTTGGAGCCTAGACATTAGAACATAAAGCATTAAAAAGCAAGCTGTTCTTGTGTATAATATGAAATATAATATTGCCAGTGCCACTGGTAACCACATTCAGTCTTGAACCCAATTCTCCCTGTTGGAAAATGTGCTCTGACTACCAAACCAAGAACCAGCTCTGTGGTGCAGCAGCCAAAATACACAGACATGGAACATTTTCCATAATACTACCCTCTCCTTCAGGAAGTGATGGTCTCCATCACATTGCCCTTTCCATTTGGGAGCACACCAACACACTTCACACATTCCATGTGACTCACATGCTTCCTCCCTTCAAGTAGAAATATCACACATACACTTTACTTGGTGGTTTATACTGGGCTTCACACCATCCCCTTACAGTAGGGCCTCATTATGCCCTTCCACTTCTGAAACCATTTGCAGCAAAGGCAGAGGGCATCAACCACACCAAGCTTTGAACTCAGGTCATCACAATGTTGATAAATAAGTTGAAGGTTCAATCACAATGTCTGCCACATTTTGTGAAAGTGATTGTGCTTACATGGTGTTTGAAATTCAATGTGCTGAGCAATTAATAGCCCATGTAGTCACTGTGACCCACTGCTACTACTGTTAACTGGACTGTAGTAGCCAAACAATTTGACCTAATTCTACCAAATTTGGAGAGCTTCCTCACATAGTTCAGCTCTGTTTCATACATTGTATGTATGAGTTACAAAATTTCATTGGTCAGTAACAGTCAAATGGTTTGACCTACCAAAGGATTTGTGGATGAACACCTCACATTTTTTTGAGAATTGGATTCTCACATTCTAGCAGGACTTTAAAGGGTTTTTTGTTTTTTTTGGTTTTTTTTGAAAAATTAAAAAACACAACATTAGGAGAATTTCAGGAATCAGAAAGAATAATTATTTTTGATTTCAGCTAAAATAGAGTGAAATGTTTTTGAAGACAGTGAGCTGGATTTTTCCTATTTTTAACTCTCTGTTTCCAGCAACAGTGAATGAGCTTGACACATTTGATTAAGTCATCTTTAAAAAATCTGAAAAACAGATTCTTGTTCATTGTTGTAGCTTTGTCTTTATGCTGGCGTGTTTTTTGTTTTTACATTTGAGTTGTAAGGTAACTATTTACAAATAGTACAAAACATATATACAGTTTGAACAACCCTTAAGGAACTTTAAGATGTTTTTTCAGTGTTGGAGATTTACTCTATGTGGAAAATGTTTAAACTTAATCACATACACTGAATGGACACTTTATTAGGGACAACTGTCCTTTCACGATTGGAAATTCCCTGTATAGAAATTAGACACATGATCCCAGAGTGCAGAATTACATTTTCCATAGATCACTTTCAGTGATTATCCACATTAGAATAGGAAAAAGAAGTGATCTAAGCATCTTTGAATAAGGCATTGTTATCAGTGCTAGATGACCAGAGGCCAGAATTTAAAAAACTGCCAACCATGTGGGGTTTTCTTATACAACTGTGTCAAAAGTATATTAATAAAGGAAAAACATCCATCAGTAGGGGATACTTGTTAATGAAAGGGGTCAAAGGAGGATGTCAAGAGTCATTCTGACAAACAGGCAGTGTTTGTCAAATTGTCCGTGTTTAAGCAAATTGCAGCCAAATACATTTGTGCTCCAACAAATGTGTCCAAAAGCACAACTCATTGTTCCTTAACACTGATAGGATATAACAGCAGACGACCAGTTTGTGTGCCATTGCTGTCTAAGGGAAACTGAAAGGCAAGACTCCAGTGGACAAAAGAGCACAAAAATTGGATCACTGAGCAGTGGAAAACATTTCCTGGTGAGATCCAGATTTCTGTTGCCCCATACTAATGGGAGGGTCAGAATTTGGTGCAAGTAGCATGAATCCATGAGCCTTTCCTTTCAGATATCAAGGCTAGTGGAGCTGGAGTAATGGTATAGGGAATGGGGTTTTTTTTGCAACACATTTACAAATTTGCAATAAAAACAGCAAAGGTATCATATCAGTGAAATAACATATGTAATTAGGCAGTGTCTTAGATTTTAGTTTCTTAAAAGTAGACACCCTTTATTTTGATGACAACTTAGCCCACTCTAGGTGTTCTCTTAACTTGCTTCATAAGGCAGCCACTCTACAAGTCTCATATGATCAGAGTGAGGGATTAATGTTCTGAATGAATTTTTTTTTTTTTCCCCTTTGGAAATCAATTAATATATAGGCTACCTATTTTCACTATTGAGTCAAGAATGCGCTGCTGGACTCAATAGTGAAGGAAAGGGACCAGAATAGTGAAGGAAACTCAATAGTGAAGAAAAAGAAAAGGGAATAGTGAAGAAAAGGGACCTCGTCCACTATAGGGCTCACCAAGAAAGCATCGCTGCTCCGTAATCATCCTCTGTGGGAAGCTCCTGTCATTGACATAACAAAGCAAGCTTCTGTCTAACTGTTCTGTAATGAGAACAGTGATGAGTGTAATTGCTTCTATCTGTGTGTACTTTGTCACAAGCTATCTGTTAATTAAAGCCCAATATATGTGGTGGCATGGAGTGTTCGTGTATGATATTTAGGGAAGATATACTATTTTCATAGAAAAAAAAGAAAGAAAAAAGAACTAGATACATGAGAAATATCTGTTGATTTAATGCCATTTTGAATGGCACAATACATTATAATAATATGCTCAGTAAATATAATGAAAATGTGGTTAAATTGTTCATGCTAACTGAAGATCAGACAACACCCATAGCACTGAATGGGACTCTGTGCTGTGAAGTGCTAATGAGTTAGATCATTACTCAGGCAGCTCTGCAGTCTTGACAGATGACTGAGCTTACTGATATAGCCTTGTATTTGCAACACTATGTTTCAGAAACATTAATGAGCAGTGTTTGTCTTTCTGTCACACTGCCTTTCAGTTCTAGGTGGACATATCATTAAATGATTGAAGAAACTTCCTTTCTGGGCATAAAATGTGACCCCCCCTCCCCCCACCCCACCCCCGCCCCATTCCTAAACTGAATTGTAACTGTCAGTTGGCCATCTTTTAAGAAGTATATTACATGGCAGTTTTCTCACGATAACAATAATGAGTTGCCAGAATTGTGCACTGAGGACCTGCAGTAAGAGAAGAAAAATGAGACAGACCAAGGTGGGTGCAGGCAAAGACCAAATTACCATCAACATTCAATTCCAAATCTGTACCTTCTTTTTAGGCTCTCTTTTTCAAAAGAAAAAAAAAAAAGCCTTAACCACCGTTGTCTTGTCATGTCCTCATTGTGCCTAGAGTGCCCCCTGCTGTTTAAAAAGATTATTCAGCAACCCAACCTTCATTAAAAAGTGTTCTACACCAAACTGCACTTCATAGCATTGACCAAAAAGAAAATACAAAGCAATATCAAAGGTCACAAAGTCTCTTCGGCTTTCCTCCTTCCATTTGTCCCCTGTTCAACCCTCCAGGGCCTTCACTGGGTTCCACTCTGCTGAATCATCAGAAACACTCAATGCTGGATTCATTATATCCCATCCCTGACTTCACCTGTCCTCCTGGCCCCCATGAAGTCTACCATGTGGAACAGACATGGGTCAGAGATTTATGTGTTCTGATTGCATTCCCCTGCCTTAACCCTCTCAATTTTTCTTTCCACTTGCTCAGCAAGCATGGATGTATGGTAGAGCTCTAGTAGAGTAGTGAGGGCCATCTCATTTGTGCACTAAACCGTTTTGGACTAGAATATGCAAATAATTCTTGCAAATAGTGAGGGGAGCCCATAGTGAGGGGAGACTAGCTTACAGTGAGGCCTGGTGACCCTTCCCTTGGCCTCAACCGGAGGGTGGATCAGGTCTCTAACACTCTCCATAAAACCCACCTTGATGGATCCCTCCTCCTGAGCAATGATCTATCACAGGCAGCTGCTGGACTTATAATGAAGTTGTGTTGCTTGGTGCAGTGTGCATATAAATTCACTCACAAGATGCACAAAGCACTACATCTTCATTTCTGCTCATCTGCATTGGCGGCAGTATTTTACTGCAAATGATGCTGATGACCTGTATATTTTGTTCACTAAGCACTTTCATGACTGGATGATGAGCTTGTGGAGATGTGGTAGCTTATGAGGTTAGGATGTGGATCTTA
This sequence comes from Electrophorus electricus, assembly GCF_041902795.1. Lineage (NCBI taxonomy): Eukaryota > Metazoa > Chordata > Actinopteri > Gymnotiformes > Gymnotidae > Electrophorus > Electrophorus electricus. The sequence goes on along the minus strand of NC_137498.1, from coordinate 36,843,309 downwards.
TACATGGTAGTATATTGAGAGTAATCCCCTTCTCTCTCATGAGTCCAGAGAACTTGGATGAATGGAGTTATTGAGCAGAGTGTTAAATCATGACCACAGATGTTTGGCTAAGTGCTAAGTGTGAAAACAGGTCAGCAGTGTGAGGACCAGCCTCTCTGATGTATTTAATGGGAGCAACGGGACTTGCCTTTATTGGATGATTCATCAAAGGATTGGCATGGTAGCTGCCTAATATTGACCCTCTTAACGCCCAGCATGGATGGTCAGTCAACCACAGCCCTGCATTAGACCAAGCATGGTGCGGCAACAACACCATGAACAGAAGCTGACAGTGGCATGATCAGCTTTAAGTTCTCATTTCTTATAGGCACCAACCTCCATAGCCAATTTAACATCTGTTTTTATTACATGTGGTTGCAAAACACACCCATTTTATTATCTCATGCACTTGTATAGGAGTATTTTCTCTTAAACACATTAAAATAATTTTAGAGCAAGAGAGGTATCTGAAAAGTAGTGAAATGTGCAGCGGATAGGCATGGGTGTTCTCAGGAGAGGAAGGACAAATGGTTCATATTATACAAAGAGCTCAGAGTCCAACTTACCAGCATGTACACAAGCAGACACTGATCAGCAATCTCAGCCTTTGCATTCTGTTTTTGTATACAGGGAAATAACACTGATGGCACAGCTGGGCTCTTTTGGCCAGGCCAAAACAAGCAAACAGGAAACAGACAAGGAAATATCTTGGCAAATTCCGAGAATGAATAAAACATCTGTGAGTTTCACCCTGTGAACAGTATCCTGGCCATCTTTGCCTGTATACAACTTGTAGATATGACGACCTCATCCCACCCTTAGAAATTGACAGGACGCACCATCATAGTTGTCATGTTCACTATTAGGCTTGGCCCTTTCCAGTAATACCACTTGATGCCATTGTAACGCATTACATTGGAGACGCCAGCATAGTAGATTCCATTCAAGTTGGATGGTCCACATGCTTCAAACCACCATCCTATAATAAGAAAAGGATAGTAATTAGTGTTCATTCCTAAGTGTACTCTGCCAATTGGTCCCTGACAAAATCACCAAAACCTGATATGAATCTATTTCTAAGGCATTTTTATTTCAGGTCAGCAATATTACTCTTTATCAAAACAAATTGCATTTTTACTACTCTCACCTCAGTTACCATGGAGACAGAAGACTGCATTGCAATACAATAATTTTATGGTAATGTGATGATCTTTGGTAATGAAGGAATCTGAGAAAATTCCTTTGCATAATGTAATGAAAGGCTTATTACAGGCTGAGGGAATTGGAATGGCCTATGAATAGATGAGGCCACATTTTTACCCCCAGAGGCCATCTGTGCACACTTGCAGCTGCATCGGTCATTGTCCTGGTCCTTCGTGCTGAACATGGTGCCGGTGCGGGTCAGGCTGCTGGTATGACCAGCCGTGCCACTAAAACCATGAGCATGTACACTGGAGAAAAGATAGCATCAGATGTGCTGTTACACAACACTGAAGAAAATAATCGGAGTGCAGGTTACAAATGTTTTCAGCAAGGGCCTAAATATGGAGATGTTGGTCTTGTTGTGTGAAGCAAATTACATTTGAAGGATTTTGTTTGCTTTCAGGCCAGTCATACACTTTACATTCAATGACGTTTTCAGGTGTCATGGAATTTATGGTACTTTAAAACTCTCCGACCTGAACTTCACATTTGTTATATAGAACCAATAAGGCACTTGTGAAGTATCTTCAAAAAAATATATCATATGAAGAGCTTTCATTGTGACTGCCCTCAGTAACTTGCATTCAGCTGAGTATTACTATGTGACCTATATTATCTATAATGTGTTGCCTGCACTCATGATGCATGATTTTACATATTCAGCATGGAAAACACCAGAGAAAAAGACCACACAGCAATGGTCTGTGGGAGAGCTTGTTGGCCAGAATACATCTTTGCACTGCAGGTCCTTTGGCTGGCTGTATCCATGTGAACACAACACACCAGAGGCAGTGCCAGCAATCTCAGCAGGCGAATAAGATTCACATAACGGTATGAGGTGAAACAGGAACCACACACAGTGGGATCTGGCAAAGGATTTAACCGTTCCTTCTCAAGTTGTTTAGGTGGTCAGCCACACACTTTGTTTTTCAACAAGCCCAGATGATTTCATGGACACATGTAACTCTTTGTGCCCCTTTGTCCACACTTTCTTAATTTATTTTGAAGTAAATTATATTTTTGTTTCTGGTTCATTCACACTATAATTATGCCCACAAGCAATGCCTGGTGCTCTCACTGCAACAGATATCTGGAGGCAAAGACTGATCTTGCAGTGTTATGACAACTCCAAGTACTAGGCAAGCATCTTCCTAGTATCCTGTTCTACCTTTAGGAAGAACAGGCTGACAGAAGCTGGGATGTGGAGAAAAATGGAAAGCAAACAGTGCATTGTGATGGATGTATTTAAGGGTGATGATGTTAAGAGAAGATAAAAATTGAGAAAATTAATTTGTGTATAATGGATAAGAAAAAATGTTTTTACACCCAGCACAATAATGGTGAAACATAATAAGGATCTGTTCTAAGTTTGCTTGGGTACATGTTATACATGTGCATGTTACACATATGCATTTTATTTATACATTTTCAACATTCTCTTTCCTGAAAGCTTTAGTCACTCTGAAAGGTGAAATCAGTCGTGTTATTTTAAAATACCTCTGCAGCTCTCTGGTCTATTAATCCTTTAAATGTAAAACATACATCAGTACCTATATTTCTTGTCCTCTCCATCAATGTGGAAATTGTTGTACTGAGAGTAGGCCTGGTTTCCCTCCACATCTTTTAGTTGGACTTGCAGAGTATAGTCTTGGGAGGTGGTGAGAACGTGGATGAAATCATTTCCTAACCAATGTTCTCCTGAGGGGTCTCCAAATCCCTGTGTAATGGATGAACATTCAAGACCTTACTCCATCACTGGTACACATCTACATCTGCTGTAAAGGTGCTTTTGCACACTTACCCCTAGAACAATCTCTTTAAATTAATTGAATGTATTTTTGACTGACTTTTTGACTGACTACACTATTTCATTAAACAGCATTTGCTCAGTGTTATTTAAAAACTGTGATCAGGCACCCAGAAACCTCTGCACACACTTTATCTGCCATCCAGGAGGTCTAATCCCACGCTCAAACTTGGACCAAATGTTTATCATCCACTTGTAAAAACATTTTCTTGCAAAATAAATGATGGGCAAAAAGGGAGAAAAGTTTTTGGTCTTCATAGCCTATTGTGAGTGGAATATTCCCAGAGTAGCAATGGTAATTTATCTGTTGAAGTGGATAAGACAAATTACTATTGTTGCCTCATTGAAAAACATAATAAAGGTTTCTATCTAAGGCAGAGCCTAAGGACTGAGCATCATTATATTATATGAGCAAATCATTGGCTTTCAAATGAGCTTTAAATCTAGCTTTCTGTCATTAAATCAGAGCTTTATATCCTGTGTACTGCATTTAAGTGTGTCCTGCAGTGAATCATTAACATTAAGAACACTCAGTAGAAGGATAACACAATTCAGTTCTCTCCTCATTACCTAGCCTTCTAGAGTGTACTAGAGGAACTATCTAGAGTATACATAAAATAATTAACCATGGAGTTAGTTATAAATTGGTATTGAGGCCAGTGTTTGGAGCTCCCCAACCAATACTGAGTTAATACAGGTGTAAAAATGTCAAGTGACACAAGAACACAAGAAGGCACACTATGAAAGAAAAAACTGATGACTAGACTCTGCCTATTCTGCCATTTTACATTTGTGTTTTCAGTACTTTGGGGATTGAGACTCTACCATAAGTTAAGTTATCGTAGTAATCAAATAAAAACTTGGACACACATTAATCAGTGTTAAACATTGAAGCACTGTTTACAACTGCACATGTATGTAGGGACTCTCACCATTTTGTACTCTTCCCAGCTACGATGGAACTCCACAGAACCATCAAAGCGATGCTGGAGTACAGTCCAGCCTCCTCCTCTAGTCTTCATGTCACAGAACACCTAGTGAGTCAAAGCCATAGAGAATCATCTGAAAATGGCATAACAAAGCTTCTCATAAACTCCAAACTACTTTTATATTTGGAATATGAGGCTAGGTTGTACAAGTGAAGGATGAAAGAGGTTGTGCCCTCCAGGAACTAATTATTTACATTATCTTATTAATATTACTACTCCTACTTACTACTAACTACTACTACTACTCCTACTACTACTACTACTAAGAAGAAGAAGAAGAAGAAGAAGAAGAAGAAGAAGAAGAAGAACTGTCTAAAGACTTTTTTGTACCTTTTGGGCTCTAAAGAATTTTCTTGCCATTCTCTAGCATATCTCATGGCATTGTAATAAACTGAAAGTAATTCTAGGAGAGAGAATGAGAGCACAGGAAGCCATCTTAAACCTGATGATGAAATAAAGCTCTACTACTGCAAGCAGTGCTCATCTTCAGAATCCTCTGGGAAGGAAAGCCATACCAGTGACTGCTCACAGAACCATGGGGACTGTAGGACTAGGAAGAGGAGGATGAATTGTCTTGTCTACATGAGGACAGGGATAGGAGTGGTGCGTGTTTTTTATGGCTGTGCCTACTCTCAAGATTGTATTCACCCTTTTCCAGCATTATATTTCATGAAGCCAGTCTTCATGTTGAGCTTTAATTTACTATTTACTACTGGTCTGGTCTGTGCACAAGCCACATGAAAAATGAAATGTATTAAGAATCTGATATTTGAAATGGCAGATTTATATATAGAATAAACCTCAGTAAACATAGCCCTTCTCTTGGAAAACTACAAACATTCGTATCCTTTAAAAAAATAGAAATCCCATGAATCCCACTGTCATGGAATGCTTCCCCCCACGAATTATGTGGTGCGGCCCGCCGCGTACAGGGGAAACCACGTCTGTTTGTATCCACGCCCTCCATAAGGACACACACCTGCATGGGGTTTATCGTTACGTGTTTGTCTGTCTATTTAAACCCCAGTTAGTATGTGTTTCAGTGTGTGTCATTGTAGGTGTAGTTGTTGTTGTAAGCGTTAATGTTTTGTATAATCACTGTTACTGTTGCTTAGCCTTTGTCATCGTTATAAATGTTCACATTGTTAATGTAATAATGTTCACCGTTAATGTTTTGTATGAGTGCCATCATTGTCTTGTATGTTTTATGTCATTAAATGTCTTTCAACATCCAAGGGGTCTGTGCCCTGCTGCACTCAGGCCGTCACACCCACAGGGAAATTTTTTAAAATTGGAAAATATTAAAAATATGCACATTTAAATTATTTATAATTAGGTCACTAACCTACATCAATACTAGTTTCAGACCTAGGCAATACGTTATTTGTAACCAGTGTAATATCTCTTGTTTCTGATTTTTCACAACACACTGAATGAAATTTAAAGGGCCACATCAACAGATGTTAAACTAACATCTTAAGATAAGTTAAACACATTTTTCCCAACAGAGCTAAATCTAATCTAATTACCTGGTATAGCCAATATACAGTAAACCATAACCCTGGCCTTTAAATATACATTTTAAAACCTGAAAATAGCAACTGTTTCAATGTTTTAAAATATACATCTCTTTAGTATTTGGCTTTTCCATTCACTTGATGGTTAACAGATTGATTCTCAATGTTTCATATTCAAATTACCTTTGAGATCACAGAAGGAATTTATTCTGCCTTAGCTATGGCTTAACCTCTATTTTGCATAATCTCCCAAGAGTAATCATTGCTATTTAACCATTCTGTGCTATTCACCATGACAGGTTTCAATATATCAGAAAATGCTAAATCATTCAGCAGTATGTCAGTGTGTCATAAAAACACACAGAGAGGCAGTGATACAGTATAGAATACAGATCCCCCATGCCCATGGTCACCATGGCTGAGTTCAAATATGCTCAAAAAGTTACGACTGTTAAAAAGCACCATTTTGTGTCCGCTACCCTATGTGAGAGTTTTTAATCAGTATTGTTTCAGAACAGTGGTAGGATAAATACAAATACCTCCAGTACTGTTCAATGATTTCCTATCTTAAAAACATTTTGAATTATCACCCCTGTTCTTCATAAAACAAGCCACCTAACTTGCTGCTATAGGGGATAGACTGAAAGAGTGGTGATGTCATGTCTATTAGCTTTCCCACTGCTGCTTTAAACTAAAAGTTGGCACAAAACTACAAAACACATGCCAAACACCTGGCTCTTATGCCCACAGGAAACGCTGAAAAAATGGGAGTGAGTACACATAAAAAGGCCAATGAATAACAAAAACAATTTCTCCCATGTCTTTTTTTCTAAATATCTTTTTAAAAAAGCCTGTCAGAAATTAGATTTGATTGTAATAGCCAGGACAAACCACAAGGGAAAGAGCTGGGCTCCCTTACTTGAAAAGGAATCTTACACTGAGAATCAGACAGCCCTACATCAGAGCCTGTGGGAAAATGCTTTCTTCTTTCATAGTTTCGCATTCTCTTCCCCAGCATTACATATTCCTTCCACCGTTTGCAGAACAGGGCTCTAAAGTACATTATATTAAAATGTGGTCATCACAATAAATAAGAAATAAACCTAAATGTCAGCCTCACTAAGAGACCACTTTATTTCTTAAATAATAAAGATTCATGCTACCAGCTGCTTTGCAGTACAGAGTGTGTAGTTCATATTCGCTTTCTTGGGGGTTAAATTATGTATGTGTATGTGTGTATATATATATATCATAAAATTACCTTAATTGTCTGTGTGCTGTTGGTAAGGTGAATGCTGTATATTCCATTTTCTGTAATTCCATATCTGTATATATCAGCACAGTCTCTGAAGATCATGACCTTCTCTTTAGAGGAGCTGGTAATTTCTGGCAGGACACAAGATATGCACTAGGTATATACATAAGTGCAAGTTTTTTATTGTGTACTAAAAAGGCATGCCATGTATCCACATAGCAACTTCCTGTAATCCCATGTTGAGAAAGCAGCACCCTATAATACTCAGACAAAACCATCTGGCCCACAGTCTCTCGGTTAAGTTTACCGGAAATACGCTAATGCTTTCCAGACTGCCTGATAGATGTGGGTGAGAGTTTGGCACTGACCATTGCAGTGGGTTACCAAGGCCAGTAGCTGCTGCACAGTGTCTGAGAGAGCAGCTTGCTGGCGTTGGAGCAGTGTGCTGTTGCGGGTCGAGCTGGCCAGCTGTCCCTCGAGCAGGGTGACCAGGCGGCTCTGCCTGTCCAGTAGCTCCTGCAGCTGCTCTTTCTCCTGCTGGCTTGCCTGCAGTTCCTGACTGTGTCTGGCTTCCATATCAAGAAAGCGCTGTTCCAGGAGGCTGTGGCATATAAGAAAGTGTGACTGTCACGAATGGATACCCTCCTGGTGTCCCTGTTTCCATGGTTTCCCTGTCATGTCTCTGTTTTCCTTTGCTTCCTTGTTGTTCCATTCCTTGGTTTCATTTTCTCCGCCCCCTCGTCTGTTTTTCCACGCCTGTTATTACTTTCACCTGTGTCTGGTTTAGAGTTAGTTTATACATTTAAACCTTGTCTGGTTCACTGTATCTCTGCTGTTCATTGAATGTATGTAGCTTGTGTTTATTTTTCATAGCCTGTATGTTAATTCATTGTTTACGCAATGTTAACCATTGTTTACGCAAGCATCCCTGTGTTTTGTTCTAGCCGCTGTTCGTGTTTAGTTGTTCGTGTACCCTAGCCCTTGGTCTTGTCATGTTGTCTGGACTAGCCTAACGACCTTGACTTTGGATTTGCTCCTAATAAATCTCACTTTTCATCGCAATTGCATTCGCCTCCTTTTCGTTCATCCTTACAGTGACCCATTTTGTGTGACTTCTGTAGCCTTAACATTATTTAAAGGCTGTTATTACCACATTAATCTTATTACCACATTTTGAGCAGTTTAACTATGACTCTTTATCTTTCTAGATAAAGACCCACAGGCATATGAATAAACATTTGAGGCATTCTTGTTGTCACAGTTACTGCTTCGAGTGGCTAGTGGAGCTAAATTCCCAGAAACATCTGGCCAGTCCTAGGACTCCCAGATGGTGCTATTGGCTAGGCCTCACAATCAACCAAAAGGTAACATTCTGACAGTCTGTGTGAGTTTGCATCATATTGTGTTCCAAATTGATATGATAAATCTTGCTGGTCTGAGCTATATAACTCTTATTAACAACTTATTTATTAAAACAATCTAGGCACATGGAACAAGTCACTTTGGCAATTGAAAAATCATTCCATAAATCCCTCTGACTGCTCTCCATGCTAGTGCTATGCTAGGGCCTCATGCTTACATAAAGTAATAACACATAAGTAAAGCTTTGCTTTAATAATGGAGGGAATGATGATTTATAATATTTGGTATTATAAGATCTACTTATCTTACTATTCCATTTTTATATAGCTATTTACAGTAATATGTCTTATATCTGTATGTAACATATGCAAAAAAAAAAAAAAAAAAAAAAAAAAAAAAAAAAAGCTCATGTATGCATTCCTCAATATGAAAGTATTTGTTTCCCTTATCACTGTTTGCAGAATGACTGTACACATATAATTCTCTCCTCTGAAGACACAATGTTAGAATTGAGGACAGAGAAAAACATGCCAATACAGAATGGGTAGTGTAGGGTGATCTCTCTCTTTTTCTAGGAAAAACTTTGCTCAGAAGCTTGAATGATAAGCAGCTGAAAGGAATAGCAAAAACAAATACTCCTCTTGCATCACAAATGACCGGTTCACAACACCTTGACTTCTCAAAGGGGCCCTACTCTGAACAGACCCTTTCTAAGCTTTTACACCTCCTCCATGAGCACAGGGTGGAACTTAGTGAAATGACGTAACTAGAGTCACAGACAGCTCAGTCCCTTGGAGGTTTTACCTGTTTTTGACTTTGAGGCGGGACACCTCCTGATTTTGCTGGACAAGCTGCTTCTCCAGCCGGGTGGTTGAAAGATAGTACTCCAATAGTTGTACCTCCAGACGACTTGTTTGGTTCAGCACCTGCAAACAGGGCCAGATTGTGGTAAGCTTTTTGTAATGTTTGACAGTCATAGTACAGTTACTTATATTCAGTTGTTCATATACTTATCATAAATCATATCTGAATGCTGTAAGTTTGGGTCATTTGGGAGAAAGAGGTCATACAGTTTAAATAATATTATTTGCTTTGTTTACCTTGTTTTCAGTTTTAATCTAGCAGTGTTTGAGTTCATGCAATATAAAGTGTTAACTCACTGAAGCGTGGGATTCAAAAGGTCTCTATTTCTAACTTGTTTACATTTTCAGTGTCTTATCTGGGGTTCATGTTTTACCCAGTGATTATCTCACCATGGGTATAAGCCTAACTATTTTGACAGATACTCTAATATAATAAACATGTGCTCAAATGTTTTTTCAGGTTGTGCTGTCATGTGTAATGGACTGCTGTCAAAGAAAGGAAGACTAAGGATTTTTTTTTTTTTTAAAGGTACAAAATACAATGTTAAATAATTAATCTCTGAGTGGATAAACAGTACACCTGTTTTAGTTGGGCTACTGTCATAGTATTTTTGTCAGTTATCCAGCACCATTGAGCATTTCCACACATTTCTGCCTCTGCTGCAATAGGTAATGATAAATAAATGCAAATGAAAGATAATGGAGCTACAATGTTTGAAATTACATGTATCATGTGTCCTTAAATGCAAGAATTTCATTAAGACCAGAAGGTTTTTTTTTAGTTTTAGCTTGACATTGGTAGATAATTTGAACAATAATATGACCAAACTCTGTCTTTGCTAACTTTAAGAGACAATGGCATTCAGATGATAAGAACATGCTAAACTTCCTGGTGTCATACTGAGGACTGGGTAGATTTATTGCCTGAATCACAGAGAAAATGTGCCGGATTTCCTGACTCTTATGTCTCATGTTGCAACAGATGCTGTCAGTCTCGTTTCATCTGCCTCACCTGAGTCTCCACATCTGTCAGTTTGCGCGTGTGTTCTGCTGACTGGCTGAGAAGATTGGTTCCTATCTCCAACATGGTAGCCGTCTGGCTGTGAATGACATTCCTCTGCATCTCCGCCATCTCTGAGCGCACATTCTCCTGGATATAACTTTCTAGCTGTGAGTACAACAGAGAACACAGTGGGCTGAGACCACCAGCTCTGTCCAAATATGCATCTGGCGGAAAAATACCCATTGCACCAAAATCCATTACAGATGATGTATCTGCTTCATTCTGTGCAAAAGCTCGAAGCATGGATACAGCAAGTGCACTGATGTAAAAAAAAAAAAAAAAAAACTCCTCCTTGGGGCAGAGAAATAGAGACATTTGGCAAGCCTAGTGTTTATTTGATAATCCTGTGATCGTTTTCAGTGCAAACCTGTTTAGGATTGTCCTTTTCAGTTTCAATGATAGGCTTATAAAATTATTGAGTGGATTTGAGGAATTATTTTGGTCATTTCAATATATGAAAATTTCAAGAAGCAAAGCCAGCCTTGGAGCAGAAACCCACAAAGGGAATTAAGCTTTATAGCATGGCAGCTACTGAATTATCCATCTTTTTGTCAGAACTTGGCTCAATTTTGGACAAATGGACAGTCTAATACAGTGTACTCTTACAAGGGCTGGAGGGTGCACTCATCCATCTCCATGGTCTGCCTCTGTAACTAAACAACAGCTAGACATTAAGTTAATCAGTCTTTGTGCGTTCTCTACAATGTGCTTTGGCTAAGCTGTGATTACCATTGTACTGAAAAGTTTACGTGTGATCCCTGGGTGCAATCACAATTGTTCATCTGATTTAATTTATTATTCACCATGACATGGGGAAAACAACAATATTGTATTTTACGTGAGCTGTAAAATCCATCCATCTGTGAGTATTAAGCAAACCTCAAATTGATATAGCCTTTCTCAAGCAATGACATAGTGAAGACAAATTCAGCCAGACCGGCACTGGGCCGTGTAATATTAAGCACAATATTTCCTAATATTAAGTTCAATATTTCCTCAATGAGATATCATTTTTTTAAGAACGCAAACATTATAGCATATTAAAGTGCTACACTGGAAAAGGTTTAAAAGAATATAGTATTCTTAGAGATGTTAAGTCATAATTCACAGCTACATTTATGAAAGGGAAATGGAGTATATTACAAATGTTTTAAATGAGTTACATTAGTAGCAAATGCACAGTATGTGTTCATCCCTCTACAAATAACAGTGACTAACACATTAAGGATTAGAGTCTCTCAGAATCTTGGTCGTTTGGCACTCATTAGTCCATAGGAGCCTGGCAACAACAGCCAGTTCCTGTTAACTGACTTCTGTCTAAGACAGCATGGTGCTGGGGAAGAGGAAAGAGGAAAGTATGAACGCCTGACTTTAAGATACAGAGAAAAGGAATGGTATCTTTCAAAGACACAGGATAAAACCAGTATACAGAATTCAGGGGTGGGGGAGGTTCAGTAGTACTTTTTTCTTTGCTTAAAGTTTTAAATTATTTATTGTATAATCTCTTCACCCCAATGGCTCCTGTCATCACATATAGACTGTAAAACAATATATGTTTGTCCTTTTGCTTATTACCTGATGGAAAAGCAGGTTCAACCAGATTTAAGCAGCAAAAAACAGCTTTTTAGAATGATTCTTTATGGCTGTGTAACTAGAATATTGTTCTGCACATTGTCTTACACAGAAATTCCACTGAAAGCCTTATTGTTTACTGCATGCATTTGTTTTCTTTTCACTGGTAATGTAATGTATGTGATGTGATACAGTAGATAGATCATTTCAGTGATGGCCTTTAGCTAGAATATTTGTCACAGGAATGCATATGCAAAGCTGATTCTACAAATTGCTTAAAGCCCTATGAACCCAACATGAGTCAACGCTTTCTTGAGATTAATGACATTAGAGGAATTCAGCAAGCAGAGAAAGTTAACAATAACAGTTTATATCTAACAGTTTAGATCTAACCGTTTAGATCAAGCCTAACACTTAACCTGCTTATGGATGTCTGTATGTAGCCATGTTTTGAGGGCCTATCCACAATTTACTACATACAGCAGACAGTTATATTTTTCCTGCTGCTTTTGTCCCTATTGCATCAATTAAAAGTTGTTTAATAGAAAATGCATAAAGCAGGCCCAAGATACACAGACATAGTGGATGTGAGCATAGTTTGACCCCATCGTCATGCTCTGGCATCTCTGATACGGCCTGCATGTAGACAACAGTAACACCGCCATCCCTGTCTATGTGTTTATAGAGAGATCCTGAGGGAGACTTCACAATGGAGTTGAAGTTTCGACATCCCCATTCTCTACACGTCATACAGACAGCAGACTTATTACCAGCTGGTAAAACTCAATAACTGTGAAATCAAGGTGTGTAAAAAAAAAAAAAAAAGGAATTTATATGAACAGAAAGGGCAAAAAAAGAGGAAAAGAGAAACACTAGAAAATTATTTGGGGATTTTTAAAACAATACATGCTTTAAAAAATGTATACACTCAGGAAAAACTTTAATTAAAAAAACATGTCTTTGGGAAAATATCATGGGCGAAAATAATTAAAAATACATATTCAGCACAAATAGAGACCTGAGTTAAGGGCCACTGAAAGCTGTGATAAGATTGCAAATAACACAGATGAAACTCATGAATTAATCTCACTAACATTAGAATTGATACGTTTATAATCAAAAACTCTACATGAAATGTGTATTTCAAAGATAGATTATACTATGTAGGTCACAGTAAGTGCTATAGCTGCTGTATTTATGAGAGAGGGTTGGGTTGGAAGGGGGGATAAGATATTGAGATTGGGCTCAGATTTTTGTCCTTGCTTTCAAACTTGCGAATTGGAGTCCAGGCTTCTCAGTGGTCTTAGAATACCATTTCAGACCCTGTCAACACTGTCAGCTTCCTATGGGTGAGTCATACATTCAGGAAGGCTATTCTAAAGACTGACAATTTTTTTGCCTGCTGCTATCAGAGATCCCCAGAATTTTATGACATTAACTGCAGAATGCACTGGCACCAAACTTAATTTAACTGCTAGAATCATAATTTAGGCTGCTTAAAATGGAAAGAGGATGCATGAAGCCAGACAGGAAGAAACAGACAGTATACAGGCAATGTGTGGGAGTACCTTCTGTAGCCACTGTGTGCTGTTCTCAGTAGTGTTCTCCAGACTCTCCAGCTTGCTGTCCTGCCAGGGTGGTTTAGCATGGGCTGTCTCGGGGGAAGAGGGAGAGTCCCTCTGCAACGAGTTGGTCTCCTGGAAGTCCCTGGCCGGCTGGCACTGTTCCACCTCTGGCAGGATGAAAGTGTAGCTACAGGGGCCATGCTGCACCTGGTGCTGCCTCCTCTCTGAGCCAGTCACCACAGCCACTGCTACTGCCAGGCACCCCAACGCCAGCAACCAGCCCATTTCTAGTTTCAAGAATTGTAGATGGAGAAACAGACAGGGTCTCTGCATGGACAAAAAAAAAAAAAAAAAGAATGGAGTGCTCCACTGGAAACAGGTCAGGTGAGACACAAGCTTCTACAAGAGCCTTTTCCCAGGATTATTCCTGTTTTCAGTAAGTTTTGTTTTCCTTTCAAAAACTATTCTTGTTTAGCATTTGCCTCTCCTTGCTCCTGTGCCTTCTTTCTTTCTTGTCTTCTTTGGCTGATATACAGCTCCAAGGAGAGCTCTTTTACAACATTACCCTCACAATGCTGCACGCCAGAAAAGCTACTGTAGTTTTAAGTGAAGCAGAGCCAGGTAGGACGGCACAGGGTGATTGCTTCTTGGTCTTCACCCAGTCTGTGCTCTGCAATACAGGAAACATACTGCAAACACCTTCTTTGTTTATTTGATCTCAGAATTGTTTTCTGTTTTCCTTTTTTTGGTACAAAGCTTGAGTCTTAGTAGCTGAGTCCTGAATTTGAGATCTTTTAGGACTGTGACAGAGTTCTTCAAGCAGCAGTCTATAATGACATCCTTTCTTTTGACATTATCAGTTAGCCTCCTTCCATTACTCACTCTCTCACCCTCTTTTCTCCTCCCTTTCTCAGGAGCTGGTGGTGAACGCTGCAGCAAAAAATGCACAATAGCCAGACCAGACAACATTCTCTTCTCATTAGGCCCCCTCCTACTATTCCTCTCACTCTCTTACTCACTCACTCTCAGTCTGTCTCTTTCCCCTCCCCCTAGCACCTTGCCATCGCTTGCTCACAACAGTGTGTCGGACAGTCAGGGGCTATCCCATGCACACCTGAAGCTCTCAATTCAACATGGATTGCACATAAGGATGTGAAGTATTTTTCATTTTGGTTGCATATATGTCTAAGGCTCACACAGCCTGAATAAGTCACAATGTTTGACTACTGCATGAAGGTTTCACAGACAAAAGAGACTGGTGACTCACTCTTAAGTAGGCCATTTTGAAGCATATAAAATGCAAATGCTGTAGGAAGAATTGTTTCAGTAGATGTTTTTTTCTGTTGTGTCTGGTCTAGTTTACAACTTTGGATCTGAAACTTTGATTAATTTGAAGTTGTCAAGACAGGATTAAAGCTTACAAATTATAAAACATCTCACTTATTCATCTAAATTACTTGCCTTTCACACATTAGTCTGCCATATATTTCATAAATGGCTTACACAGGGCAGAATGTTAGCCAGCATAATCTACTGAGTATATATAGAGATTAAGTTGCCTGTACAAGCAGAAAATTATTCACTTACTGTCTTCCTCCCATCCCCTCCCTCCCTCCCCTCGCCTGCCTCTTGTGCCCCTCTACCCTTTCCTTGTTTCTTTACATGCTAGAATCTTACCTGTCAACAGTAGAGCCACGAACACCCATATCTCTAGTTACATCCTTGACCTCACAAGGTGACCCTAAACAGTATGTTGGGGTTGGTAAATGACCTACTGTACAGAAAAGGGGTACTGCAGCCATGTGTTTCAAATGTTTCACAACTTTTTGAATAAACATGTCATTACAATATCCATCACTGGAAGTGGATCAAGGCAAACAAGTTTTTTTTTATTTGCTCACACACGAGTGGGAGTGTTATGTCTAAAAGATTAATATTGCTAACAGCTGTGATTAATTGTGAAACTTTGTGTGGTTAAACCTGAGAATGCTGCATGGTATATTTCACTTTAATAGTTAACTCCTGCAAAGATATACAGGATTTTCTGTAATGGGCTTGTGATTAGACCAACTCACTGTAACCTTTGAGCAGTTCTAACTCAATCATACGCACAGGCAATTTTTGATATTTTGCTTTAAAGGTAGGATTAAAATAATTGATGTAGCCTATATCTATTTTGTCTTATACTTTCATATTTTCTTAATTATGTTCTGCTGTTTGAAGTAGCTAGGATATTTTTGAGCATATGAGTGTGACTCTCCAACACCCACCTGGAAAAACCTTTTAGAAAATAAAAAATTCACAGTACAGTCACGGATGTATTTTATGTTTATACAGAATGCATTTTAAATCAAAATATGCCTTAATGTGATTTTCTTGTTCTTACTGCAGGACATTGTAACCATTCAGTACAATCTTTAATTGAACTTCAGTTAAGGATTTCTTAAGCTATCTCCAGATAGCTTTAGAAATCTAAAGCCAGGATGTTAGGTGCAAGATTATAAATGATACAATGTAACAATTTTATATATAAAAAATATTAAACCTGGAGTACTTCCTTTCAAAAACACACAGAGTAAGAGTGAAAGTATTCGGTAATGTATTTGGTCTGAGTTTACATGTCTTATAAAACATGCTTCCTGCATTACACCATATTACATAGCCATTACTGGAAAGTGCAAGTTAGTTGAAACCTACTGCACCATAATTTATTGAGTGCATTATTTTTTACAACACAAGGCCTCCCTTAACAAAATGCACTAAGTTAGTACCCACAATGAACATTCAGATGTTTGATACTATTTATGTCAGTCTTTGCTGGATGATCTGAAAAACTTGTTTATTCTCTGACTAGTTATTAAGACAGTCCATATCCCCCGGTTTAAAAAAAAAAATTTGACCAATTCATTTAACCATAAACAAGCCCAGTTGCTTTCCTATTTCCTTTCAAGGAGTGTGACTGATACCAAGAAAACAGTGCTTATGAAAAAGATTATCTAGTTCAGCCTATGTTACAAGGCAGTGTGTTTCACTAGATACCCAAAGACCTTGAGTCGGTCCAACTAGTCTTCTTCCATCTGTCCTGGGGCAAACAGAGACCTGTCTAGGACCTTGGCCCTGTCAAAGCAGCTCAGTCATGCAGAAGAGCAGGGACATCTTTGTTGTTCAACATGTAAGAAAGAAAATAAGCCTTCAATTGCCCCACAATGTCATTCCACACTGGAACTGAAAGTCAGCATCCTCTAGAAGTGAGGAAAGAGAGAAGTGGAGGACATTTACAGAATCTGCCTCCACTCCTGGCACCTTAACTGGAATACTGCTGGGTCTTTGCTCCATTTTAGGTTAAGTCTGTTAGCTAGGTAGTTATTGTGTTGCACAAAGAAATAAATAGTAACTGCACCAGGCATGGCTACTTTTTCAGCTAGTAACACTCTGAAGGTGATGTATGCATAGTGTGTCTGCAAGTGTCAGATCAGCCCGTATGACTGATGTTTCCTACGTTGCTGTCAGTGCTGCTCTGTTAGACTCTGCCACTCTGTAGAAATTAATTCAACTGAACTGGAATTAAATACAGGACAAGAATATTGGTCTGTTGTATATAACCACTGCTTATACAAAACCATTCCAAAGTGACTCTCCATAAAACCATAAAAGACCATGGAAGACCATGATTAGACAGTTCTGTTAAATATCATGGTGATTTCCAAACTTTTGCATGACAATGCTGTATCTCTCACTTCTGTGAAGACTTGATCTGATCTACTGACCTGTTTCTCTTTCTATATATCTCTCTCTCCCTCTATTCTTTCTTTTTATGTTGAGAGTACTGGTAAGTTATAAATGAAGCTGAAACTTCTTTTTAACAATGGAATGCTACTGCATGGAAGGGAAATGCCAAAGGCAAATTCCACTAAAACACATTTTAGAACAGATTGCTGCAATTTTTAAGTGCCCTAAAATGTTGGTGTTTTGGTAGTTTTGGTTTCTCCACAGAGAATAGAACTGCATGCGGTTTTGGGGTCCAAATGGTCTTGAATAAAATACTGCAAATTATAATGCCATAAAGATAACTGCATAAATGAGTGGTTTTATTCTTCCACTAAAACATTTAGCATTAATAATCCTAAAAGTAAAATTTATTTTAGCTTACGAATAAGTTTTCTGGCCAGCAGTGACACATGTTCCCAAAAGCAATTTTGTTGTCTCATTCTACAGCTCATGGAAGCTTGGAAGATGATATTTTATGGAATACCCTAGAAGCATGCAAAAAAAAAAACATAATTATATTTCTTTAAAACTCTCAGAACTCTCTCTCTCTCTCTCTTGCTCTCTGTGTGTGTCTCTCATCAGAATGAATGATGTCCACATTTCTGTTTTATATCCTGTTTATGGAAAGTAACTGTTCAAATTGCTTCAATGTACAAACCTACCCAGTTTGCTTCATTTTAAACACATAATGATCCTTATTATTTGGAGCAAACTGCTTGTAGTAAACTTTCACTCCAAAACCATTTCAAAAGAGGTTGAAAGGAGTTACAGAAATAAGGAAAATATTGAACAGTTTTAATACTTTGAGCTGACCTTGTAAGTTTTAATACTTTTAGTTATATCTTCAAGTTGTTTCAGTTTTAACCAAAAAATGTGAACTCTTCATCAAGAACATTGTGGGATTTGTGGGAGTACACATTGCAGCTGTTTCTAGTAATGTCATTAAACTCTAGGTAAATAATTTAGCTAACCATAGGCATAACAACTTATTGAGTGACTAGCTAAATAAGATTACTTTATGTTATATTAGGTCACTAAACAAGAAGCCCTGCAGTGGGCCTGATCTTCTATGTCATGTTTTAGGCTTAATAAGCTTTAACCTCCAGTGTTGTTACACTGTTTGTGTGTTTGGGGTTCATGTAACCAGTTCTGTGTAGTTAAGTAATACAAAGCATTTTATAGTTGTAGAACTTATTGGATCCAGCTGTATTCCTGCTTTTGCTGTTTGAGGAAGGAAAAACTATTTGGAAATTACCCCTCCCCCTCAACATTTTAAGACACACACCTCCATCCCTCTGTGCCTTGTACTGCCAACACATGTGTGTTGACATTGTTTCAAAGCTCTTCTATTTATGAATGTCAGAATTACAAGTTGATACAAAAATGACATTGTCTGAATAAAAGCAACCTAATATATATTTTCACATAGCATTTTTTCATAAAACCCCAACAATTGCCTTTAAAACTTTAAGGGACCTACAGAAGAGAGTGCCTCCAAGTAAAAAAATCTATTCAACAGTATACGTGAGGAGTTATAATGTCAGATGTAAGTGGATCTATATGAATATGTATTGCAGGTTTGTACATACATGCCCTAAAAAGAAAAGCTTTGATATGTGCTTGTGCATAATGGTCTCATGTATTTTATATCTGCATTTTGACCCCTAATCAGTATTCTTCTTCCTCTCTGGCAGCAAAGCAACTAGTTGTAGTTTGTACCACCTGCCCTGTACTAGAGTAATGAAGAGGCAGCAGCCAGTGAGACAGAGGTGTATGGCTCCAGAGATGCCAACATATTGTTTGATGGAGGTCATTAAGAGAATTCTGTTAGGTCCCTTTAGAGGTTTGGACTTGAGCTGGTCTCCTGGGTTTGTAACTCCAACTGAGTTTTATTTACTCAATTTTATTTACTCAATTTTATTTGTTCTACTGAGAGCAGACATTGAAGGTTGGCCTGCACTAATTTAGTGTGCTAGGAGATTATCAGATAACCACCTAGGGGAATTTCACCACAAGGAAATTAAAAAATTTTATACTTTGAGTCCAAAGAGTTCTCTCAGGTTCAGAAACACTTAAAATACCATGGATATGATTCCACAAATAAATATTTTATTGCTAATTGTATTTTCAATAATAAGCCAACCCCCCCACAACTGATAGAACAGCACACAGGTAGCAACCTAAGTAGAAACAGACTATTAGCAGACAACAATCACAACCACAGCACACAACAAACACAAATGCTTTTGCATATGAAGTATTGTACAAGCCCCATAAATTAATTAGCCAACTAATACAACTAACAGAAGTAAGCAGCGGAGATGGTGGCTTACTGTGGCAGAAGAGACTACTTAAAGGGAATGGGTCCTAATAATATACACCACACACTCTGAGTTCTCTACAATACAGGACCATTGAAAGGAATACACCTCCCTCAGGATCAGCCTGTCAAAAAACACAGGAAAAGCAGGGGAACAGTAACCCACTGGAAATACAAACAAACCAATAAGAACAACAAAACAATAAGAAAAATAAAATAAAATCCAAAAAGAGACAATAAAACTCAGTGAATAACAACAGAACAAATAGGGGTGAAGCAGCAAAGGCTCAAGCTGGAGCAATCCTCTCCAGTGTCTGCATCACAAAGACGAAGCTTACTACACTTACAATACTTGGAAAACAAATGATCAAATACTGCCAAACTGTGGACCAAACCACCAACAAAAATGTCAAATTCTCAGGAAGAGGTGGGGACAATAGGATATGTACATCTAGGTGGCAATTACCTGCCTAGATATAACACGGAAAAAGGAGTGCCCAGTCATCAAAATTCCCATCAAATCCTGCACAAAGACCATTCTACAGTCTACATTAGATAGCGGTTGTCATCAGGGGTGCCTTGGCAGGACCTTTCTGCCCTGAAATCCAAACCACTCTGTTCATTCCCAGTGGAAGTATTGATGGAGATCTCATGTGTAGGAAGTAAAATATTGATTGTTTATTTAACAGTATGATCAAACAAAAAAGTAAAATATTTTAAAAGAAATGTTTTCATAAAGAAAAACTATAACAGTATAAAGCACACCACCACATAATCATATACTTTTTGCAGTGGCGGCTAGCCAATAGAGGACGTTTTTTAAATAGTCAATAAATACTTAATTTAAGGATGAGTGTGCGAAAAAAAAAAACGTGTACAAAGTGTAATATATAAATTACATTGGAAAAACTAATTTCCTGGTTCATTCCCTCTATCTTCTGGGGTGATAGAACGGCCAGCACAGCCAATTGCTGACCGTTGCTGATGCAAGATGCATATAGCAGCATAAACGTAGCCAATCAGTGTCCTTGAATCTGATGCCTAAAGGGTGCTTCATTTATCACCCCAACTAGTCAGTCAGTGGTGGACTAGAGACAACTGACGTTATTGATAAGAGTTAATCAGTGTTGGAGTGGGGACGTCTGAAGATTATAATGGTGAACACCACTGCTCATTTACATGACACTTTTATCCAAAGTGAATTACAATTCTGAGTGAACACAATTTGAGCAGCTGAGGGTTAAGGGCCTTGCTCAGAGGCAAACAATGGCAACTTGGAGGTGGTGGAGCTGGAACTAGCAACCTTCTGGTTACTAGTCATGTACCTTAACTACTGAGCTACCGCATCACTACTCAAGGCAAAATATTTCTGACTCCCGCAAATTCAATAAGATCTCTTCTCCAAAATCTATTTAAGAGAACTTTGGTGGATAATCCACATGTTACTGTGTAGATTGCTAAAATGGCTGGCTGGCTAGCTAGATAGTCAAGTTGTGTATTGTGTATTTTATGGTATTTTTTCATTTATAGTTCCATTGAACTAGCTAAGCTAGTGAACATAGGTTTTGCGCTAGTGTTAGTTAACTGTTAAGCTAATTAAAGTTTAATTAGTTCGCCAGCTGTTGCACAGCTTGTAATTTAGTGGTTCCAGTAAACTGAGCTAGTAGTATTCACTAATTGTTAGCTAGTTAACTTGTTTAGCTATAAGCTTGCTAACATTAGTTAGCTGTGTGTTTTAGTGGTCGTTTTGGTGAAGTGAGCTAAGAAGAGTTCATTTTACAACTGCAGAGTTTTGGCAGTTGTAGCTAATGAATGAGTTGGAGTTTTCATTTGAATGCATTATTTAGAGCTAGGTGATATATGTCCACTGAATTAACTTTTAAATTTAAGCATTATATTTGTTTAAAATGTTTTCCTTTAGTTACAATATTCCAATGTTTTTTCAATGATGCATGCTATACATTCTATCTGAGCACATAGTGGCTGCAACCAATTATAACTGTCATTTATTATTAATCTGTTGATTTTTAATGCCAATTCAGTAATTACTGGCTATTTTGCAGAGCACTAGTAGTTTGTGTTAAATTGTATTGGGACAGTTGCTGAAACTGACTGAGTATGTGTTCTACAACTCCACCTAGAATATTTTTCACCAGTGGGGTTTGAGCAATATACAAATTTAAAAGCAAAACTATGGTTATGACTGCTTGAAATATCTGAAGTGTTGCTGTAAATTCTGAGATGCACTGTGTCCCCTGTGAATTACCATGGTGCTCTAATGTACTCTAAGACATCAGCCATTACTCAAATTGGCTTTGGCTCTTCACTCGCTGACACCAGGCTGAGAGAAATCTTTCAGACTGATGACTATAGAAATGGTGCACATTCCCCTAATTGCAATAAATGGGCATTGTTCCATTTGAAAGTGTGCCCTAGTGTTTTGACAAGCGTCAAAAGAACAAGAGAAATTGTGTTTAACTGCTTTCTAGTGATGGCCCATAATGCAGACATTTGGTTATATGTACAAAATCATAATCGATAATGTCAAGATCATAAATCATACATTTTCTATCTAATTCATCTTGGCATTTTAACCATAACTGATAGCTCGCTGTATTAAAAGAGGCTGGTCATTATGTTGTCTAATTAATGTTCATAAAGCTGTTACTCTGCTCAGATTTTATCAGATAATTTTAACACCTGGTGTCATCAATCTGCTGTTGTTGTTTTTTTTTTCCTTTTCTATGAAACGGTTCAATGGTTTTCATTCAGTGAGCCATGTTGGTGGAACTGAAACAAATATCAGTTCAGATTAGTTTGGAATTGCAACTTGAAATGGTGCCTCTACTCAGAAATATTGCTGAGGTAATTTTTTTAATTAATTCTAGGTTTTTCACAGCACAGAATGCTTTTCTGTCTTGACAAATTATTCATTCATCTTCTAGCCTGCTTAATCCAACACAAGGTGGCTAGAAGCCAGAGTCTATCCTTTCAGCACTGGGCACAAGGCAGGAGCCAACCCTGAACCATCACATGGTACCTGAGAGAACACTTCTAAAATCAATTCAGAACATTAATAGTGCCAAGGTGTGCCACCCTTCATTCTCCTTTTTTTCCCTTCATGAATGTATGCAGCCCAGTGATCATTTTGGGACAATCATTTTTCTTTGTTGCTTTCTTTGTTGTTTCCTTCCTCTACTACAGGTAAATGTCATCTGGTGTCTAAAATGGCTACAGCAAAACAAAACAAAACAAAACTACATTAAAGCCAATCAAATGGTAAGGCCTGTTTAAAACATAGAGCAAGAAAGACAGAATGTCAGACAATGAGTGGATATGCAGCAGAGAGAAGCAAATCAGTAGTGTTAAACTTCCATTTTATTTGTTTCATTGTATATAAATGAAAATGTAATTCAGAATGGCTACATTTCAACTTTTAAAATGTGCTTGCTTAGGTGCAAAAATCGTAAGTCATTATAAAGTGGAATATTTACTTACTTACTCCTGTAATACATCTGTGGGCTACTTTAAATTCTATGAATTATCTGCATGTCCCTTAGCCATGTATCCAAAATTCCTCAAAATCCTACTTGAGTATGTAGGTATGTACTATGTCTTATGCTACCCATTTATGCAAAACTTGTCTCTTCTAGACTCTGACAAATGCTAAAAAATTGTTATTGGCTACATGATGGCTATGAAGGGTACTGTTTTGTCAGTACTCTGTGTTACTACCTCTGAGATGATAATAATATGGAATCATCTATTGTTGAATTATTTAATTCTGAACAAAGACTACATGTATAATACATTTGCCATTATTTAATTCATGCATCTATGTATTGTATATCTATCTATCATGTGTCTATGCATTGGTATCCTAATCAGTAAAGTTGTTCATGTTACATTCTAGCCTTCAGATGTAATTTGTAAGCTTTTAAAAGTTAAAAACATGTCTGACCATTTTGCAAAGCTATCAACCACAGCATTTTTTGTTGTTGTTTTTAGAAAACTCTTTGCAGTAAGAGGTGACTTTTGAGACATGATGGCACATTGTTATATTTAGACTGTTGGATGGCTCACAATCGTGTAAAGCCAAAATATGCTGTTCTTGATGTCATGAAATCATAAATTCAAGCTCTAGGGCTTGTTACAATTACCTACTATACATTTAACATTAGAGGCTACAAGACAAATTTCAAGACTGAAAACTTGGATTTTATGCTGATGTCAGCAGCCTACAGGTATGTTTTATTAGTCTGTCAGAGACATGTCAAATTATAATGTATTAGCTGTGATTATATTTAATCATTTATGTAACCAAGGGGATAAAAATAGGAAAGAGGGCTGCAAATGTAAATTAGGATATATATTTTCTGTGTTAACCTAGTTATACTGGGAATGTTTTTGAATATATTACTGTTTTCCTTGTCTGTATCTCCAAAATAAGGAAGACACAGTAGGTAAAAAATGGTTTAAAGAGCCATGAGAAAGAGGTCCTGAAGCAACACCTCAGAGTTTTACCACTCCCTCAACTGTCCATCCTATATTTCTTTAAATCTTGTTTTCCAATTACCCATAAAAAATGGCATATTATTTAAAATAAAAATAATTACAGTCTCAATCCACCTTTGACTGCTTAACACAGTTATTTGAAGAAAACATCTTGTGATTAAAGCACATACAGGCTGGCTATAAGAACATATTTTGTCAAATCAGAGAAATATTTTCCCCAGTGGCTCCTGTGAATATCCCTGGATGGCATTCTTTGCTGCCTCTTTGCTAAACAGCCCTCTAGAACCTCTAGCTAGGCATCCCAATTTCCTGGAGTAAGGCTATACTAACTTTCCCTCCAGACTCAAGTGTGACTGATCACGAGTCATAATCATAAATCATCTCATGGAGGCTAATAAGACAGATCTTTAGACTGTCATTCTGTCATCAGATGTACATAATCCCATGATAGATTATTAAATATTAGTTTGAAAATTTGGTCTCTGGAGCTGTTTAACACTGCCGAGTTTGGAAGTTATCGTTACTGTTCTAGTTGATGTCTGAATTAATAACTGCATCACGTAATGTATTTTATTAATAAAAATGCTTACTTATCTTCCTTGTTTAAGATACCAATTTAGAGCATTGAACATCACTATACATCAATCACTATAGCATTCAATTATGACTTCAAGCATTATTCAGTATTTCAGGGGCAAAATGAGAGGACAACCTTCACGACTAACAAGTGTCTAGTTTGCTGTAAGGTGCATATTACAGTGGTGCTTGAAAATTTGTGAATCCTTTCTATATATTTTCTATATTTCTATATTTCAGCATAAATTTGATCTAAAACATCAGATTGTCACACAAGTCCTAAAAGTAGATAAAGAGAACCAAATCAAACAAATGAGACAAAAATATTAAACTGTCATTTATTGAGGAAAATAATCCAATATTACATATCTGTGAGTGGCAACTTATCTTCACATCTGTAATTAAATAAGTTAGGTCTGCATGAAAAAAAGTGTCATATTGTTTGTAAAAGAAACATTGATTTCTGGAGGTGTTCTAATTTAGTATAGATGGGCACAAGAGACATTAGGGTTGAGGACCTACTCTAAACATGTTTATCCCAACCTTTTAAACGTTTACAACTGTGCTGTCATATAATGTGTTTAAATACTGAAAATGCCCATTCAACTACATACATTGTATGGTTTGCAATACCCTAATATGGGTAGCACCAGATCATTGCAGTTAACATTTGATGCAATAAGCATTTGAGAGTTTCCCTCACCCTTTCGCTACACTACTTCCTATTCTGATTCCCTGGGACTGTTTGCTAAGGGTTAAGCACTGTAACTGTTTTTTTGGTTTTTTTTCCCCATGACAACACAGTGCTTTTTGCTAATTTCATGCTGGAATTTCAATGTAATCCATGAATTTGAATCATTCAAGGCTGAGAGGACATATTTTTGACAAAAATTAGTACTGTCTGCTGCAAAGGCTCATGAGGAATCATAGCCAAAGATGTCAGACCGTGTCAATGCATAAGCTCCACATGCATCATCAGCAAAAGGTTAACTGTGCAATCATATTATAGATTTCTGAACAAATTACAATCTTACATGAGAAAAAACTGTTGCTATGCAAAGTATTATATAAAACAAAGCCTACTATTCATTCTGTACTTTCAGGTGCAGTCCAAACAACCCAAAGTCATCTTGGCAGCAGGAAAAACACTGTCCAAAGTGGTAAGCAATTATTGAAAAATCTTCATATTTATGTGAACTTTTTTTCGTAGGAGGATGCCACAGGGTATGAGCACAACCATCTTAGAAAGGCCTGCAGAGGTGTGTGACCATTGTCATGTACAGCTAAAGTAAGTTGCCAGTTTTTTATGGATGTTTGCATATTTCACCATAAGGTTAAATGTGCTGTACATGCATTTCAACAATATTTTGAGCCTTTTACATGTTAGTTAGGGTTTTCAGTGTTTCTCACTGATCAGCAACAGTAACATGTTTGTCATCTGTATATGAATGTAATCTTTTATATAGGACACCATTTCTCTGCTCCAACCCCTTGAGCCTACAGCATTTACCTCAAGGCCAATCAAAAAATCTTCTGAGGTGCATAAGTCTTGAACAGTGTATTACCTTGTACATGGTCCCTACAACTAACCCCTGCAATTATGACTGTAATTGCACTCAGTCTGTTCACAGCATTTACAAAAGGACACTTGAACTTGAAGACACTGCATATAAAATACTCATAGTAGTTTATCTCCTCTTCAGACATAACAAGACTGATGGAAATCAATAAACTTATGACCCCATTCTTGTATGCTACTGGTCTTTGTTTTAGTATAATCAAATAAACAGGAATTAAAAATCAAATGAAGAGTATAGAGTGCAAATTTATTCAGTGTAAGAAAAAATAATTGAAAACCTGGTGAGTGATGAAATGCCACACCACCCTTGCTTCCATCTTCATGATCTGTGATGAGATCAACAGTGTCAAGAAGAGGCGGTTTAATGCAAGCGGCTCACTCTTTTCTTATGCTGGCTAGGATGTTCAGCACTACACAGGCAACAGTGAAGTCAGCTACCATATTTGGTGCACATCTGAGCCCACGGAGACATTTGAATCATGACTTCAGGATGCCAAAACTCATCTCTGTCCTGGCCCTAGTTCTTGAGAGCACCACATTAAAGCAGACTCTGGGCCAGGATGTGGTTCAGGGTATGGTGTCAAGTGGTGATGGCATACTCTCCCCAACCACCAAACCACTGAAATGCAGATATGCAACAAAAGTAACTATAAGCATGAAAATGTTCCTCAGCCTGTTACATACCATGAACCATTTTGTGGTACAGTGTTATAGATCCTTGAAGACCCGAGGATCATGTACTGAAACAGGCCATTTAGTATCAATACTTATCAGGCACTGGTGATCATAAGTCATATGAAATAGCAGATGTGTTCAGAAGATCAAATATAGTTATGAACAATAATACTGTTACGGCAGTAAGAAATGTAACTGAGTCCGTCATCTAAGTCCATGTAGTTTCAATACTATCTGTATTCACAGTTTTTAATTTTGTACTGGCACAATGATGCTGTTGAAGGACTTGTAATTTGCTCAGAATCTCTCACTGAGTACAAATAAAAGTCAGTGGTGAAATGCTGTTAGCACCATACAAACTGTTTGTGACACTGTAAGTACATGGCTGCGTAGGATGGAATCGCTTGTGTACAGCTCAAGGAATTTGCATAAAGAGGTAATACCTAATGCCCTAAGATGAGAATCTATATCTTTCAAACAGTGCATCATAGGACAGAGTAAGTGGATTTAATATGTCCCTAAATACTCTTGCACTATGCAGTGATCCTCTTACAATGTGAGTAACAAATAACAACAGGGTCATCTAAGAAGCATGTCACCACTTTTTGGAAAGATAGAATTGGTTTAGAGGTGGGATTGTATTCAATTTCTGGTGCTCAAATCAATTTAGCTTCAGGGGATACATTGCTATGATGATACAACATGCTTGCAACTGAACCACCATCATAAATTGATGGTCAGAATTAAAGACCAGGTTAACTCTAATTTAGCATGCTACCCAGAAATCCTATTTGACAGTACACCCACCAGCTTTATAAACACAGATGAACAAAAAATATAAAACAAATGAGAAAAAAAATAATCTAGGAAACACTTTTTGGGGTATGTCTGGTGGTTAATATGTAGTTTTTCCTGTTTTATGTTTGTTCTTCCTATAAACTAGGTATGTGCAAATGTTATATAAATTAAACATATTATTATTCATTTTATTGTTGTTGTTATGCCAGCCAAATCAGGCAAAATAGACCTCAAAGTCTAACTGTTAAATGTATCATAATGAGTCTATGAGCAAGGAACAGGTGTGGGTGTTCATGAGCAGGTGGTGTCACGGTGGAACTAGGGCAGTAGTGGAACAAGAAAATGGGAGAGAGAATTACCTAGATAACTGACTCAGTATAGCATGAAATTGAGCCCTGAAGTACAACTATTTCCTGATGGTTTTGAAATGGTTTCACCAAAACAAATATAACTTCTAGAAGACCCTGACAAGTGAGTAATACTCATTTAATTGTTTGTTTGTTTTATACAAATACTAAATTCTAAACATGCTATTTTGAGGCTAAACTGTTCAGATCTAGATAGAGTATTGGTGAAATCATACCTAAAAGCGCCAGTTCTTAAGCAAAAGTAACCACAATGTAGCTGCAACACAGATTATCATAATGGGTAAGGCTACACACTTTACTGCTCTGTGTTACATCATATGTGCATCTGTGCTAAGACCTACAAAATACATTTCCACAAAAAAACATGCATGTGGTGTAATAATTTAAATATTTAATACACCAGTGTAGTTGGGCCATTTTTAGGCATCTTATTGAATGCCTAGTGTACATTTCTAACTAGTCTAAATATTGAGATATTCAGATATTTAGATAAGATATTGAGAGGCTTATTTGAGCTGATTTTATGTGGAGATGTTATGTAGCCTAATATTTAGCTGGCTTATTCTGCAGGATAAGCAATAATTAATTCTACCTTCCATCCCCCCTTTCCAAGAAATTTGACAATACTTTTTACTTTGTTTTATCTTATATCTATTTCCACCCAAAGTGCCTGCAGCACTTTGCCATGATCTTTTGACCATTTTCAGTTTTCATATTTAGCAAAGATGTTGCTGACGCACACTGGATTAAAGTTACTTTAGTCTCTGTCTCATTCACTTCAATTATAGGTCATACCTCTCTGGGTAAAACTGGTTCAGTGCAAATTGGGTATCTTAAATTATAGTAGGCCTACCTCCCTAGGTAAAACTAATCGAGTTCAAATGGGGTTTCAAACTGATTAGTGGTTGAAAAGATTAAGAAGTTTTGTTGACCATTTAAAAATACTGGCACCATTATTAAAAACAACTATGAAGAGCGCCTCCTCATATCACTGCTTGTCATACACAGCCATCTTGTGGAAAAACTTGGAAACTGGTGTCTTTTTATCTATTAAATGTCATTGCATGATATACAAAAATGGTTAAATTATACATCTAATTAATCCTATGATCAAATTGCACTAGCACATTTCATTTTCTCTATCAGTTGATATTCAGGAAAATCCTCATCATTCAGTAATATCTAGATTCTATCTAATCAGAACATCACATAACCTAAAACATAATTAAAACAACAAACTACCTTAAAACAACATATCTACCTAGGGGAAAGTCTGGGGTAACGGTAAAAGGAACTGTGATTCTAATCTGTGTATTCTGCGCTTTAGCATCTTGAATAAAAGATATCACCAGGTGTATGTGTTAGAAACTGGTTCAAAGTGACCAGTACTTCAGATTCGATCTCCTCTAAATTACCCTCCGTCCTCCGTAGCCGAATCCGGGGAAGTCAAGAGACACTGACACCGGGGTTGTGAATCGAGAGTTCCCCGGTTCCGTTGAGTTTCGAGTCAGACAATCCACCATGTTCGACCGATAACGTTTTATAACACTACACTTCGTACGGTATTCATTACCAGTGACAGGCTATGGCTAGTATCTCGTCCCCCTCTCAGTTCTGTAATTCAACATCCTTTTACGTTTAGTGCCAGAATCGCCACCTTGTGGAGAATTGTGAAGTAACTGTGAGTGCGTTACAATCCAGTTCCATGTGATGCTTCTCATCTAAAAAAATACAAATAAATAAATAAATATTAAAAAATCAAATAAAACCCCAGTTTCCGTAACTATTGTAACAATGACGTTCAATCACACATAGAACTTTCCTGTCGTTCTCTACCCCCATTCTCCTCATTTTGAGCTTCTCTGATTGTTTCTTGTGAAACTGACTTGGTTTTGTTCACTATTATGTTGTTCTCACTACTGTGATGATGATGTATAGCAGAGGTATTTGAATCACAGTCATCGTCGGAGTCCTACAAATTTTCCACCCTCAGGTGTGATGACCAATAATTTAATCAACTGCAGAGGATTATAAAATCCGGGACCAGATTTGGATTTAAGATCCATATTTGAAAACCATTGCCGTACCGCATGAAACGACGTCTGGAAATACGTCACTAATAGCTTCCCGAATTGATTCCGTAAGTGACGTAACAATTTATTTTTCAATATGGGGGAGGATTGTGTAATAATTAGGGACGGATGACAACCACTGATCTATAATAAAGAAAAGGCCTTTATTATAAATCAGTAGCGGGAAATCTATTAAAGACTTAGACGTCGCTGAATAGCAAAAATAAGAAAAACAACAACTCCCAAGAATCAAAGGAAAGCACCGCTTCAGAAATACCGGAAGCAATTCCGGAATTAGGGTTAAAACGGAAACAGGCATACGATCATTGTTTTTGCGAAGCGGATTAATAAAATATAACCTGTTACCTACCTGTACAGAGCTGTAATACAATACACAATGTCTAGGCAGTCGAACAGATCCACAGATAGCAAGAAAATGGTGAGTGATCTCGGTGGGTATGCTAATAGATAGCTAGCAAATGTAAAGCTAGCCAGACAGCTAATATTCTGGCTATGTAGATCCATACAGTCATATCTATCTAGATTAATATTAGATATTATCTGTTGACTAGCTAGGTACTTTATCTCCTTTGCTACAGAGTCAACCTTTTAGCTAATGTGTATGTAGCTAAATCGCTGAAAATGGCTAGTCTGGTTAAGGTTAAGTAGACTAGTTAAGTCTATTTAAAGAATGTCTGTCTTGATTTTAAAGGTATTTTCAAAAACGTGTTCAAAAACATGGTGTTGAAAATGAACTTAATGTCGAATGTCGGTCCACGGAAACGTAGCTAGTTATGTTCTCTCTTGCATGGGGGCATATCCACAGGAATTACTGAGCTAAATTACACTAGCTACAGAAGCTGTACGTATATAGAAAACTGAGCCCAATTATGAGTTTAGTAGCTAGCTAATGATTCAGCTGGTGCAAGGGAGGAAGGGAGCGTTGTGAAATATGAAGTATTCAGTAAATGAGCTTCGGCACGTCACTGATGCTCACAATAAATATGTGTGTATGCATATGTGCATGCATGCTCTTTTTTTCCTGTGCTCTTCCTCCTGATTGACTGGTTTGTTCAGCTATTAAAAATTAATGAATAGTCTGTCTGATATGTCGATTTAGGTGTATAGGAGCAGGGCAAAATAGTAGGAAGTAGAGATGCAACCAATAGCCAAGCAGTAAGTGTACCCTCCCATCTGGGCAGCAGAAACATAGTCAAACAGAGGCAGTATTTGCAACCACCATCCTTTTATACTCTCACAGTGAAACTGCAAAGTCCTTATGTAGAGCATTTGTGATTTGTCAGGACTGTTAACATTTCATAATAGTGTCAAGTTTAAAAGTTATATTTGTTACGTACATCGTCATACATGGTATAACTCGCAGTGAAATGCTTTTGTGACTGCTGTGTCCGAGCTGAGGAGATACAGGGATACAATATATATATAATATAATATAATATAATATACACAATGTACAATGTAGATGTATATGAATATATGTGTATATGCAAAATATACAATTACCAGTTGCAACTTACAATTTACAGTTATTGCAGTCTTTTATGGTGTTATTGACATCATACACAGTGCACAGAGTGGTCCCCACAGTTCATCAGTTGCCCTGATTCAGGGCCCGAATGGCCTAATAATCACCATTCATGGGCTGAGAGTTAGTGATCAAATTCTGTTACTAATCAACATGTTTTAAAAGCACATATAGAAATATATTTAAATGTTGTGCTTTTATTAAATTTAATGTTTCAACAATGGTGGCATATTTTAGTATTTTTTGTTTTACATGGATAAAAATTATTTTAAAATACAGTACATTATGCAGTGCTTGCATGCAACAGTTCTGTGATTAAAACACAAAATAAAGATATTGAATCAACTAGTGGTGAGTTACAATATGTAGGCTGAGTTAAAAAAAAGTATTTTGTTCATACGTTTGTATATGTTCTATGATAACTTTTTATATAAGTTATTTTCTTTGTCTTAATTTTGATTGACAGAATTCTGAACTGTTTACTCTCACATATGGAGCACTGGTCACTCAGCTCTGTAAGGACTATGAGAATGACGAGGAAGTGAACAAGCAGCTTGATAAAATGTGAGTCTCATTCTTTTTGTTTGTTAATGCTGCAGAATCAAGAAACTGTTGTCTTCAAGTGCTTTTGTCAATGGCTATAGTATGTTTCATAAAGGATTGCTGAAACACATTCTCATACTCTGTTTTGCATATCACACCCAGAATTCAGTCAATGTATCTGGATTGTGTGTATTCAATTATTACTGTATGGCTCTGTTATTACATGACAGCCTGCAAAATTGTCATTGTGTAGAACAAAACAACTTAAAGCACTGGATTTGTATTGACTTCATCATTGTGCACATTCTGCCTTTTTTATGTATTGTATGTCGGGGTGTTGTCTGCTGTGCAATAGTCCTTTTGAGACCTCCACTCCTCACAGCATGATGTAAAATTTATGGGGCAGCTGTGGACCCATCCATTCAAATGCAGGAAAGGCTAGCATAGTAAAAATGCTTATCATGATTTATCACTGTTGATGATTTTTGTGGTTTTCTTATTTTTAGTAAAGGAATTTCTAAAAGTGGAAAATATCAGTAGTATGGCAAAGAGAAAATTATAAGTAGCATGAATTGTCTTCTAATTTTGAGCTGATATTGCCACTGGTTAGAGATGATGGAACCACCAGTACAGCCATGAATTGTTCTTGTTCTACAAATGATGAAAATTCAAATTAGAAATTGAGCTAAATTCACAGATAAATTCATTCAGTGCCTTCTCTTGGGTTAGATATAAAAGTTATTATTTATGAAAAAATATTTATATGTATATGTTTGTTTTTTGTTCTGTAGGGTCTCTGACAAAGTGCTTTCTTCCTTTGATTCTTTCTTTGTGCTTTTGAAGGGGTTATAATATTGGGGTACGTCTCATTGAGGACTTCTTGGCTCGTTCAAGTGTAGGCAGGTGTCATGATTTCCGAGAAACAGCCGACGTCATTGCAAAGGTACTGGAACAATTCTGAGCCATTTCAAACAAAGTCCTCTTTTAACTATGACTGAAAGAGAAGCAAGAGGTGAAAGATAACTGGGCATGGCCTACCATGCAGGCAACTTGTACCTCACTCAGTAGCACCCTAGATCTTTTTAAGGTTTTAGCACTTCTGTCTGTCTTAATACAGGTGGATTATACAGAATTATACAGGTGGAGAAATATTCTAACTAGGCCACCATAAAATAAAAACAGCTGGCCAACTTTTCACACTGTCAGAGAGATTTAAGACGTTCAGGTTCTCTTATGTTTGTTGTACATCTGGCCATCATTGGCTGTAACTTGAACCAGTTACAAAATGGAAAGAGTGCTCCTGCAGAAGAAATGGCAGTGTTTTGCTCTCTCCCTGCACCCTGTTCTCTCTTTGCTTTGCACTGTAGGCCATGCTGTAAGATGTTAATCTACAATGTGTCTGTTTCCTCAGTGCACTGGGCTCCTGCTCAAAATCCAGAGCCTTTGAGCTATTTACTACTACTATTGCTGTCATGGGAAGGGTTCAAAAATTCACTCTGAAGTCAAGATTCCTAAATTTGTGTTTTCTGAGATTAAATACTTTGCCCATGTTATTTCAGTGGCAGAAGTTGCCTCTAGACATGAACTGTACTTAAGAAGGATGTTTTAGGCCTGCAAAGTCATTAAAATTACCCTTGGGATACATCATTTGCTAATTAGGTTTGTGTGTGTGTGTGTGTGTGTGTATATGTATGTGTGTATGTATATGTGTATGTATGTATGTGTATGTGTGTGTGTATGTGTGTGTTTCTTCATTAACAGGTAGCTTTCAAAATGTATCTGGGCATCACCCCCAGCGTGACCAACTGGAGCCCTGCTGGAGATGAGTTCTCCCTCATCCTGGAGAGTAACCCACTGGTGGACTTTGTGGAACTTCCAGATAACCACAGCACTCTGATTTACTCCAACCTATTGTGTGGTGTATTGAGAGGAGCTCTAGAGATGGTAAAGAGTTTGTTGTGTGTGTGTGTGTGTGTGTGTGTGTGTGTGTGTGTGTGTGTGTGTGTGTGTGTGTGTGTGTGTGTGTGTGTGTGTGTGTGTGTGTGCGTGTGTGTGTGCGTGTCTGAACGAAAGCAGAGTTTTAAAGTCTGTTAATTCAGAACTATTGGTGTTACCAACCAGGTCATTGGTTTGTGGCCTGTTCCCCCAGGTTCAAATGGCTGTGGATGTGCGATTTGCTCAAGACACACTAAGAGGAGACAATGTGACAGAAATTCGCATGAAGTTCATTAAGAGGATTGAGGAAAACCTGCCTGCAGGTGATGAATGAGACTGGTGTGTTCGCGGTGGAGATGTAATGGCCGCTTTAGACTTTAGTGACTTCAGATCATGAAGTTCTGGTGGGAACTACAAACCTACAGTTTAGTCATCTACTGGTTTTCCCTTGTGGTTAAGCACATAATGCAAACAGAGGGACTGCCTAAGGGGTAGTTTTTATTTTTTGTTTTTTTTTTAACCCAGATTATCAAGAATTGCAAAAACTGAATCCCACCATCACTTCCCATAGTTGCTCACCTTGAAAAAGTCACGTGTAATTTTTTTGATTGGTGGGTATTATTTTTATAGCATCTCCTAAATTGTGAGAAAATGCTTCCAGCTCATCATTTTTTTCAGATGTCTTTGAAGAATGGAAAAAAAAAAAAATCAGTAAGAAAGGACTAAGTGGTGTTATGCTTCAGTGTAGGGTTCTTTTATTCCTGCATCATAGAGCTGCAGAGTGCAGGAAGCAGGGGAATTATGTACAGGCTCATTCTGGTTTGAACTCTTAATTGGCTGCAGACGTACAGAGTACCCCCTCTTCCTATAGATGTCTTTTTCCTCTCTTAGTAGAGATGTCTTCATCTCCTGTCTTGGCCCCATTGACAACATTGGAAAGGTTGTCAAACACGTGGAATTTGCATTTCATGGTTTGGCATAACCTGTAAAACACCATGCATGTACTTTCTCTGAATTTGTTTCTGTTGTATTGCTTTAATTTTTACCCCCCTTTTTGTATCAGTCTTTGCTGTCATTAAAGATAAATGCCACGTGTGAATTAATTTATTTAAAATCAGAGAAATGTGAATTAAAAGCAGAATAAATTGCTACCTGAATATGAATCCAGGCCTAACCTTCTGTATATTCCTAACTGTCTTTTATAATGCTTGTCATAAGTAAAATATTCTTGAATGTATTTAAAATTCAGTCAGTTAAATGCATTGTATAGTAGCGTGTCAGGAGCACGTCACAAAGGTTATTCAATTCAAAATGTATATATCGGGGACCATGTCTAGTTGGAACAGAGCTGTAGTCTTGCTTGTTCCAGTTTATGAACAGTGCTGTGTTGCGTGGCAGATCTGCGAGAGGTCACAGGGTTGTGTAGAGAATGAGAGCTGTGTGGACCTGTGGAAGCAGTGGCGGGTTCCTCCACTCATTTGTGATGAAGTGTTGGGGCAGCACCCATATGCTTCTCCTAAAGTTATTAAGAGGAGGCTCCTTCGCTTAGGGGACTGTTAGATTTGCAGTCAAGCTCCACAGCACCGCCAAAGTCAAAACAACAATAACAAGGGCCTAATTTGTCTCAGATGTTTACTCAAGCAACATGGAAGCAATCAAGGTCTGCAGGTTCACCAGTGCGTGTGCAGGACAGAAGTGTTTTGGGAGCCTGTGTTTTAACAGGGTGACTCAGTTGGTGTGCAGACTGGTTTAGGGCATAGGACAGGGTGGGTCAGCCATTTACTGAAAGGCATTCATTTCTCCACTGGGTTTTTGGGCCAGTGCTTGTTAATGGCTTTACGTCATCCAGGAGTCAAAAGCAGAGTCCTATTTTCCAACATTCCTCACCTCATCAATCTCAAGGGGAAAGAAAAATGACTGTTTCTCAGTTTCTGGAGCTACAGTACAATAGTTGGAAGTTCAGTCATGCTGTATTTTGGGGTTTCCTCAGACAGTTCTTCAGCATACTTTGTCTTTTTGTAGGTACTAGTTTTTGTAAAGGTTCTTTTGTGAATCTGTCTAAACAGGACAACATTGTAAATAAATAAATTTTTAAAAAATTAAGTGTTTTATCAACATTGGCCACTAGAGGTAGCTGTGACTATACCAATGCCATTTCATTTCCTTCTACTCGCATAGTATTTCTTTTCATTATGCATAGGGTCCATTCTGAATGAATCTGAATGTTTGAGACAGGAACACAATGTACTAAATAAATTTCTTCATTAATTGATTTTTATTGGTAAAATTAAGTATGCAAATAAAAATTAAGTATAAGGTACTCGACTAATAATTAGAAGGGTGCCAGTTCAAGCCACACCACTTCCAAGTTGCCACTGTTGGGCCCCTGGGCAAGGCCCTTAACTCTCATTTGCTTGAATTGTATTCATAATTGTATGTTACTATGGATAAAAGCATCAGCTAAATGCCATAAATATAAAATGTAACTGCAAAGCCCAAATAGACTGAAATAAGGCCATATTTTCCTCTAAAGAGAAATCTCAGCATTGCTGTATATATCCAATGTATACAATGTATATATCCTTTTTAATTTATATATTTAGGTGTAGGGATGAGCTTGCACGGACATTGATTGTAAATCATTTGCCAGAATTAGACTTATCTATCATGGGGATATACAGATGGGATTGTGTACTGTGTGAAAATCTGTATCCTTCTTCCATATGCTCTCAGGAATTCCTCTCTATTCCTCATTTTTCACTCTCTCCTTTTCCGTCCTCCAGCTTGCTTTCATTCATTCTTTCAGTTTATTCTGCTTACCTCCATTCTTCCTTGTTCTGCCCCCCATCCCAACCCCCCCCCCCCCCAAAAAAAAAGAAAACCTACAACCCTAACACTTTTTAATGAACCCCTTTGACATTTAAGTTCATATACTACAGTAAGTTCAGCAGGGTTGGAGTTTGCGTGATAAGTTGCCTGCATATTGGATCTTAGATCTGCTTGCATTATAGGAATTTCTGGGTTTACCCAGCTTGCCTTAGTTTCTTCACTATGCGAAACTGGCTTCTTAGACAATTTTTGCCTTTTCCTTTCTGTTTCATGGTAAGTTACAACACAAACACCTAGAGGCAAGGCAATTGGTATTCCTTTCCTGATACACAATTTGTTTGGTGTTTAAAATATTTTTTTATTATGACAATTATTGCAAACAAGTAGCAAATGTTACAGTCTTGGATGATGCACACCAGTATAGTTTAATCTCCTAAAATGCTACCATGTGGCTTTTATAGAAAACAAATGGGGAATGGTATGCCGAAAACAATAAAGTTCTAGGGATGGCCTGGTGCTGGCCTACGGTTACACAAATCCCCTTCATCCATTCTCCATTCTCCCATTTCCACATTCTCCTTCTGGGTGCACACTTTCAAGCTTTGCCAAGATGGAGGGATTGGCACTGTGAGAGAAGGCGGGTAAGACAAGGGAGAAAACGTGAGCATTTCAGAAACATACCTTGTGGGAAAATCAAGCATGCTGTCCATGACAGTGCAATGATTTGGTATTAAGCAGTAGTCTCAGATGAAGTAGCATCCCATGAGTCTTTCCAATTATCACTGGTTGTCCTTGTAGTGTCTTCCACAAATGTTAATGACAGCCACTGTGTTACATGTAATAAAAAGAATGTTAATGAAATAAGCAAAAAATTTAATGCAAAGAACAGTGAAATCTTAGTATTCTGATGTCAAGTAAGCATAAAGAAATCCATAAGCATAGCAATAAGGTTACAGATTTGTTAGAAAATAATCCTCAGCAGTTTCATTCCTTTTCACAGTTCTGACATTATACATAAACATGCTTTATTTGTACAATGTTGACATTGTCAATAAAGGCTATGCTCTGTATGTTTGAGTTAAGCGTTGGAAGTGGTTGTTGCTATTTTGCAACAAAATGTTCATGATCATTGTTATAATTCCTTTTGACCCAAGATACTACATGCTAGATACTAAATACTACATGCTAGTATTTAAACATTTGTTTAACATGAAATAATTTTCTTTACACGACATGATGAAAAGTACAAGTTCATGTCACCAAGATAAGTTCTGATCATTATCTAAGCCTGGTACTTGATGTTGCAGAATAGGAGAGATGACTTTATATCTTTCTTACAGTAGCTATGTAACAGTAGCTGTGTAACCAGTTCTCCATTTTTCATAGTAGCTGTTGTCAGTTCTCCATTTCACTATCTAATGACCCTGCCCATCCATGTAATTTATACAATTTATGGACCTTTCCAAAGTATTAAAACATGATAGAAGAAAAAATGCTTGTGATGTGTTTGTGATGATTCAGTCTGCAAGAAACATTGTACGTAAGACTTGGTTTCTTCTGAGGTTTGGTTTATACTTGCACAATTGTATACATTTAAATGCCCTGTGCAAACTCTATGCATGCAATCATAGAAGACTATAGTGCTTTTTGGCAATTTTCATGTGAGTTGTACATATACATGTACCCTTCATTTATTTGCTGGTATATGTTAGAATGGTCTCACCAGGGATTAAAATGGGTGTTCAGTAAATTAACACAATATTTAAATTAATTAATCATTCACCTTATTCATATGTGATTTGACATTTGACCTTTACCAATAAAATTCTATATGCTCTGATGAAATTACTTGACTACTGAGTGTTCAACTCATATTCTCAAGAGAGAATTGTCTCTGTGACATGTTTTCTCATAGCCTCAGTAATTATTAATAGGACTGCTGTTGGAAAACTAAATATGCCTAACACATACTCCATCACTTAAACATGGCAGGCAAGTAATGTATGTTTATTTTGACAAAAACAAACATCAAAGTTCACTTTGTGTAGCAAGGCAATCATATTTTTTATTTCTAATAAATCAAGGATAGGCAAACACATTGCCCTTTTATAACTTACATACTTCAAAGTCTCTCTGTTTTTTTTAAAAACATTTCATCTCAATACTGAGGAGAGCGGGAACTTATTTATCGAAGTCCCATTTCCTGTGCTTACTTGAAGAATTACAGTTAAGTTACACAGAATCCATTTTCCACCACAGAAAGTTTTGCAGTTTACTTGAGATTTTTTGTGTGGTGGACTGCCACGGAAGAAAGTGCTCTGGAAAAGAGAAATGGATCTGTGGAGACCAGAATGGTTTCTGTCTTGAAGAGCTGGAATGCCGAAGCAGGCCCAGATGAATAAGTCACCATGGAAACAGAGTAACATCGCTGAGGAAAAAAAAAAAAAAAACTTGCGTACACAGTATGTGCCTACCCACCAGAAACAAGCACAGTTTTTAAAGTGGTGCTCTGGACATGGATATGCTCCACTCAGATTTTTGGAAAACTTCTGTATGAACACAATCTATGCATATATTTCATTGTACCCTATTAGGTTTATGTCTAATCCATGAAGTGGATCTCCTAGGCTCCACTAGCAGAATGTTGATTTGTCACTTGAAACATGTCTATCTCTTAAGTACCTATAAAAATTTTCCCTTCTCAGTAACCCAAGAACTTCTAGTTAAGCAAACTCTGACAGTCCAAGCTTGCACTGTAAAAAAGGACCTTCCAGTCTCTGCCATGCACATCATAAACACAAGAGGAGACCCTGAGGACCCAATGCCAATGAGGGTTATTTGCATATATTGGAACCATATGAATGTGCTTTTTGCTGTGTAATTTTGAGCAGACATATTTGTCCAAGTGATAACAGCTAGGAGAAAAGACCTGCTGACCTTTAGCTCAAAGTGCCGGCAGGCGTCCAACAACACAAGTCTATGCCTTCATCCGCAGGACATGCTCAGCAGAACCCCTATGCTGCATGTCTGCGGTGGGTGTTATGTCTGGGTCATAGTGGGTTTTTGCAACTCTTGGTCCCAACCTATTTCTAATAAAAGGAACCTGCCTAGTCTCTAAGGGTTTCTTTCAGCACCTACCCAAGACAAAGTGAAGGTAACATATGTATATAACATTATATAACAACACATTATATGTTCCTTCACTCAAACACATGAGCATGAATACACACTTGCACAAGCATGAACAAATCTGCACAGCCAGCACAGAGCTCCTCAAAGGACCAAACCTTAATATAAATGCTGGTATGACAACAATATTAACCATATGTTACTGGTAACTATTTAAAGCAATAAATGTACACAGATAAACCAGATTTACTAAACATATGTGAACTGCATACAGTACTTTGTAGCACATTAAATAAGGGGTCTTGTGTGGCACGGTATACTGGGAAACCTGAGTAGCCTTTTACACTGGTAAAGTGCCAAGCCTGCAGGCAATCATATCTCCGTATAATTGGTATAAATGGACTGCTGAAAGCTTGTGTTGTTGTTTTAACATTTTATACCTGATATTATTATTTCAAAAATGTTCTCTTGAGCTTCATTAATTTCTCTATACCTTTAGTTAAAAGCAGTTATGCAAGCTTGAGTTAAACAGTGCATGTCTCCACAGTTTGAGTGCTAGGCTACCCACTCAGTTTTTCTCATCACTCCTTTATAATCTCTTAATAATGTCTTCCCATTTGTACATCCAGCTACAATTTGTCTAAGTAAATAAATGGAAAAAAGACAATCACACCCAAAAATGAAACTCAGATTATATATCTTAATTTAGATCTGAGTACTAAGTTACAAACGTCAGATTAAACTTGAACAAACTATCTGTCTTGGGCCTGATTCGGAACCTTTTTCTGAAATGTAAATGGTCAAAAACCATACTGGGTACTAATGATACCCATATGTAAAAAGATCTGTAAAGACATATGATCTGACTTTATATGACCTGACCTTAGAATAGTATCACATTATGCCTTATGTTAAGGAAATATTAAGTATAAGTATAAAATATATTTGATAGATTATTACCACAGACGTTCTTTTAAAGTATTGGATATGGTATACCTTATTTTTAGAGATGGGTGTGAGTGAAGAAAAAGAAAGCAACCAGTGGGCATAGGAACATTTAACTGGTCCATTGACTGTAAACATGTTTCCTGGTCATTCATATCCAGGTTCTTTTTGCATCATGCTGTTGCATGGATCAGAATTTACAGAAAGTAATATGAATCCATGGAGCTTCTGGTTTTGTTTACACTAGTACAAGCCAGAGGTATCAGTGTGATAGTGTGGGGACTGTTTTCCTGACACACAGTGAGGACTATTATTCTATTGATGGATATCTGTACAGCATGCATATCAACATCATTGCTGATCAGTTCTATCCCAGCATTACTAAAATGTATTGTTAATTAGAAGGAAACTTCCAGCATGCTGAATCAATCCATGTCAGAAGGTCTGACCTGTTCCCAAATGGTTCCTGGAACAGCTGCAGTGGCCTTCTCAGTCCCTGTGACTGAACCTTATTAAAAATTACTGGAAGTAGATGAATAGGGCTGTTCATACTAAAGTGGAGTTAGGCTAAAATAAAAAAATATTGATTGAAAAAAATATTGATTGAAATGGTCAAATAGGAGGGGACCAAAATTACTCCTAGTATCTAACAGAGAATATAATTCACCTATACATGTGTCAGGTGTTATTAGCAGCTTTATTTTCAAAAAGAGGACAGATGCTGCACAATACATCTCATTTAGCTGGTGGAAAGCTTTGATGCCATATTCTACTACCAGCTGTACAAGATGACAAATGCAATCCATATTAATTAAGCATGCCTGAAAGTCTTTAATCCATCTATCCATATGGTCTACCTTTCATTACTCTGCCATTGTTGATTCTTATAATCACTGTCAAATGTTTGGTGATTTTTTATGTTTTTACAAATATAAGAATTCTTGTACAGGTTCTATACACTTTTAAATCTATATAAATCACTAGAAATGAATATAAAACTGCTCTCTACTAATTTGCTGTATAGAGACAAATTTTAAAATTCTTAGTTCATCCATTTTTAGAAAGTCTACCCTTAATTCTTTAAATCTATGTAATTTATGGCTTAATCTGAAAAAAGGTTGACACTGTTAGATTAGCACTAGACACATAACTAGCTCCCCTGTCTTAGACAGAAGGGATGTTGTTTTTTACCTTACCACTGTCCTAAATAGTTGATTTGCTTTTCCAGTGTGGCACACAGGAATATCCAAAGCATTGCCCCTTGAGTTTATTCATCAGAAATGCTGGCCAATATCACAAACTCCTTTTCTGTGCTGTTTTTATTATTCTCATCACACATAAGCCTAAAGGGTTGATTTTGGCAAAGGACTGTTAATTCCTTGTCCTGTGCTAGGCCAATGGCACCTGTCAAAATACACAGTAAAAATGAAATAAAAATACGGTTTTTCAGTCATGCTGCCTAAACAAGTACAAATGGTTTGAACCTACAAAGTCACAATAGTGTTGGCATGTCAATGTTTTGTTTCCAGCTGCTCCCTGTTTAATATCTGGAGTCCAAATTGGCCTGAGCACCATGATGTAGACTTACAACATGAGACACTCAAAGCAAATGTGCTGACTGGTATTTTATGCATGATTACAGTATGGCTGTGATAGTAGTTGCCTAACTTTGCTCAAGATTGCATTGAATGATTTTACTACTACTGCTTAACGTTTGGCATTTGTTTTCCATTTCTCTTTCAATTTCTCTCCAGCAGAAATCAGCATGCTTGCTAGCTAGTTATATCTACATAATTATGCTTTTTTAAATTATATTAATTTTTGTATCATCTGGAGCTAGTTACTGACAAGCAGATGTGATATAGTGAAGCAGAATTAAGGCACAAATAGTGAACTCAGAGTAATTTTATTTTAAAAAGGCACCAAAGGAAAAAGGACATCTTCAACAGATGAAGCCAGCAGGCTTGGCAAAGTCTCTATATGGAGACTTAGGGCAGATGTTGGGTTTAAATAGGGTGACAAACAAATGAGGAAAAGGTATATGTGATAACTCAATAAATGGGTGATTGGGACCAGGGAAGTGAATATGTGCTGGAATTGGTGGATTTGGTCTGTGAGGAAGCATGATAGCAGTAAAACAATCAACAATCTCTGTGTTACTCCAACCATATTAAGCATGACTTAATGAACATCTCTCAGTTGGTCTTCAAAGTTCCTAGGTTTACCAATGTCACTCCACTACTCCATTCACTTAATTTGCTTCCTATAGCTGCTTGTATCTGATTTAAAACACTGATGCTTGCCTATGAGGCCATAAATGGATTTGTTCCCTCCTAAATGATGGCAGTGGTTGAAACCCAATCTTCACCTCAAGGCCTTCAAGCTTAAAGTATGGCCCGGCTTGACCCACCAACCTTCAAGTTTCATGGAAGACAAGCATGGAGACTCTTCTCCATCCAAGCTCCCAAATGGAGGAATAAACTCCCACTGGCTGTCTGAATAGTGTCTTCAGACACTGACTAAAGACTCATGTTCTTGAAAAAAAAAAAAAGTATAAATAGCAATCAAATTGTCTTGTGTTCTACAGCATTGTATTATATTGTATTTCTCAGTTTGGGTTCAGCAATGACAATTGTTTCTGGCAGTATGTCGGTTATGATATTTTTTAGACTAACTTATTTGTGCTAGCTAAGAATACTTTCTGAGTGGACAACTAAAGCATTTTTGTAAGTCTGTTTGGATAAGAGTGTCTGCTAAATACTGTAAATGTAAATCTCTTAATGTTTATTGTCATACACAAATCATACACCTCTGGCTAAACTCTCATAGAAACATAGAAAAAGAAGGCTTGTGTCATCAAACCTTTGCCCTAATTACTGTGGTGACTTGTAGATTTGTAGCAGTTGTAACAGTGTGAAAACACATGTTTTTGTCCTTTGACCCCAAAGTATTATGTCTTGTTTGTCTGTTGTCAGTTTCCAAATGAGTTTAAATGTATTAATTTCACTTTAGCTTCACTACCTGTTCTGGGTATGTATGTGTTTTTCCATTCAAGTAGGAATCTGGTCTTAAATGACTGAAAATATTAACTCAAGGCTGTGCACAAGATGACCAGTGATGTGGTCTAACCCAACAATTATTGCAGTTCCACAACCCCTTAACCTCATCCAATAATGTCAAAATTAGAGAGGTTCTTCAGAAACTGAACATATAGGATAGCAACATATCATTACCAGGGAAGATAAGCCTCTCCAGTCATTTGATCCACTGAAACAGGAGAGTTATGAAAAGAAATATTATATTTTCATGGTTCACACAATATAGCACAATATACCCCTAAATTACATTAAATATTCTACACTTTAACCTCATTGCACAGCCACTTCCAGCTCCACCATCATTGTCAAGTTTGCTGACGACACAAGGTCAGGAGGACCCCACCCATCCCAACAATAGGCTCTTCTCTTTTGCTCCCTGAAGACCAAGACAGAGAGACTGAAGAGAAGCTTCTTCCCACAGACCATTCGGGCCCTGAATCAGGGAAACTGATAAACTGTGGGGACCACCACCACCATGTAACATAACTGTAAATATGTTTATTTACCACCATGTAACATAAAAACTGTAAATATGTCATTTTACAAGATGGAGCTGTACATTCTGTACTTTGTGTACATACATATATACACAACCATATACACTGTACATTGTGTATATAAACATAATATACATATATTATACATACATTGTTAATATATTTTTGTACATATATGGAATATATATTTGTCTATGCACCCCTGTTTTCTTTTTCCTCAGTTTGGACAGAGCGCACTCAGCCATTTCACTGCGAGTTATACTGTGTAATGACTATGTATGTGACAAATAAACCAAACTTGAACTTGAACTTAAACTTGAACTTGACATTGCATTTTCTCATTGTATCACTTTGCATTTTCATTGCATCAAAGCATGGTCGTTTTTTCCAGCCTTCCATTAATTTCCTGTAGAACAGAC
The DNA here is from genome assembly GCF_041902795.1 of Electrophorus electricus. Lineage (NCBI taxonomy): Eukaryota > Metazoa > Chordata > Actinopteri > Gymnotiformes > Gymnotidae > Electrophorus > Electrophorus electricus. The sequence continues at coordinate 36,798,462 of NC_137498.1, read as the reverse complement.
AAAAGTTACATTTGCAAGGCCACAATGTAACATGTTGATTGGTCTGTTTATTGGCCTTACCATAGCCTACTACCAGAAGGTATGAAAGCTGAGAGGCCCCAGCCATCCAAGTGATCACCTCTTCATCTAGTTTATTATACCATCAGAGAAACAGATCAAGGAAAGTCCACTGTCACCTTGCACAGCATGTCATAGTTTCTTACCTTAAGCAATATGGACTCCAGATCACATCTCTGTATTTCCCAGTCTGTAGATTCCTTATGAACTACATTGCATTTGATAATAGGTCACTTTTTCATCATTTGACAACAGACTAAACATACTTTTGTTTAGTTGTGGAACTGGGCATCCTCTACAATTTCTGTCGGTTGTAAAATTTTGAAAAGGTTACCCATTATTTCTAGATTTCAAAACATTACAATGTGATAAAGCTATTTTTCCTTATTTATAACTAAGGCATGGCCTCACATGCCCTGATATGGAAAGTGCTGATGTAAGCCATATGAAATCCTTTTCTGGCTTTGTGTTCTAGCCAAAATATTATATGTGGAATGCAGGCCTCAGTTTTATATTTGTAATACAATAAGGATTATTCTTGTGCATTTAAATCATCTGATTAAAAAATATCTTAGATAATTAAATCAAATTCTTTGTAAGAATATTTAGGACTCTGTCTTTTCCTGTAGAGTAGGCAAACTAACCTCCTAAAACCAGGATATACATATGCATTACACATTTCAGATGTAAAGTTCAGGGCTGAGCAGCTCATAATGAGACCTGTGCTGACAGCTGCACAGGAAAGGTGAAGGCCAAATTCTGCATTCCTTCATTCCCCGTTATTCCCTGTTCTCTGTGTGTGTGAGAACTGACTTACGTTTTCAAAATCACTACTACCTTTAATGGTGGAAGAATATAAGATCATTATTACAAAATCCATGGAAACACTAACAGGAAAAGAGCTTTGGTTGTCCTTGCTACAGTTCTATGACCTTATCTGCTGTGGTAACTGATGGGTAATTGCTGTTGGACTAAGAGAGTCATTTAAAGGTCACTGGTCTGCAATAATTCGTTTCTATTATCCTTACTTGGATGAGTGAGAGCAAACAAAGCTGTCAAAGAAAACCTATGAACAATGGTCATCAACCTCACACTGTCTGGGGAAGAAACATGAGCTGTACCTAGTTAGCCTGTTAAGTCTGCGAAAGGATTTTATACTGAAACACAGAGCATTTGGTAAATCGTTGTCAACCAAACAAAATGATTTCCTTTAGAGCTCAAGGGTAGATATTTTAAGTATTTATACAGTAATTTGATATTGACATCAACATCACTTATGAATCCACAAGTCTCCATGTGTGACAAGTCATGGAAAAATGTCTATAGTCCATCACAAGTAACTGTATTTTCCTAAATCCTGTATTTAATTAGAGGTGGCCTTTTTTGCTCCTTTAGGATATTATTTCTGATGGTTTGCAAGTATATGGATTCTACTGTCACTGAAGCATAATAGAGATGTATATGTACTAGTAAAAAGAAAAATAGGAGTGCATGTCTTCCTTCATGTTCTCATCAGTGGAAAAAGAGAAGGCAATGAGCCAAGTTGAGGCCTATCAAGGTCTAATTATGGATCACAGATGAGGAGAAACCAAAGCAGAACCCTATACATTCTTTCATTACCTGGCTACATTTGCAGATGCCTCAATAGACTTCTCCCTTCCTAAACCTACAGCTTTAGCTTTGAATATCTGTGTTTTATCAGCATTCTTTAAGGCTTTGTTTTTTACAACTGAGCAGTAGCAACAAATGCAAGAATGACAGGTACAAATAGACAAGTTATTAATTCTGCACCGTATACCGATGCAAAACGTAGGTAATTGCACATTTGTATGCCCTTGAGAATAAGTCAGACACTCAAAAGATTGCATTAAATAAATCAATCCCAGAAATGTTCAAACTCTTTAAACATAGGATTTCCAGGACAACAAACATGAATGTTAAAATCTCCTAAAATAAATTATCTATAATAGGTGCCATAAGAGGAAGAAAGTGAGAAAACTCACTCAAAATCATTATTACATTTCTGTAGTTAGTACACCAAAGCACAAATCAAAGGATTAGTAAATTGTAGCTTCACTACCTGTACTTTGAAACTGGTAAATGAACATCACCTGAGAAGTCACCTAACATGTAACAGGTATAATACATCTTAGCATACTCAACTAGCTATTATAGACATGCTGTTGACAGTATTCTATAACTGGATTTTGGTTAGGGTTAGGGTCAGGATTAGTGCCAGGATGAAGGTCAGGATTTGGTTTTGAGTCAAGGTTAAGGTTAATTGGGTTTGTTTGAGATCTGATCCCTGGTTTCTGATCCTTGAACTCTTCCACTTTTGAGTCAATGTAACTGCTATTTTATCCAAACTCTCCTCTGATTCATTCAGGATAATATTACAGATTGTTGAGAATATATTAATCATCTATAAAGGGCTACTCAAAGTGTTACCAGCAATTGTTATGGTGTAGTTAGTTGTGATCTTTTGATGACTTTTGTGTTTATTGATTAAATCATGCTTGTCTTTTCACCCTTTTGTGTATATATGAAATGTTTTACATTGTTTTAACTTGCGAAATCCTAAAATTTGGAAGGAACTGTTCATTTGTACAGTTTTTTCTACACATTTTCTGTTTCTGTAGCTCTTTGTGACATTACCTGCCCCCCCCCCCCCCCCCCCAGCAGCCTCCATCTGACAAAGGTGGCGACAACTGCATGACTTTTGTTTATATTGTTCTTTTTTGTATGTGCTTTGTTTTAAATTGGTGCCTTCCCCCACACAGGTAGCATGTGTTTCCATCTCATTCATCACACCATGAGTATCATTGTTTTTATTTCTTTCCTTTAAAATACTTTTTTGTTTTAACCCCTGCATCAGTTATTGTTGTTAAGTTAGGTTTGTTTTGTTTCCGTTTGTGCGTGCTGTTAATTTTCCTTTGTTTTCATTTAGCTTCTTAGTTGAAACTTGGTCTTGCTTCCTCCTTTTTTGCACATTCTTCATACATGACGCCATCTAATAGTTTTGTCAATTTGGCAGACAAGCTGTCTGAAGAGACAGAATTTAATACCATAGCCAATACACAAAACCATATTTTAAGTTTCTCAGTGACATCTTTAAACATGTACTGTTTTTACATCGCCTTATCGCATGCCTGGCTATTCCTGCCACGTTCTGACCTATTTCACTGTAGGCCACTGGGTGTACCATGGGAAAGGAAGTTAGCAGGAAGACGTTTTCAGAGCAGACTAAATTATTAGCCCAACTGGGGCAGAAGTGCATTGTAATTCTTGCACCAATAGTTCAAAACATTTGGTATGTTGCCTTAACAGGTTGCTGTTACAGCAAGTATACAGCCCTGACTTTGGCCATCAAGAAATCTCACTATTTTTATTACTTAGGTACTTTTGATGTCAATTTTGATGCTCTTGGCATTGAATTAGAATATGTGTTAATACTCAGTAGTAAATCAGACTGTCCTTTCACTGAAACAAATGCCTGATAAGAAGAGTGAGAAATTATGGGAAAGATGGGAACAGAAAAGGAAAAAGAACAGAATATAAAATGAAAAAAAGAAATAGAAATAAAATATAAATGAGCAAAAGTGATACCTAGACCTGGAAGAAAACATTCTTTCCAGCTTATAAATTATTGACATTCAAAAATATTTTAGAAATATATTGTACTTAATATATCACTGGAAAATATAATGTGAAATAATCTGCTGTAAAATTTGCATCTGATTGCAACACAGACTGTAAAATGGCATACAAAATCCTTCCATTCCTCAAGCATATACAGTTTAAAAGTGATTGGTTGCCATTAATGACTTTCAGGTAATACTGTACTTTGTTTAATGTAGTCATTTAAATAAGAATTTTGAATTCACAAGTATTAAACATTTTCTTGCATTTCCCAATTTTGGATAATGGTAATGAAATCTTCTAAATTCCAAATTATACTTATATGGGAGTTTATGAAACTTTATGTGAAGTGAAATGTAAGTAAGTTTTATGTGGGTGAGAAGGAAGGACATTAAGTGTGTCATGGTAAGGTACATTTATCAATAGTGATAGTGAACAAAACCTCAAACTCTAAAAGTTTAGTATGGATAAAAGCACTCAAAAGGGAATATTATGTAAGGGATGAAGTACAGCCAAATGATCATCACTGCAAAATAATACTGTTGTATCTGTCACTTTATCTAGGGAGTGGGCCTTCACAAATATTTCATGGTTTTGAATTTACTCTGTTAGAACCATTTACAAATCTCTGCTTGGAAAACATTGTCTGTCAGAACTACATAACTAACAATGGTTGGGCACAGCAGTGGTCTATTATACAGTTCAGCAGAAATAACAGAAATAATATGCCTCCTTTATTCAGTAATAAAAGGCCCCTGAATACCTTGATTGAACAATTAGAATGTAGTAAGCCTCAGAGCCATTTTTGCATTCTCTGCTGCATCTTGAAATTGACTGCTGTGCTTTAAGGATTTCCATTGACCTCTAATCTCCACAATAAGCAGTTATAATAATTTATTGATTTTACATTAGCTTAGGTATGATATTTGTAAATGTAGTGTAGCTTAGCTGTAAAAAGAAGATTATACCCTTTAAGAATTAAATTCTAACAACAAAATTGTGCATTCTAACCCCAGACTCAGCTGCTAGCTTGGCAAAGCTCTTTCATGACTTTTATTTATATTACAGCATTTTTGTCATTTAACTGACGATTTTATCCAAACCGACTTAGTACAACTCGAGGGTTAAGCACCTTGCTCAAAGACCCAACAATGGCAACTTGACAGAGGTGGGTCTTGAACCAGCAATCTTCCAATTACAAGTCAAGCACCTTAACCACTGAACTAGCACCATCCCTATAGGCTTTCTCTTTCTCTCTTTTCTCTCTCCTCTTAGTAACCTGATGTGTGGCACCATTGTATTTGCTTATCTTGGCTCTGAGGAGAGGAGTTTCTTCCTTGCGCTCCTACTACACAAAGTGGGTGTGGATGGGGGAAAGCGGGGGGACCATACACTGGCTTCTAACTTCTTTCAGACCACCTCAGTGGCTAAAGTTACCTCTTTTCATTCCACCCTGATTTTTTTTTCCCCTTCCCCCTTTTTCCCACATGGTGCATAAAGTCTCTAACTTTGCTATGTGAAGTGGCCTATGGTATCTGATTTTGTCCTTGAGGGAACCGCACACTGTCTGTGTGTCTTGATGTCCTAAAATGTCCTATAATGACCTACACTAGCCATGTACTGCAACCCCCACAACAAACATATATGAACATACACAAACTTTTGAAAACATGTCATGGAAAATTAGTGGTGGTGGCAGCATTATATTCAAATATTTTCACTGTTGGAAATATTTCCAACACAGAATTCAGCTGAAAATTCCTTTAATCATAGTGTTTGCTAAGGTAGCCACAAATTGTTGTTATACTTGGCTACTTGGCATTAATGCTTTCAGATGTACAGCTCAGAGTGGAGTTTTAGATTTGGTTTGCAAACTGTTAACATGATCTCTTTAACATGGATGAAATATTTTTAACAGATCTAACAGTATTTTATAGTCACAAAACAGGTAACAGGAGTCCATGCATATATGTCAGTGTCTGAAGATTGGCCATTGTGGCCACTGGCCATTTTAAATAAACCACAAAAAAGGACACATACCCCATGATCATATGCAGCAAGCTGAAAAATACCAGAAACTGTAGATGGGGATGATCCTATTAATGTGCACCTTTAGACACAGAACATGTTAAAACAAGGTTTCAAAGTACTTTATGTCTTTTCATGACTCACATATGAATGCAATTACTGAAATGTCAGCATAACCAGAATTGCTCATGTGCTGGAGTAATGTTATGAGGCCGAGGAGGAAACTACATACAACATTTCCAATTCCCAGATGTTCTCAAACTTTAAAAATACAGACTTTGCATTTGAGAATACTGCATGATTCTATATATATATATATATATATATATATATATATATATATATATATATATATATATATATATATATATATATATATATGTGTGTGTATATATATATATATATATATATATATAGATATATAGATAGATAGATATATAGATAGATAGATAGATAGATAGATAGATAGATAGATAGATAGAGAGAGAGAGAGAGAGAGAGAGAGAGAGAGAGAGAGAGAATGAGAGGGAGAGATTTGGACATTTGGACAGAGGTCATCAGCTGTACAAGCAAAGTACTTCCAAAAAGAAGCACTTTGTACTTTGCTTGCACAACTGATGATGGATCTCTATCCAAAACATCCTACTTTTTCACACTGCAGTTTTAAAGTACCTCTTCATCTTTAACTACAGTACACTGTAGTTACTCCCTGGCATCTACTTCAGATTGTATATATATCAATCCCTCCTCATGCATTACTGTAGCGGTCTATTCTATCTCTTGTAAAAGATGCAATCAGTTATACATAGGAACATTGGAAAAACCAATAGAAGGCTTGCTGATTATTTTATTGTAAACTTTGAACCAACAGAATTAAGGATTTGTTGTTTCCAGTGGTAAGGCATTGTAATGCTAAGGGACATTGTGTTAATCATGTATCTGTTTACATTCACAGTTATAGCGATGGCTGCAATAACACTTAAGGAAGAACAATACTGTCCAAAGTTTAGAACCCCAAGGAATGAACATTATGATTTAAACATCTTTTGTATTGAACATAAACTAAAATTTCAGAAGCTGGAAAACTGTCTGAAATATCCTGTTCCTCTAGAAACCTTCTGTTCTACACTTCATTTTTTACAACCTATATACTTATTTTTTAATTTTCTAAATTATTTTTACAACTGAATACAACTAATATCAATATCTTTATTCCATGTAGCCCCAAGTTGCAAGTAAAATGTATTAAACAAAATATTGAAATATTAAAGCCCACTATATATATCAGAATACTAGTGCACAAACATAGCAGAAATGAGGAAGAAAAAAGATTATTCTTTTACAAATAAAATTATCTAAAAGAGATGATGATTATCTATTTCCAACATGTGTGTATATATCTGACACAGGCCTATAAATAATGGCCAGCATGTCAATAAAAAATATTGCTGAATGTTGCTTAGGATTTATGAATATGTAACTATGTAAAAATGAACAGTTACTTCCAAATTTTAGGATTTCACAAGTTTTTTTTTATTTATGCTGGTATGTAGATATTCCAAAACATGGAGTGAGGGTTTTAGGTTTGTCAATGTCTCTTCCATCACATTTAAAATTAATCATTTCAGTGTTGATTGTGATTCTCATTTGATTAGATATTATGGAACATGGCTGGACTTTCAATGGCACTGTGTCTTTATGTGAAAAACTCTGGCAAAACAAGTTGGCCACATACTATATAGCCAAAGACTCGACAAAACCACCTCCCTTTACTGTAGTTAAAATCAAGCAATGCAGTCACCAAACCTCTAGTGAATGCTTTACCATATGTTGGGCTCAGTTTAATACTAAACATTCCTTTTTTATTTCTTTAATTCTTTAAACATTGAGTGAGCTATTAGGGAAAACTGCAGGAGAAATGTTATATATATGAATCTTCCAGTGTTGATTAGCAAGGAATAATGCAAGGAGGCAGGCAGACATGTCATGTAACTCTCAATATGTATATGTAGATATGTTTAAACCATTAGACCTTAGCACATGAATTAGGCATTTCAGTGGTCTCTTTGTCTGAAAATCCCCTTCACTGATTTAAACTTAAGTCTCTTATCTGTCAGTGCTGTTGATATTTAGCTGAGGACCTAAAATGTGTACAGATCAGGAAGACTGATTTAACCATCAAGCTTCTTTATAAATCATGCTGCATAGTATAGCATGTAGTCATTGCCACTGGTTCTTCAGCATATTATGTACTTATCTGCCTCTGAACACTTGCTTGTTTTTGTAATTTATTTGCCAGCAAGAAATACAAACAAATCCAGGTTATTGTTTCAGAGAAGATGAGCTGGAATGGTGAGTATCTGCCATTGCTGCTCTGGTCTGGTAGAAGGCAGAGGTGGGAGTAAATGTGCTACAGTTTCTTTCTTTCCTGTATTCATTCCCTGAGGATTCAGTGCATCTGACTACTGAATGGACCCTGCAACAGCAGCTGTTATTTCATTTCAAATTTTAGAATAATGTGTCTGCTTCCATCTCAAATGGGATCTATGAAATTCAGTAAGCCTTTTAGATATTTTGGAGGTCACTTTAAGATAATCCAGGGGAGAGTATGTATGGTGTTGACCTCATTATTAATGATAGCATTATAGTACTTTAATGTTGTAGTATTTTTATCTTGATAAGTAATAACTGATTTTGTCAATATATACCAGTTGAATAATGATTCTGAATGGTGTTCTTGACTAGAAGTGTCATTTTTAAGTTCATCACTGTTCCAAGTTTGAAATATTCTACTATGGTCTGTATAAATTCAGCACAAGTACTCTAAATTATCTGCATTTCTGTATCAGTGGCCCCAAAATTATGATATCTGAGAGAATATCTGAGAGTATGTATAAAATTATGCTTAACAAACTTTTTATATTGCCATAGCATTTTATATTGCTATACTGGCACCCAGCCAGGACAACAGACACAAACACATGTCAAGCAATCACACTCCCCAACCACCAGCCTCTTAATAATCATCACCTTCACCTGTAACTTGTGTGGTTTCACCTATTTATTGCTGCAGATCCCCAGCCACTTTAATTTGCATTAGCCTCCTGTGAGACTAAAGCTACATTGCGTTGTACTGACATTCCCTGCCCATGTGACATTATGGCAACAGAGGAGCAAGGCATGAGTCAAGCAGATTTTATGATGCAAAAAGGTGTTTAAACAATGCAATGTAGGGAAGAACTGCCAAGAGTCAGGTGTTAGTCTTGAGGAAGGCTAATCCAAAACACTGGCAGTAGAATCCTTTGGGACTGACTAGGAGAGAGGTGATGGGCAACAGGTGAAGGCAATTAATCAATAAGTAGGTGATGGGAGCAGAGCATGGTGGGAGATGTGGCTGGTGCTTAAGTGTATGTGCTCCTGGCTGGATGCCCAGCAAAGCATGACAATCCATTGCTCTTCATGCTTTTTCAGCATTTATATTATGCTGTGAAAGTTATCCAGACTGTTTCTAACACTTTATCGTTATATATTTAGTAAACACTATAGATCAATTAAGAGAAAAGTGTGATCTTACAAACAAGTGAGCATATTTACCCGAAGCAGAACTATAGAAGTGGGACACATCTCATGGATAAGAACATACACTCTGCATAATGGACAATCCCCAAGAAAGCTGGCTTCAGTTCGTTTCTGCTCTTTTGATAATGAAATATCTAAACAAATGAAAGATTCTCTCAGACATTTAGTCACACTTTTGGTGTGGTAGATACTTTCCTGTGGGATCTGGAAATGCTTACTGGTGCATTTTCAGAGTTGCTTGCTCAAGTGATAATTTTTAAAGTTTTAAAAAGGACATTTGTTTTGCTGTACCTTTATTGATGTGACAATGCCAGGCACACAGTGTCTGTTATGTTGGTGGTATACCTTATGCTATGCTTTCCATAGATTATGTACCAGCAAAGCCATTCTGCCCATTCTGTTCCCACCGTACATCTGGACAACAGCTGAACTTCCTTCTCTGGCAGACTGTGCATTGTTTAGCTGTGTGAGTGTGTGTGTCTTTGCAGTAAAAGAGAGAGGAGAGAATTTATGTCAGAGCATATACATCAGGGGTTAATATGTCATCAGGTAGCCACACAAAGCTCAAATGTCTAAGATAGACTACAGAGCAGATGTATGTTATTTTTAGCCTAGCTGAGATTTGGGCCAGGAGACTTGGATGGTCATAAAATATGAGAATCCATGTGCTGTATGCACTTATTGATGAGAACCATAACACATTCTGTAGGAAACGTCCTTACATCAAGAAATGCAGCAGGACAGTAGAGATAGGTCTTGTATAACTTACCATTATCAGATAAATGGGCAAATGTGTATATATATGAAGTTGTGACGGTTTATGCTTTCAAACTGTTATTTAAGCAATTGAATATATTATTCTTAAATCTACTGTTCCACATGACCACAATAAAAACATGGAGTAAGTTATCTGAACTGTATTAGGTATTTCTCTGCTTATCTATAAATATTTAAAAGTTTTTGAGTGGACAGACACTTTCAAACTATGTTGGACATTAATTGTTGGTGTGGACTGGTTCCCCTTGAAATATGAAGATATGATTGGAGATTAAACATTGCTGAGCCTGTTTTGTATTCTTTCCCTCAGATTTAAACTTTTTGCCTGTTTGTGTTGTTTTTTTATATTATGGGTTTGCATATGATTACCTCATCTGCCTGATGTTTTTCCACACAGGATCATGTTTTTACAAAGCTTTGTGGACCTCCCCTAGTAAACTCACTCAGCTCTGATGTTTATTCCTCCCACACACTGTAATTGTGTCACTGTGTTCTGCAAGCATGTAGACACAGACATAACAATTAGTGGTAAGTCACTTTGGTAGTATATAAGGATAATGACAAATAATTAACTTATTTAGCAGTTCATCATTAATCTAATTTGGACATTAAAGTTTGCCAGCTCTAAAAGACTTACAATCATTTCTAGTATGTTTATAATAAATTTGTTAGTTTATAACTTCTGCAACATTAAACTACTGTTCTGCATGTGAAGTTATGAAGGTTAATGTGGGACAGAGTGGCTATTGATTGCCCTGGGCCTATAAAAGTGTATCTGCTGTAAATTAATTTAGTTTTGGAGAACTGAAGAGCTTCCACAACAGAAGAAACTAACAACACTGGGAGTTTGTCAAGTCTAATAAATGTATTGCACATTATTCAGGGTCTCATTTTGATTCATTTATCTGTTTTCTCATTCAAGTACTTGAAACATGTATGCTAAAATGTGAATATTTAGTTTTATACAATGGTTTGCTAATATATTTTTTTGAAATAGTGTTGTGTCCATTCAATATTTTTGCAGTGTAAAAATGATATACTGGGAAGAGATGTTATACAACCAGAAGTCTTCTTTGCTGAGTTTGTCAGCATCAGCTTTGAGCCTTTGGTTTGACTCTTTTTATTACCCACTTTCTTTATGTTATGTGTATATGCAACCGATTATTTCTAGGGCAAAAAGGTTGCCATAAAAGTTGAGTGACATGCTGGAGCACTGTTAGATGGCACCAAATTTTAGTTTAAAGCACAGGGCCAAGTGAATGGCTTTAAAAAATAGTGGAAATCTTTGTCCAGTGTATCATTACTACAAAAGCTTTTATCAAGTCCTCAGGATATAAGAAAAAAGTTCTAAAATGAATAACAATAAACATATAGATGCTACATTAAAATTTTTAAATGGTAAGAAACACATCAGGATTTCTTTCAGTTTTTTATTGTTGTTCATCTCTGGAGAAAAAGTTCTGATTCCCATGCAATTTTCTATGTATGTTTTCATTTTGATGTGCATGGTTGAAGCTGAAGCAATAAGATGACTACATCAGTTTGAGCTAAATTATTTGCAGGGTATTTAGAAAACAGAAAAAAGGTTTTATCCTCTTATTGAAAGTTCTGCAGTCATGTATCTAGCATTTGTAAGCTACTATGGGACATTAGCTTTGAATTGAAGTATAATTTGAAGTATATTTGCACAACTATTTGTATTTTTCACACTCTTTCCACTGGCTCTTTCTCAGCTCACAAGTACTTCAATCTGCCTCTGCCTATGGCTTTTGTGAACATCTTCTGTTATGCCAGTGCAGAATGGTTTCCTTAGATTGTCTCCCAGCTCCCTTGAGACAGGAAGCAGGAAATGGAGGTTGGTAGTGCTATATTACAGTCTAGTTCTGACTATTATAATGACATTTGGCAGGGCTTTGAGGGCAGTCGTTAATGCGTCTCTTCCTCCGGGTGTTCATCTTCTCACAGACAGGCGGCAGCTTTAGCATGGAGAGACGTTAGCCTGAGATGTGGACAGATAAGAGCTGCACAGACTGTGCTTGGGACGCCTTCGTCCATCAGACAGGCCAAAACGTTTGCTTGATCTTCCTGCACCCTGAAAAGCACGCTACATGCTGTCTTCACACTGAGTCTGACTGAGGAAGGAACCCACACTCTAATTTCTCTTTAGACAAAACAAATGAAACATTTTACAGTGTTTTTTTTTTAATCTTTGATTCTTTGACATTTTTACTGGCAGAGAAATTTTGTTAAGTAATGTGAGGTCCCTAATCTCTTCCAACCACAACTTGACAGCAATATCTATTCATTATGACGTTGGTCAAGGTTGGACAACCATGCCAAAGAAAAAAAAAAAACTGCAAGATGATCCTGAGTTGCCAGGATGGTTAAAAGATATGCTTGGAACAGCCTCCCAGTCACAAAGCTCAGAACGGTTTCTGTTACATTTTGTAGAACCATCTTTAGAGTAGAAGGAGGGCAGCTGTACATCAGGTTTTCAAAAGACAGAACCACACACCACTGTGCAGGTAGAAAATAAAGTTATGGCTCATGGTCTCATGCAGCAATTCTGGTGACTCCTGATAGAGATGAGGGAACTAGGGAAAAGGATCTGTTTACATTAATATCATATTATTCTTATACCTATGAACAAGAGTAACAGAATATCCTGTTTATGTAACAATTTCCCTTAGGAACAGGTGAGAAGCAGAATTCATGTGCAGGGAGGCGGTTTATTAAATGAGGGAAACAATCACGGAGGGCAAAATCAACAGAAGCAAAGGAGAAAACACAGAGGCGAAGTAACACATGAATGAGACAAATGACAGACTCAGGTGTACCTAGGAACAGGGAGAACCAAAACATGGACCGGAACAAAAGAGCAGACAAGGGGCAGTGAAAACAAAACCAAGGAACAGAGCAGGGACACAAAGGAAAACAGACACGACCAGGAAACCACGGAAACAGGGACACCAGGAAGGCAGCCATTCCTGAGAGTTTATAACTAATATCAAGGTATATTCTTGTGTATTTAAATGTGGTCAGTGTCAACACTGGCAAAATACAATAACTATCTCTGTGCAGCAGCCCATCACTGATTATGGCCTTAACTTTGTCCTTTTCTCTGTGTTTGTACAAATTAGAAACTGGTTCTAGTTTTGTTAACAGAATGCTGGAAAGAATTCTGTAGACATACTTTGTGAATTGAATTGTGGCCACATCTAACAACCAGACTATAAAACACTGCAAAATTGAATTCTCAGACACACTGTAGATGACAAAAATATTATGAATATGTGCATCTAAAGTGCTTGGGTGTTTATACGAGAAATTCCTTGGCCTATCTTCATCATTAGTATGTTGTTTATTATCTCACCAACCATGGTTATTATCTAAAGAATTCTTTAGCATTTTTCTCGGATGCAGATGCTGGTAAAAGTTAGTGGAGCAGGGGAGGACAGAAAGACAAGTCTATAATTTCATTTTGACTACTTGCTGTTCCACTCCTAAGTTCTTTGTGTTTTCTAGCTGTTGTCTTCTTTCCCCTTATAAAAGCATGGCTTGAAGAGAGTTGGATGGGGAAGGGCTTTTGGAAGAGAAAGGGGAAGTACATGCAAAATTGCTGAAACCATACAATTGATGGTGTTTGATTTCCACTGTAATTAGCATTCCTCTGGGTTTTTGGATTTCCAATCTGAGCCTATCTAATATCTGCACTGCGTTCCAAAAATGGTTGGCTGATGTACAGCTTCTCTGAACTGCTCATGGATTGAATTTTGGGTCTTTGCATATTTATTGTACAATTTCACACTTACTTGCTTTATCTTTATCACACACATTTGATGTATCTCTTTTTTTACACTGACACGCTGATGCCTGACAATTTAAATATATACTGAGTTACTCATTGTTATAGTATTTTTTTTTTATTTAAAATATTACGAAATAATTCATTAAGACAAATGGCTGTAAAATGGCTTAGTGAAAAATAGGCACCTTCAGAAGTGCTAACTCTTAAATGTTGCCCCTGATGACTAAAGATATATATAAATGAAAGCTCCATTTCCCAATGGCACTATGGCCTTGAAATCAACTGCTGAGAGTAAAATACTTACAGATACATCTTGAAATTCATGTACTTTACTTACTATGGGTTACTTACACCATAGTTTTGGTATTTTTAGGTCTGGAAGTTAAAAACTTTCATTTCTTACAGCAGCATACCTTGGATGCAGCATGGAACTTTACTCCAACTATACGCAAATACACTTATAATTTAGCTGTATGCATCTTTTCTGGTTCTCTGTGTTCATCTTGTATTCATTTTCTTTTAGTATCTAATCACTGCAAACTCTCTCCTCTCTTCTCTGCCTTTTTACAATGATTGTACGATTCCACATTTGAACATTCTGCATGGCTCTATTTTATAAGAAAAGCTCTGAATGTTTATGGATATGGCTAGTACTAGGTATTTTTTAAAACTTCATTTGTACAGAATCCAATTTGTACCAATTGGTTCAAATACATTTTGGTGAGAATCCAACAAAATTAGTATTTATTTGTACTAATTGGTTCAAATACATTTTATTGAGATCACAATGACCTCTTAACAAAAAAAGAATATCACATTAGTCCCATGTTATTTTTCACTGTTGAGAAAATCTGACATGAGAAAATTACAGCACAAACTATACTAGCAAGGGAATTCTAATATTTCCTTGGTCTTATATTTTTCTAATGGTGTTTTCACAATTATAAATCACAAATGGTGCAGGAATGCAAATTGTGAGCTATTACTTTACTATACTGTACAAAAGGTGGAGGCTAAGGAACATTTTAAGTTCAGATTTAATGACAATGCTCTCAAGTAACCTGCAGCATTCCAAGAAAAGTATTCTTAGTGAGTTATAAGCACCACAGTACATTTTCCTTAAGTCATTCTCAGCAGGAGGTGCTAACGAGGAATTGCCCACAATATTACAAGAAATGTTGTAAATTCTTGCCCTAGGTGCTTCTATATCAAGCAATGGCTGGGGCAAGCAATAAAACTCACTTTAGCTCTTCTATGTTTGTAGAAACTCTGGATAACCTTTTTGCCCATTACAGCAGTCTCAACTTCCCCTAACCCTTTTTGGTTTTTCCAATGCCTCTTGCAATAGGAATTCAACTATATCCTTTGAAGAAAGGCATGCACCCCTACTGGAATACAATGTCTAGACTCTACAACATTTCTACACTCCTGTATATGCATAAAAGTCAAATACTACAAATCACTGTGACACACTATGTTAAACACAAGCAGTGCAAATGTAGTGCATTCCTCCAAGTGTCTTGGAATAGCCATCATTGTTGGGGCCTGGGATTTCAAGTCCCCATGTGTTCTAAAGTTCTTGGGCACCAGCCTACAACGTTTGCTTTTACAAACATTCCCAAACTGTCTCCTTTTCCTGTTCCTAATGCAGTGCCCTTTATAATTATCTTGACCAGACAATTATCATATACTCAGAGAAAAATGTTTAATATGTTGTTGTTTTTTTCAAGAAAAGAAGTGTCATGATTTGTGCCAATTTGCTCTCTCCTTTTAAAATAAAATATCCTATTTCTCATAATATTTGAAAGTGAGAGAAGATGGAGCAATGACCTAAGACCGTTCATCTATGCAAAAGACTGGATCACATATCTCATTTGTCAGGGTTTTGGTTACGGAAGAAAGATTGCAAATTCAAAAGCTTCTGTAGTGAGTAGCCCATTTGAGAAGACCTACAGAAATCCTCTAGACCAGAGGTGCTCAAATCATAGTCCTCAAGGTCCAGGTCCCACAGATTTTGCATCCTTCCTTTATCTAGGAGTCAGGTGTGATGACAAAGTGGCCAAGCAGTTACATGAATCATGTAATCAACTATAAAGGATCAATCACAAAATCCAGGATTGGATTTGGATTCCAGGTCCAGATTTGAATACATCTGTTCTAGACCACGGCCCCGCTGGAAGATAAAATATGATCCAATTTTATCCTTTCAGCAGGGTAAGTCAGATTTTGCTTGTAAAATGTTCTGAAACATGACAGATGGATGCACAATGGTTCAAAGGTCTTTGGAAGCAGAATAACCCCACTACATATAATTTATTGCAAAACAATATTATTTGGATGAAAATGGCATGTCACATGCTAGAAAGGGAGCACAAACATTTAGGCTATCAGATGCAAAATGTCTTAATTTTTTTATTCCCAGCTATAAAAGTATTGTTTAACACTATATTACGTCACAACTATGACAAAATGATGTGTAAAGGGTTTATGCAGAACAGTAATGCAATGGTACACTCCCCTTCCCACTGAAACGGTAAAAGGGAAACTGTGTTGTCATGGTGTGACAGGCACCCTACAGGAGGGACACACCTATTCATGCTCACATACCCGCCACAGTGACAATCACCCACTTATTAGCTATTTCACACATCTGCTCCTTGTTTGCCCTCTTTTGTTCTCCCTGCTGTTAAAGCCCATGGGTGCTATGCATAGCCAGTCATCCTGTGCCTGGAGCCATTGCTTGTACCTGCTGTCAAGTGCCCTTTTTTGTGCATTTATTTTATACACTTAGCTATTACTGCCACGCTGTCAGCTTTTTATTTTGAGTTTGCTCGAGCCGAGTTGTTATGGAGAATAAGGATTCTCTCAACATTTACTTGCCTCTCACTTCCACCTTGCAGCCAAAATCTCATGATTAAAATATATACATATTATTATTGTTGTTGTTGTTGTTGTTGTTGTTGTTGTTAGGATGTAGAGATTAAAGTTTAGGCTACAGATTAACTCAAAGATCAAACCAATGCTAACATGAAGCAATAATGGAATAGCCCTAATGGCAAAACTTATATAAGGGACATATACAAGAGTCTATACAACAGTGGCATGAAAGGTCCTGGCAAATCATAGATGACACCACTTACCCCAAACAATTTTTCCACCTCCTTCCATCAGACCAAAGACGCATAACCATCAAAGCCAGTGCAACCAGACAAAGGCTACATGTTAATCTGTAACATAGCATTTGTTTCTTAGAACAACTCAGTGGCTTGAGCTAGTCAAACATAAAAAATGCGGAACAGTTTATACCTAGCATTTTTAATCCAATTTGACTGAAGACTTGTGATCAGATTTTGTATGTATTTTCTGCTGATAGAAGAGCCATACATATTTACTACTGTCTAGCCTGCCCTAAGAGGACTATATTACCCATAATTCCCCAGTCCATTTCCTATGCTATTAATGTCACCTGTGTCCTATTACCCTTAATCTTATGTCTACTTATGGTAGCTCAGTGGTTAAGGTACTCTACTGCCACTGTTGGGTCTCTGAGCAAGGCCCTTAACCCTCAATTGCTCAAGTTCTACTCAGCCATAATTGTAAGTTGCTTTGGATAAAAGTGTCATCAAAATGTAAATGTTGCTCTTTGCAAAGTCTCACTTAGCTTGGAAATGAAGTTTATTGGTGCACCAGACAAGAGTACTGCTTTTATCTATTGCCCGCCTAGGACAATGACGCAGTTGATATCTAAACTTTGCAGGGCAGTAGGTCACCTGGACCAAACTGGTCATCCTGGTCTAGTTTATTCCCTATTCTGTATACTCTTTTTATAATAGTTCAGCATGTTAGTCTATGTGGAATGTTGTATGTACATTCGCCAAGACATATTTCTTGCATTTGTAAGTCTCCTGGAAAATAAAACTGGTTCTGAATCTGAAAACATATGGATTCTGGTGATTATAAGGATACAGTACCTGCTTCTGTAAAGGTCCAGAACACCACATCCTAGATGCTGTGGTATGTGAAAACAATTTATTGGTGGTCAGTAAGCCTGTTATGAGTGCTGACATTCAAGAGGAGCACAGTCAAGCTGCCTTCATTTTTCTTCCTTCCATCTCTTCCTTCCAGCTTGCTGTCCTGTCTACTCTAGACCTTCCACTAATTACAACATGCAGTCCAGCCTTGATCCACTCCCTAGTAATGCCATGGCTGATGGCTAAGTCTTGGCTGATCTCTTTTTTTGCCCCTGATAAGTGTTTGAGTGATCCACCAATGTGGTGCAATTGATCTTTGCCAACTGTAGCCCTTTGGCAGTTTCATCCTGCTCTCAAAAGCCCTTGCCCTCACATAAGCACTTATATCTGGTCTTTAATCTCTTTTGGTAGTTGAATTACATCAACTCTGGCTGTGGCCAGAATGTTATTTTACCTGTTTAAGTAACCAACCAGTGATTACAAAGTCCAAGATTGGAAATTGATTTGAAAAGCTAGAGTTTAATACCTCTTCTACAAAACTTAAAAGCAACTTGAAAAGAAGATAAAACTGTGCTGTAATGTTTTGAGAAGCTACCTGTTAATCCTAAAGTGCATGGTGGATTTGGAAAAGTGGTTTAACCATTTACTGTCAATGTAAATGAGTCTAAGAATATGACCAAAGACATATATCAAATGTCTAGAATGACTTGTGATTTGTTTTTATTTTGTTTTTTTGGTTTTTTTTGTGTGTTTCCTTGAACACTTTCATCGACAACCGTTTCTAGGGCAGCTGTTAAAGAATACAGTTCATTTTGCTCTGGCTATTAATTTGCATAATTTATGTGAATGCGTAGTATTCATTGATTGACAGGCCTTTCAGGAAGTAATACAATTAGCCTCAGCCTCTGCCAACTGAAAATTACTGGTCCGGTTTTTAATTATCAGTGGGGTGTATTTGTGTGTGTGTGTGTGTGTGTGTGTGTGTGTGTGTGTGAGTGAGTGATCTACCTAGTTCAAAACATGTGATCACAGTTAAATGTGGATATTTTCAACTGTTTGAATGATCACAAAAATATTTCTGTACTTCCCCTACCAACCTATCCAAAAACAAATGGATTCTAATGTCATTCCCTGAATTACTTGGGAGGGGGAGCTACTGTTTCTGTGTTTCATGGATCTTATTTTTGTGACAGGCAAGATATTCACTGGAATTCCTGGCATGGAGATCAGAGAGGTTGATTTATTGGGGTATGCTTTTTGTTTCCTCAGGGGAAGGAAGGAGCAACAGAGACAACTCCTTTGAAGAAAATGTTCTGGAATTAGAAGCTTGATGAAGCCATGTTTGGAAAAGGGAATTCTTCGAAAGCCAGGACATGCTGAACCACATGTTATGGTGAAAATCAATGTTTTACCAGTGGGAGGGAAAATATAAGCATGCTCCTTCAGATAGAGAATGAAATCCTTTATAATATAAAAATTACCTGGGCTGTGAAACCATAAGAGATAACATGCAGCATACAATAGGGCAGTTCGACAGAGAAATTAAGCTATTTAGCATCAAAAGATATCAATCTTATATCTGAAATAAAAACAGAAGACCATTTTTCAATATGCTAAAACATTCTTGATATTTAAGACACTTGAGACAAAAGACATTTTTCTGTCAAGGTTTTTTTTGTACCCTTATGCATAAAGGGATTCTCTCAAGGTTTCTTCAGTTTGCATTTTATACATAGCAAGAATTTCTGTGTTCTAGGATTTAACTGATATATAACATAAGAAATGCATTAAGCCATTGTCCAGTGATAGTATTTTTTCCAACATGGAACCACAATGGAAGTTTAGTTTTATATTTTCATATTCCACAAGCTATTACTGTATCCTGTCTGTATGACTCGCCACACGTGACCATTAACTCATCATACCTGCAGTCTTTTATTACATTTTTGTTAAACTAGTTTTTAGGAAGTTTCACTCAATATGACTGAGATCTTCAATTTTGACTCTTAATTTGCTAAGCAATGGACCTCAAAGTTAGGATCCAGAAAAGGTCACTATACACCTTCGCTCTGAACGCTGTTACCCCGTATGGGCATCATATCTCTACTTCCCCCTAAAATGGTCTGTTAATAGCCTTCCCATTTCAGGCTACAGACCATCACAACAAGTCCTCAAGATTATGGACTGAACTGTTACCTCAGCCCTCTTCTCATATCTATTGTGTTTAATGATTTTAATCTACTATATAGTGATTTGTAAAGTTTTTGTATTGCTGCATGGTTTATTGTGTAGTGTTCACTTGCATTATTATGTTTATTGTCAGTTTGCAATGCTGTCTCATGTCAAATATCACACCAACCCTAACTCTATTTTTCATTCCTCACACATTACATCTGTGGTGAGAAAGAATAACTATAAAATGGACATTGGCTATGATTTTTGATCTATAATCTAAATACCTGCCAGTAGACAGTAATAATGTGACAGATGTCCTAAAGTAGACAATCAATCAGTCTGTCTATTCATTCTTTCATCAGCTCTGTCAGTTCCTCAATCAGTTACTTTTATGTGCACTGTGTCAACGTAGAAACAATAAATACCACTTTAACTGTAGAATCAATGATCAATAGGCATTTTTTCAGCCGTGGGTTTTTTGTAACATGTAAACTTTTATAATTGTTTAAAGTGTTTAGACATTTTGATGAAATCACAATCAGACTTGGTCTTTTTTCTGTATAAAGTAAAAGGAAAAATGTTTTATACTAACAGTAAAAGCACTGGACTGTAACCTTCTTAGAATTGCTGCGATTGCACCTCCTATTTTGCCTGTCTATACACAACAAATTATGAATCAAATAATAAGCAAATCACTATAATAAGCAAAGTCATCTAAACAAAATAATGAAGACATATGATGTACTTAACAAATGATTAACAAAATATGTTAATTGTGTACTTATATATATTCTCTGTATGTAAATGCAGGTTCAAACACAAAACATTCCCCTTATTAAAGAGATTGAACAAAAAGATTAATTGGTTAAATAGTATTTGAAATTGTTCCCTACTTCACATGTGTGCTGAGCTCTGAACAAAGGCATCAGTCTTTAGTATAGCCTGTGAGCTCACAGAGACAGTTTCAATTTGTGAATTTGCCAGGCTATTAAAACTATGCAAAAATGACCGAATTAACAAAAATATGATTGTTTGTTTTTCTCATTGTCATCTGATCCATTATACACAAAATCATGCACACAGACACACACACGCACGCACGCACACGCACGCACACACACACACACACACACACACACACACACACACACAGGGAGTAACTGAAGTGTCCTGTAGTAAAAGATGTGGAGGTAGTAAAAATGTCAGTGAAATACATAAAGTTTCTAGAAAAACAGTACGTGTCAGACATTTTAACTGAACTGGAGTTATATGGACAGAAAGTACTTGTTGATGAGAGAGTTCAGAGGAAAATGGCCAGACTGGATTGAGCTAACAGAAGGTTATGGTAATGTACATAACTATTCTTTAGAAGTAAAGCATCTCAGAAATACTCATCGAACCATAAAACAAATGGGCTACAACAACAGAAGACCACATAATGATTCCAGTGCTGTCAGCCAAGAACAAAAATCTGTGGCTTCAGTGGGCATAGGCTCAAAAAAACTGGTCAGTTGAAGATTGGAAAAATATTGCCTGTTGTTATGAATCTTGATTTTTATTGCAACAGGGTCAGAATTTAGTCTAAACAGCAAGAATTCATGACCCAACCTGCTTTGTGTTCAAGACTTAAGGCTCATGGTTGTAATGTGAGGAATGTTTTTTGTGGCACATATTGGGGCCCCTAATATCAATAAAGCATCATATGTATTGGAATGCCTATCTAAATATTGCTGCTGGCTATATGCATCCCTTTATGGTCACAATTATAACACGAATATTATAGCACATTTTATAATGTTACTTCCTGCATGATAACAAAGCATAAGTTATCTTAAAGTGGCTCCATGACCATGACACTGAGTTCAGTGTACTTATTTTGCCCAGTCAACAGGTCTGAATCTAATAAAGTACCTCTAGGGTGTGACACAACAGGAGATTCACAGCATGAATGTGCAGCTAATAATTATCAGCAAAATGCAATCATGGGGTTCCTACACAGTAATAGTATGGTATTCCTAAAAAAGTGACAAGTGTGTTTGGTGTGTCTGTGCCTATAATTATGGGTGTATAAATAGATAGACAGACAGAAAGGATATATCTAGTAAACACTGGTTGTTGCTTTCCAGAGAAGCAAGATGTTTTAGACAGTGCTTTTAAAGTTCCAAGTGGTGAAACCAGTTTATGTTCAATAGATAATAACAATCATTCGATGGAGTTCTAAAGTGCCAAGAGTGTTTATGAGTTCTATATTACACTCTTGCCAAATACAGAAGCCAATAAAGAATTAACAGTGCTAGAGCAGAAAGAGAGTTACAAATAAAACATGACAGGAAGTCAGGAGGTAAATTAGAGGAAACTTGACACAAGCGCACACAATGAGGGATAGGTATTTATACATGATGACACAAGTGCAATGACTAAAACAGAATGAAAACAAAAACAATACCACATGACATTTTACAGCATGGAAAAGACAACACCTCGGGGGAAAGCTTTGCCATTACTCCACCCCGGCATGCATCTCCCACAGCACATCAAGGCAAAATGGAGTTCCAGGCTGCAGGAATCAGCCAGTGGGAGACAGGAATAGGACCTGAGAGGGGGACAGAAAGAAGATACAAAACAGGTGCAGGAGCTGAAGCAGGAACAGGAGAAGGGCAAGGAGCAGAGATGGGAGCAGGAGACAAGACAGCAGCTGAAGCAGGAAACAGAAGCAGGAACTACAGGAGGGACAAGAACAGTAACAGGAACAGGAGCCAGGGCTGAAACCTGGTCCAGGCAGCAGGTGGGTCCAGGAGATTATAGGACAGGCAGCTATAGATTAGGACCAGAGCATCTGAAAAGGCAGTAGGCAAGGTGGAATGTTCCATGCAAGAGACAGCAGACGGGGTGGCAATTTACACACTGGAGACAGGAAACTGGTGACATGGTGCCTTCCATTCCACAGATTGCAGGGTAAACATCCTCTACAGAGGTCTTCCTTTCTGGAAGTAAGGGTATCAGTTCCAAATGTGTAGCTCAGTTACTTTTCTTTGAGTTTCCTAATTTCATTGCCAGTTATTGCTATGATAGCAGTGAATTAGGAAACTCATTGCTCTACACGTTGATCTACACTCTTGGAAATTTAGAACCTCACAGAATGAATGTTATGATTTAAATATGTACTTTTTCATACATAAACTGGCTCCTGCTACTACTAATTCAGAAGCACTTTGCTAGCACAGCTGATGGAGAGAGAGAAAGAGAGAGAGAGAGAGAGAGAGAGAGAGAGAGAGAGAGAGAGAGAGAGAGGAACAGGACAAACAAACAAAAAAACAAAAAAAATCCAGTTGTTAATTGTTTCTCCATGTCCTTAGAAAAGAGACAGCAGATACTGCCTTGTCTCTGTTTTTGCTTGCTCCTATTTCTGTAAAGATGATACATTAGAACCACATTAGAGTTAGAGTTTGCACTGTTTTGTGGTCTTCTAACTTTCCCATGATACTCTAACCTTGGCAATGAGAGAACATTTATGACCAGCCTTTTTAAGCT
Source organism: Electrophorus electricus (assembly GCF_041902795.1). Lineage (NCBI taxonomy): Eukaryota > Metazoa > Chordata > Actinopteri > Gymnotiformes > Gymnotidae > Electrophorus > Electrophorus electricus. The sequence goes on along the minus strand of NC_137498.1, from coordinate 36,774,897 downwards.
CTGGAATTAAGGTTCAACCAATACTATTCTCACCAGAAAAGTTTGAGCCAAGTATTTCTGGGATACCTTTTTGGTATATCTAACTGCAGTTTTTCTGTCTAGGGCAGTGGTAGCTCAGTGGTGGAGGTAATTGACTTGTAATTGGAAGGTTGCTGGTTCAAGCCCCACTACTGCCAAGTTGCCACTGTTGGGCCCCTGAGCAAGGCTCTTAACCCTCAAGTTGCACTTGCCATAATTGTAAGTTGCTTTGGATAGGAATGTCAGATAAATGTAAGTCTATATCTCTTAATTCCTTAAAATTAATTTGACTGCACCCCTTTCTAATACACCATGGAAATGCAGAAGCTTCCTGTTAGACATATTTAAGTTGTTCTCAGTGGTTGTTCAAAAACAAGTTTGGAATAGTGAGGAAATGTTATCAGGAAAAGTATTGGGAGGATTTTATTCACTTTCCCTAGGTCAGATATTCTTGGCTTGTGCACATGGGCAACTCTCTCATGGAGAGAAAAAGGAGGCACTGCTCCATTCAGGAGTCTGTCTTTGTTTAGACAGAATGTGATAGCTAGCAATGGGGAGAGGAAATAGCAATGCAAAAGGGTGGCCAGTTTATAAAGAGGGGGTCCATCTGTATAAACAGCAGCTCGTTAGAGAGACTTATTAATTACCTCAACTGATTCTTCAAGCATTTAGCTTGCCCCCCTTTTCCATCTCCAGCTGACTGGAGGCATTCAGTGTGGTGAAAACCACATGGACACATGGCCCATCTGTTGAGTGCCTTAAACTAAGCTGTCTATAAATCTCTCCAACGCCCTCTTACAAAGCTGCCTACTCTCTATGATCACTGGTCACCCCCCTACTTCTCCCTTAGAACAGTTAAAGGGCCAATATACTTGTAATTTATTATTTCATCAACACACCTTCAGACAAGAACCTTTGCCTTTTGCCTTTTTTTCCACTGTCTTTAAAGTTTGAGCAAGAAAGGTTCACCTTTTTTCTAATCTCAGGAATGTCTGCAATGCTTCCCAAGAATCCCCTCTTGTTGACTTTGGTGTAGGATGAAAGGTCCAGCACTCTTCTCTTCTCCCTGTAGATCTTAAATGTGATTAGATGGCTTCAACATGATCAGATGGACAGGACCTTAGACAGATCAGGTGCCTGTGTGCATTTGTTATTTGGACTTGGTAAAGCAAAGAACTGGAAAGGAGATGGTCCAATGCTAGTAAGAGCTTACCCAGGGGTAGTATCTAATATTTACTGAATCTTTACACTTGTTCAAATCATATAATATGTCTCAGGTAATTTAATTATAGTTCAGAAAGTTTAAACCAACACTGGTGGAGAATATTGCTCTGCTTTGAATATCATAATAATTTATTCATTTTAAAAGTAGGATTTTGGATTGGATTAGATGGATTTAAAATATTTCTCGACAATAAAAGTTTCCTCCAGTGCAATGACAAAATTATATTCTTTTGCCAACATTATTATGTTTAATCTGTATAAAATATGACACAAATTTATGAGCATTTCTGTATCTTTCCATAATAATTTCTTTTATTTATTTTTCCTTCTAGTAATGGACTGTTTCCTTTGAAACTATAAAACAGCAGAGTCAGATTCATACTACTTCCCATACTTATCAAAGTGGAGCTCATCTGAAATGTATTTATACTGAATTAATATGGTCTTGTACATTAGTTTACATGTTTCATCTTTTCAGTAGCTGTCCTGTGGTTTTTAACTGACACACCAGTGATCCATACTGGTGGAGCAGTTGAAAACCACAAATTAGTTTAGGATATTCTATTACATTTGATCAAGACCTATTTGGAAAGATGTTAAATGCTACCTTGTCTGAACAATACATGCAAAAATTGGCATAACTACTAAAGCTGAACTGTGAGAAGTTTGAGTAAGTTCCACTGATCATATATTTACATGGTCAACCAGTCTGCGTCAGGTAACTTCATTAGTGAGAAAGTGAGCAAAATACATCCTTCTTCTCTCTTTTCCAGGTTACCACTGAATGCTGTATGTGATGCCCAAGTGAGACTTGACCAATCATTTCTGGTATAGACAGTCTCCAAACACTTTAAAGTTCTGCACTGCTGAGAATCCAGCATCAAAGGGAATGGTAGCCCACCTGTGGTTAAATAAAAGTGGCTATTAAAGGTGGATGGAGACATCCTTGGTAATTGGACTATTGCGCTATAATTTAGAGTTAATGGAGATGTTCATCATGTATATTTCCTTTTCTAGGAAGCAGCCTATAAAATCATAAGGGAATTTAATCAAAAAGGAACTCTGTTCAGTTTCTGCCACTACTCCAGTCTTTTTGTTGTGACTTGCAATTGATTATTCTCCCCTGGTTAGTGGATTTCAAAAGTCGCATAATCTTAAGAAGATTCAAAACAGTATTTTTAAGCCCTCGTCTGTCAGTGGCACATAGGAGATGAAAAGAAACACTGAAAAGCAAAAGTATAATCAGAAGAGAGGGATTGATCACTGGGACAATAATGCATCTTGTCAGCACAACATCACAAACACTGGACGTAAAAAGAAATGAACAAGAGAAAGCATCAGCATAAGCCTTCAAAAGAGGCAACTCAGATTGTCAGAATGAACAAAGAAAAAGTGCCTTTCCTTTTTAGCATTCTGGCCACCATGCGATGGAGCTGGCTTCCTTCTGGATGGCCCAGTCTCTGCTGCTTAATATTTATATAATTAATAATATTAATTATTACTCCTATTTTCATATTCAAACTTTTAAATGTAAACAGTCCCAAAATGTACATGTATGTTCTTTGTCAAAGACACTGTTTCACTGCTATTACCAATGACTCCTCATGCTTAATCATGATTAATAATGGTTTAAAGAAGCTCTGAAAAAGAATTCAAGATGGGGGTTTTTTGTTTGTTTGTTTGTTTTGTTATTGTTGTTTTCTGTTCCAGTGTTAGAAAATCTACAGAGAAATTCTTCAAATAAAATAAACAAACAAGTATTGTGACCGAACATTACTTTCTATATTGAATACTAGAATTATTGGAATTATGACATGATACTGGAGACTCCCAGTATCATGTCAGTGTCAGTGTACATATCTATAGCAATGCTCTATGGGTGATAAGCTTTCCCTTTTTGAGTTTATTGTCTTAAAGGAAAATGCACACAGGCTTATAAAATAATATACAAGCAACACATAGCGGACATATTCTTCCACATTGAATGAAAAAGCAAAATACCATTTAAAAACACATTCAATTTGCCAATATTCTTCAACAATTTCCATCATATAGTGAGACCTAATAAAGAATGCATGTAATCTTATAACCTTCCTAGGAGTATTGTACTATTCAACACTGATTGGAATGTTATGAGAAGTGATGTATTTATGATCTTTAAATTGCATTTGTATAATCATTTATGTATTTTATGTATTTTACATATAATTGGATATGTGCAGTATACCTTCAAGTCCAAACATGAATAACAGTTAACTGAAGGTATTGTAGCCAGTATACTAGCTCTTAAACTGATAAGTAAATAATTACTTTATGCTAAAAAAAAATCAGTGAAAGTGTTCTCATTCTCATTCAAAAATCACACCTCCTGAACTGTTTTAGGCTTGTGATTATGATTGTATGTGAAATTTTATGCACTTCTATAACCCATGAAAGCCACTGGGAGGACATGCATGCATTTAATATTCAAAATGCATCAAAGTAATTTCATAGCAATGTGAAACATGCCAAAAATGTGTGTTTTAAAATTTTCCATTAATATTGTTTAACATTCATTGTGAAGTGTAAATATACTGTATGGTGGTGGGCTAATGTTTGCCAGGCTTCCATAAATCAGCCTGCTTCTGCATTGCAGCATGCTTACATTCCTCGATTTACAGTGTAACATCATCCCTGAAGAAACAAACCTCACTGCTCCATATAGGACTGAAATGAGACTGCAAAATGCTTGTTTTCAGAATATTTCAATGTATATTAGCTCCATGTAAATACAAATTTAGTTATGATAGTATGATAGTATGACCTCTTGCAAAATACTGTAATTAAAAAATAACATATAATTGTTTAAGTAAACCACTTTCAGTTTCAATATTGGCCCATTATATGTAGTTGTTATCAAACAGACCCAGTTTAGCTGTAGAGCCCCACAAGCCAATGTAAACCTGGTATGCCATTTTAAGTAGTTACGTTTCACACATCTAACTGTATGAAACTTAACTACTTAACGTACTGTTTCATTTATCATATTCAATTAAAGAATAATCCCAAGTGGGCTATAGAAATGAAGCACAGGGCCTCCATGCTGTTTCATTTAGCATATTCAGTTAAAATATAATCCCAAATGGGCTATGAAAGTGAGGTGCAGGGCCCCCTACCCACCACCACTATAACAGCAAGTCAAAATAGATGATTCAAGTACCTTCTCCATATACACAAAAAGACAAGGGTGTGTGTGGAGATTTTCCACCATGTGCTGCATTCCCATCCTCCTTGTGTCAACAAAAGAACCAAAATCAACCTTTTATATAAAAAGGAGCTGCATTTGAGGACTTTTACAAGAAATGCAAGCAAGAGGGAGCTTAAGCAAAAGGGAGCTTAAAGATGGTGAAATGACACAGAATGTGATTAGACTTCCCATTTATGATTTTGTATTAAACTTGTGCCAGATATTTTCTTCATGGAAGGAATTTTGTTCTAACCAGTTCCATGTGAATGGTCTGAATGAGAATACAGGCCAGTGATTGGGTTATGGCTCAAGATTTAAACTGACTGGGAAATAAATATTCTATAGACAGAGACAAATACAAATATTTTTTCAAATATTCTTTTTTGGATCAGTGTGAAGATGCAGGACATTTCATAGTTGAAGAGAGATTTTAAAGGTGAACATTAACCATTTTCTTTCATTTTTGTGTTGCTCTTTATATGATTAGATTATATCCATTTTATCTAGTATACCCATAAGAGTGAGGTATCAATGAAGTTAACACTAGTCTTATCTGAAAATGGGAATTTTATAGCTCCTGAGAATATTATGGGAATATTACAGCTTCTCATATGGGACCCTTGTAATCTTGGGTGTGGATATCTTTGCCAATCACGTACACCCTCAATGTTGCTAAGTGCTTAGTCAAGATCAACAGTAGTGTCAAAAAAGTAGAGAATATAAAACCTTGCTCACAATACACAGCCCCACTGGTGCATTAAAGCATATTGTTCCAACAATAATGTTTATGTCTCTGCCTTTGAGAAGGTCCTGACCATTTGCTTGCCATAGCAGGAAATATTTAAGAACACATGAAGTGTGCATGACAGAATGTCTAATGTGCTATATTCCCAATTAATGTTCTATCCATTCTACCCAGTGTTTATCCCACTCATGTTATCGCTATTAATTTGTTGTTGCTGTTGTTATCCTTATCCTTTTTTACCACAAAACCATACAATTGTACTGCCTAAGCAAAAAGAGTAATCCAGTAAAGGATGTATTCTAATTAGTACTATTGGGCAAAATGCACAGACATATTCACCCCTGGATTTAAAACTCTCCATTTGAAATGAATAAGACAAAAGAATGTAGATGAAGTTCCCGTTTTAGGACACCAAAATATTTCTCAATTTTTGAGTGTGTTGCTGAACATAGAGCTTTAAAAAGTAAGATAAAAATCCTTTCTTGGGCATATTTGCACATTTGGGTTGGGTGGCCCAACATATTTGATTTTTACTCCATCAATGTGCTCATGCACTTTTGGAGGGCTTTGTTTTTCTGGCATGTCTCTTTGCACTCCCAAAGGCTAACCAGTGGTGGGATTTCCTTCAGTATGGTTTGTAGCTGTAGGCTTTCTTGCAGAAAACACACTATTTTCAAAAATGTGCTTCTACACATGTCCATCCATTTCTCCCCACATAAATTGCTGTCTATTGCAATATCCTACACATGTATGTTGAGAGGGGAGAATTTAACTTTTTTACAGCTTGTTTCTTGTAATGTATACATATATATTATTATCTTCAGCTGACTTCTTGTTGAGTTGAAAAAGAAAATCATTTTAATGAATTTGGTCTAAACATACAGTATTTCCAAAAAGATGTTTTAAATCAGACCTTTGTTTTCTTTCTAATTTATAATGCAGGACAAATATCAAGAACTTAGAAATTGCTTTTGATAATTAATTGAATGTTGCCTCCTTCACTGAAATTTGTGTTTTGTTATTTCACTGGCTATCTAATTTTTTAAAAAATGACATACTGACAATGAATTTAATAACTTGAATGAGTTTTACCATCGATTCTATATTATAGATTCAAAATTTTCAAAGTTTTTAATTTGTATAGATGACAGTGTAAATGTTCTGTAAACAGCTTGTTGAGGAATCATCTCTCCTGGTCACTGTGACGAGTGGAGGCAAAGCAGGATGCGGGGAGGAGCTGTGTCTAACATAACAAATGTTTTATTTGACACAAAGGCAACAACGTGGTTAGCGAACTAACCTGATTAAAACATCGACACACCTATACGTAGACACAAGACTTATATACATACACACTAATGACACACAACAAGGAGCAGGTGTGAAACACAGGGAGGGTGAGGCCATACAGACAAACACACACACACACACACACACACACACACACACACACAGGGAGACATTTAGGGGGCGGGGCCGTACTGTGACAGTCACCAAAGCCAAGAAAAATATATGACCAAAGAACATATGTTCTCAAAAGTACATATGTCATATATCTAATCTAAAGCTCATATATTATAAATAAAATAAAATAAAATAAAAATATTGAGATGTGACATAAGGCTGGCTTATGCGAGAAATAACTGAAGTATTGTCTCTTCAAAATGACTGTAGTGACATTCTGCAGATGTTTGCAATAATGGTTAATATAGGAAAAGCATCAGCTCAGAGATCTCAAGCATCTCTAGCAACCAAAGTGTGAACAGCATGATTAATGAGCAGGTTTTGGACTGTAGCTAATTAAAACTGTATAGGGGTCCAGTATAGGGGTTCTCCTTCTACTTAACAGAGGAAAGTTATTGAAGTAGCCCAAAATTCAGCTTTGATCAGTATTTATGGCTACTCTATGGAATCCCTGTTAAGGCTTTGTGGTGGTATATACCACACACAATGCAATTTCACAAAAATACTTCAGTACCAAAATCCAGAAAATTTTACTGTGTTTGTCCACTCATGTTGTGATGTCTGAGTATACACTTGAGATATATTTTATGTTTTTGAGGAAGCCTTCTCCACAGTGTCTTGAAATTTCAAAGAGTTTGAAAATGTACTTCATGATCTTTCTAATATTCTTAGTAAAAATGTTGCCACCTTGTGCTTAAAATTTAAACCGCAGTGTGCAAATCTCAAAACCTTTTCATTGTTTAAATGTTAGTCTATCTTTGCATCATGTTCATTTTTTCTCTTTCATAATCTTTTTTTCCCTTCTGTGTCTCACATAACACAACTTTTTTAAATATAACAGCATTTTTAAAATATAAAAAAATAATGCTCTACTCAGCATTATTTCGGTTTGTGTGGGTGTGTATAGGGTGGGGGTACTGTGCTGTGTACTTACGTGGCATATAAATGTATTTCATATTGTTTGTTTAAGAGAATACCAGTATAATAGCTTCCTAACTGCTTAGTAAAATTGGCAATAACATTTGAAATTTTGAAACAAAAGAATGATCACATTTGTGATTTTGAGCATTATAATTATATATATATTTGGGTGTAATGTTTTGTTTGTTTCTCTGAAATATGATGGAGAGTTTGTTGTTTATTTGAGAAAATACTCTCATACATTTATTGTGGTTATGAAACCCAAGTCTAGCAAGTGTCAAACCAAAGCCAATTCTCAGGCACAGCAACCAGAGCACCCATTTTACCTTCCTGAGTGACAGTCTCCATCACAATGATGTTACTTTGTTGGCAATGTACTGTCAGGGATTTCTCTCAGCACCAGTAGGGACAGAGCTAGACTACAGTCTACGACTATTTCTGGATTTCTTGCATAAGTGCAGAAAACTCAATAACATCAAACTCTGTCTTCCTGCCTTATAATTTCTCTCCTGTATTTCAGGTTAATAGTATTTGAGAAACAATATAAAACATTATAGAAAAACACATGGTGAGATTAACTAACTAGCTCTGTTAGTTAATTTCTTGTGAACATCAGCAATTTGTAGAGATATCAATATCTGTTTAAACTGTCTATCCGGAAACCATTCACATGTAACATGTAATAGGATGGTCCCATTCTGAAACCTTTCACTGTGTAGAGTTTAACAATCAAGGCTCATACATATGTTATAACAACACATATATATACAAACTAAAAAAGGCTTCGGGGAACAGTTTAATGATTAAATAGTGTGAGCTGTTTCCAGAATTAAGAAATCTGGAAATTAAAATGACATGTTAATGTCCAAAGGATGAAAATGAGAAACAGCAGCATGTTAGGATCAGCTGTTCAGCAAAGACATGTAAATGCGCATAAAACAGCTTGAGGTTTCAGCTATTCAAGACCCTGGGAGGAATAAAACGAGCTCAGATTAAAAGTCCAAGGTAGATATGGTCCAGCAGTTGACAGAGAAAACTGACCACAACTGACAAATTATAAAGCTAAAGGAGGCAGGTATGACATTGATTGATGAAGTCCAAAAAACAACCAGTGGAGCCACCAGAAAATTATTCCACCAATGGGGGAAACTATTCCTCAAAAATGTACTGGCAGGCATATGAGAGAAAACAAACAAAATACAGGAATCTAGCTATGAGGCAACTTCATAATGAAATGGCCCGTGCTGGCAAAGAGAAAGAGCTGCATATAACAGGAGACATTTTACTGGCCTTTAATGGCTAGGGAGATTGACAACCATATCAAAACCAGCAGCTCAGGTCCAAACCCCATAGGCAGTATCAAATCAAGTTCTCCTCTAGAGCTGGTGTATATTGACTATTTACATCTGGAGATTAGTTTGGAGGTTATGAGTACATTCTTGTTGTGGTGGATCATTATACAAGATTTGCAGAGGTTTATCCCACCAAGAACATGTGTGGAAAGACAGCAGCTGAATGTATTTTAATAATTTTATACTCCACTTTCAATACCCGTCAAAGCCACATAATGACTAAGCCATGAATTTGAGAACTTACTCTTTCACAAACTCCAACATTTGTCTGGTATAATCTGGTATAATGTAGGCCACCTTCCTACCACCAACAGGGCAGTCTGGCTGAAAGTTTTAATAAGGCATTACTCCAGATGTTAAGAACAGATGTTCAATTGCACTTGACATGAGTCAACTGACCATTCATACTTCTTCCTTCAATATGGAAGCCACCTATATTTGCCAGTCAACTTTTTTGTCCTGCCTCCAAGATGGTGGAATGAACTCCCGCTTTCTGTTCGGACAGCAGAATCCCTTGCAGTCTTCAAACGCAGACTGAAGACCCATCTTTTTGCAGAATATTTAAAGGACAACTGACACTGTTCCCTTACTGACTGACTCATTTAATACTTATTGTAGGGCACTGTTTCTGTTTTTTAACAAACTCTAGCACTTATTGTTTATAGCACTTATCATTATTTAAGATAGACCTTATGTATTTTGCACTTCTAGGTATCAGCATTCATCCCTGTATTCTACAGTATTCTAGTTCATTTGTATGTTTAATTCCAACCTACTATACTGTACTTGGATATATTCTATGAGTAAATGACAAAGCACTTTTGTAAGTCGCTTTGGATAAGAGTGTCTGCTAAATGCCATAAACGTAAATGTAAACTTGCTGTTTTTGGACTGGTGGCGGATTCACTAATGGGGTATGCAAGAAAGTGGGCTAGACCAATGTTTGAGGCCTATCAATTTGCCAGTGAAAATAGCAAGCAAGCAGTCTAGTGCTAGGGACAAGTCACTCAACAATAAGAAAACAAAAGGAGTTGTGTTATTACAGCTTATAAATGGGGACTGATGAGTGTATGTGGAGGACCAGGGAAACTGTAGAGGTTTTAACACTTTTATTGAGAGTCCTGGGCCTTTTTTTGGTATCATTGGTTATGCATCTTGTCCTTGCTTGTCCTTGCTTTTGATGACAATTTTGGAATGATTCATCACTGACCATACAATGAAACTTCAGAATCAATCAACAGGTGAGCTTGCTTGATATAAAATGTGATGAGCAAATTAATTCACAAACTAAAAATAATAAATTACTCATAAACAACAACAAAAAAAAAAAACATAAAATATGGTAACATGGAATTTGAGTTTAACTGCTTGGCAAGAGGCTATTGACTTAGTTTCAAAAGAAAAGTTTGAATCTTAACTTCTTCTCACTGAATAATGGGGGGGGGGGGGGGGTTACTCACAGACACCCCCCCCCCCCTTCCCTGTGTGTCCTCTGCTCCTTTCCACTTCACACTTCACACTGACCAGGGGAGTCAAACCTTTTATCAGTTATATCCTTGAGAAATGGCATGCCTTGTTTCATGCATATTCAATAGCCTTTGTTTTCATGATAGGGAGAAAGAATTCCTGTAAGACATTCTAGTTAGGATCAACACAAATGAATTAACAAAAGAAAATAACCAGATATTTCTTAAACAATTTCATATCTCAGTAATTCTAGAATGAAGTTTACAAACAAAGTATCAAACCTTACAATGGGTGAGGTGATTGGAAAGTCAATTTAATTACAGTTTTCACAGTACATATATGAGAAATGTGTGCTGGTGCACTACTTGCATCTTTGATGGGCTTCCCATATGGGGAAATGATCAATTCCATCTCTTCTCACATCATAAGGCTGGCTGATAGGCTCTTGCGAGGTGGCAGTGGCAGTGCTTCTGGAGAGAGAGCTCTCCTGCCTTTTTACCTCAACCTACAGTTGTCAGAGAGGTTGCCACATAAGCTTGTAAACTGAATTCAATGTCTTCTGGTGTTACCAATAAGTTAAATCTCTTAATGACTGCAATTGTGATAGTGTGCCACTAGATATACATGTACCATAATCAAGACTTCAAATTGAATTTGTAAAGAGCAGAAATCATGTCAAGGGGATCAACAAGGAATCCCCAGGGTTTTTTTGTTTGTTTGTTTTACAGGCATGTATACACATAGATTTTACTTTGAATTGTACCATATTTTCATCTACTGTATGACACTCTCCTGGAGGAACAAGAAGAAACTGATCTTGAATTTTCTGGTCCCATGGACTCACAGAAATTTGGTTCCCATAGTTTATCCTTCATTTCATCTAATGCACTATGGTTGTCTTGGAAGTGATTACTGTCAGTCATTCACTTGGGGCTTGAAAATTGGCTCTTGATGGTTATGTGTTAATTGTTTAAAGACACAATCCAAGAGTGTCAGAGGATTTGGACTTGTTAAAGGACCAGATATTTATCATGTTAGATATTTTTCAATACTCACTGATTGTTTGCAGAGTATTGAAAAATATCTAACATGATAAATATCTGGTCCTTTAACAAGTCCAAATCCTCTGTAACCCCCAAACTGGTAGAATGGCTCCAACAGATACCAGGAACAACATCTGAGCTCTCAGTCCAGAAGAGTGCAGTCCTGAGACCAGCTAAGATACTATGCAGGACTCTCAAGTTCCCAGGTCTCTGGTAGAGGACCCAAACTTGAAGGAAAAAGCCACCTAAATGGTGGTTCCCAAATGGGGAAAAAAAAGAAAATAAGAAAAAAAAGAAAAGAAAAAAAAAAAATATATATATATATATATATATAAATTTTTTTTATTTTTTTTTTATTATTTTTTTAATATCTGAAAAATATCCACGAAAGCACAAAAGGGGTGCAGGAGCTAGTATGCATGCAACAACAATCCATCTTGCTCATGGTATAGCGTCATTCTCCAGGACATATCTTGCATGCGTTTTTGTGACCAAACATAATTTGGAGACTAGATATACTCACTGGATGGTGACACATCTTGTAATGTGTTATCCTCTGTTGCAAATAAGTCAGGTATTGTACAAACCACAACAACTTCATTACTGATTACAAGCTAGTGAGTTGTGTAGTATGAACAGTACAGCAATCTGATGATGCTTGAATGTCATGTACTGTGTCTGTGGCTTTACTTGTTGTATTTGAAGACTTAACATATTACTGAACATTATTATTATTATTATTATTTCCAGTTATATAGCGCCTTTCTCAGACTCAAGGACACTTTACAGACATATATCAGCTTTTACAATCACTCACACACCGATCAGAAGTGGCAGCCAATTTGAGCACAGTGTACTCTCTATCAGAAACCACAGACCCCTGGGGAACTGCACTGGGGAAGCGGAGGAGATTGAGACCAGGACAGAGCACAACCATCACTGAACATACATACACACATAAAAAAATCAAATGTTTGCTACATAAAAGTAGTTTGAGGCCATGTCTTTTTTTTTTTTTTGCTTTAAATAATATTTTGAGTTGCCTGAATATTCTTCTATTTAAAAAAATCAGCATTTTAGTAGTATAGTAGTATACACTTCTACTACTATGAAATGCAACTAATACCTGGGGTATCAAATTATTTTGGCTGCCAATAAAGTGATTCATTATCAGGTGGAATAAAACAAATTGAATATTGTGTGACTATTATAGACTTTCTTTTCTGCTACCATTTGTGTATGTCTTTGGTTGGGTTATTTTCTTATATGGTAGCCCTTCTAAAAAATCCTGATTACCACATCTGTTTGATGAGTGATACAAAAGTTCAAAATCCAAAATAGGAAACCAAGGAATACCAAGAAGTTAACAACGAGCAAACAAACCCTGATAAGAGCTAATCCAAGAAAAAACAAGTCACAAAAACAGTTTGTAAACAAACAGAAAGGCAAAATAAAGAAAGTCTTGGAATTGTAGCAGGAACACATACATGAGACATGAGAATATGAGAAAATGAGAATACCAAATACATAAATACACAGTAAAATTGGGTAATGGGAAACAAGTAAACAAATATCTAATAACCTTAACTTCCCGCTATGAAATGGATGTTCCCAGATGAAAGGCAGATCTTCCAGATAGTAGACAGATGTGGAGTTAGAGAAATGTTCTGCATGCCACTTTTGTCTATGGCTGACAGTTTCCAGGAACTGGTGGGTCGTTGTCTCCCACTCACTTGCCTTGATGCACTTGTTGACAGCAGGCATGTGGGTAGGAAAAGGTTCCCTAGGGGTGAGAAAAGGCTGGAACCCAAGTACTTACTGGAAAGGACTCATACTATTTGTGGAGTAAATAATGGAGTTCTGCAATATCTCAGCCCACAGGAGAAAATATGACCTCAATTCATTCTCTTGACCTGGCTGTTTGTTTGGGGATGGTAACCTGAGGTCAGACAGATGTTAACTGCTAGCTTGTCTACCTCTGAGTCAATAACATCAATCCCAAAAAGCTTTTGAATATCCAGATGTTTCTGTGTAAGGACAGTATTGAACATTTTCTTCAAGGCATGAAAGACTTTCTCCACCTATGGGTTTCCATTCAACCTCTTGAAACACCATTTTAGTAAGCATTTGAGGGGAGAGGCTGTGTTGGTGAAACTCTTAATAAAACAGCAACAGAAATTAACAAAACCTAGATATCACATGAGCTCCTTAATGAAGCTTGGATGGGGCAGGTTCAGAACAGTGTCTTTTTTTACTGTATATCATGACCCCCTCAGGGCTGATGAAATAACCCAAAAACAAATCTAGCAATTATATTTCAGTGTGATACTACACACTGGTGCTCACACACACTGGTAGCCATCTAAACCTGCACCATGCACAGCAAATAACAATAGGCTACAAACAGCATCTCATCCAGTTTACATTTGGAAACAAAGATGCTAGCTCCAGTAAAGAAATCAAAACAGTGAAATGTACCAATATCCAAAACACAAAAACATAAAAAGATGTAGTGCAATACGAGTATCAAACATGGCAGACATCATCTCAATAGGGGAAAGAAAAGTGCTAAAATGGCATCTTTCTTGAACTGTTACAGTATAAATCAACATTACCTCTCATAGTGCATTAACCTATTTTTGTGGAAAGCATGGATGTCTGTAGATATACTCAGTTACCTAAAAGAAAGTTCTATAACTTCTCATTGTGTACATTCTTAGTTAACTAATTAGTTTCTATCACAGCCATTGTGGTTATCACTAAGTTAGTAATGACTGAACAAAAGCACATCCACACTGGTTACAAAACACCTCAGACTCTTTGCGAATACTTCCTAAACTACTAATATGTACTTAAACTAAAGTAATTTTCAGTACTTGTGGATCAATGAGGAGACAGACAAGTTAAGCATATGAACAAGCACCAGTTTATTTCTGTCCCATGCATTCACAAGGCCTGAAATGTGTTTCCCCAAGCAGTTCATACTAACGCTATGGCGCCACCTATCGGCTTGGCATAACAGTACATCAAACAGAACAAGCTCTTGTCCAAGCGATTAGTCCAAACTATTAGTTCTGAAATTAACAAAAAATAGGGGTGGTGTGTGTGTGTGTGTGTGTGGTGGGGGGGGGGGGGGGGGGGGGGGGTGCTGTTTTTGTTTAATCTCCTTATAAAGGTACCTTTTGCAGACTTGTAAGTGTATTATTTATTATTATCTAGGGTTAGGGTTAAATTTCATGGAGCTCATCATTGATTGTGAGCTGTTTAGGCTCTGTGTGATCTTTTATATGCGCATGTTTACAAAGAAGTAGGAGATCACACAGTTTATTCCAATGTGAAATGGGATTTTATCTGCCTTATTCAAGTTTCAAAAGAAATAAAATACTGGCCATGTTTAATTTGCATTCTTATAACTGTTATCACAAGGTTAATTTGGAATTTTGATCTTGTCTTTTGCTCACAATTTACTTTTTCTTTTCCTGCTCCTTTCCTTTCCCTCAAGGGTGACTTTGTCATAATGAAGGCTTGCCTTTTATTGGCTCAGTATCACAAAATCAGCATTTTTCATGTAAGTGATATGTATATGTGGGTTAGTGGGGCATGTAATTAGCATATAATATGTAAACGAAAGACTGTACAGGTGCTGGTTTCCATACAACTGAAACAGATTTAAATAATGAAATCAAATCACTACTTATTTTAATATAGCACAACAATTATATAGATCAAATTCAGAGTAGTTTGTACATAATGTCTGTTACACAAATCTGCTCTTGTTTGTATAAACATGTATTATGTTTATCTCTGTGCGTACATGTTTGGTAATGCAGCTGCATACATACGGTGTTTAACCACTTACTAATATTTTCACTTACTATGAAGATTGTGTTCAATAAATGTACAGTACATAAGACTAAGTTGTTGGAATTACTGTATCACCACACTAGGATAAGACTCTTGTCTTTGCAGTTTTAAATCCATTTACATTGTCTGTGTAATTTTCTGAATTTTGCCTCATCCTACTATTGTTTTTGTTAAGTCATTCTGAACAAGGGCATTTGTTAAATTATTAAATGTTAAATAGCATTATGTTATCAAGCAGCTGGGCAGTGACCCAGCTAGACACTCAAACAATAATGAAAGTCAGTTGCCAACTCTTTTACTTTTCCTGGGCCAAAAGGGACAGAGCTTGCACATGATGCCGTTTGCTAACTGAATCTGCATACTTATTGTTTTGTGGTAATTCTTTGTTCTTTAACTTTGTTAAAAACCTTGGGTCTTGACCAGTAAATGTTTCTGGATATGGGAACAAGTTGCAAGAATGTATTATTACCCAGAAACCCTGGTCTTGCATTGTCGAGAGAACTTTCTGAAGAGGATGCAGATTAAACCCTAACCCTTAAAAATTTGGCTGGGTATAATCTATGCTAAGACCAAAGAGATTTCAATGTGCAGTTTTTAATTCTCTTGAACATTCAAGAATAAGATGGAAGAATTCATCGTAGTGATAGAAGATGGCTCAAAGTCTTTACAATGAAGAATTATACTCCATATTTGTATAACAAAAACTTGGCTTAAAAACAATGTTCCATTCTTGGCCACTCAAACAGGATCTCTGTCTGTTGTATGCAGCAAGACCAAAGATTGGGGTCTGAGCTTTTTTCACAGTAAAATGTGGTTTTCGTGTAATAATATACTGGTACACTTACTTGCCAAATAAATTAATGGCCTGCAATACAAAGGTGCTCCTTTGTCATTTGTTTGGTTAAAAGTGAATCATATCCTCAGAGTATCATTATTGTTGCAAATGATTTTAACCAAACAAATCCCAAATCAGTACATTCAACAATGCATTTTTCATTCTCCATTTTCTATCAAAGGAGGCAAATATATTGGACCATGTTTACTGTAACATCCCATGTGTTTACAGAAAGCCCATGATTCTACAAATCTGGAAATATGGAGATGTTGAGCACAACAAGGAGCAACCTAGATATTGGCCTCAGATTGTTACAACAATTTAGACCCACAATACATGTGACAGGTCCATACAATCACAGACCATAAGAGCTCAGTAACACTCACTAATGCTGTCCTGCTGAATTAAATTTTTTAATCGTTATCCATGCTATGAAACCAGTGCTGCAGCTTGAAACTGAAAGTGAACAACTCCACTAACAACCAGTTGTTGATGCCATCGTCTGTGCTCTGAAGGAAAACCTCTAATGTTTCAAATATCTGTAATATCAGATATGCACAGCTGGTATGAAATGAGATGGGGAAAGACCACATTGTACCAGAGGGAAGTCCTGTGACATCCTTAAGACTGGCCTCTGTCAGCATAATGATGTCAAAACATAATTTCACCTGCTCCTACTAAAGGAGCCAAGGCTAGTTCCAGTTACCTTGGCAACTGTTAAAGAAGTGTAAATGTGGGGTGAGAACAAAATGCCCTGAGACAAAAGTAATTATATCCATATTCCATCCCCTTTATTTTTTGGCTTCACTTTAGGTCATCATGACATGAGGGAGTAGTTCTTGACAACTTAGAGTTTGTCATAGGATATGTGTTGAGATATGCTAGGCTAAGTAAATTTTAGACTCTGAAAGTGCTTGTCATATGAGTGACTATATATTTCATGTTATGAAACATTTGCTGTAGCTCCCTGTATAAGGTGTTCCTGTTAAATTATTCTGGGATATTTTTTGAGGTGATTCAGTCTGTATAATTCTGCTAATTCAATCTAATCCACTTCATTTTGATATAATTTACTAGAGAAACAATTCTTCACCTATAAACTGGAATATACAACTAACCATTTGTAAACCATGATTTTCTTTATCCATTTTGAGCTATACCACGCTTAAACTCTTTTGAGAAAGTAACTACAAACTAGTCTACTTGACAAAAGCACAAAGACCAATACAGCATTACCAACATTTGCCTGATGCTGTCAAACACCTAGGTTGCTATACTTTGATGCATAACATATTTTGTTCTAGTATCAGCATTTAAAATTGGGATTGGTAGTTTCAGATTATTTCTGCTTCAAATACACAGAAACGGCAGGATATCACACAGCACATTTTACTTATGTTGATCATTTTTTGCCTACTCTGTGTAGTTCGGGTGGTATATATTTTCCCAGAATGGCTGATTCTGGAGGCGCAACAAGTAAATTTTAACTCCATTGGGTTAACCTGAAAAAGCCTTCTTTGAATTCTTGTTAACCAGGTTGTCTACCTAGCTGTGCAGCTAAGTAGCTAGATAACACTAGTCATAAAAAAGTTTTTTTCATTTCTAGCCACAAGTAACAATTTATTTATAACTTTTTTCTTTAACTCAAATAGACCTATTGAATGTAAACTTCATTTGCTTTTTATACAATTATAACAAGTAACAAGTAGTATATTGGTTCATATTCAGTTGGTTCATATTCACAGTATGCCATGGGCTGTAAATGCTGTAAATGCCCCTGTAGTTTGTGGCTCATTGGCAAGTGGCAACCTGATAGGATTTGGTGTAAATCAACACAAAAGGCAATTAGCTTCTTACTGTGATGCCAGCAATAAATGCAAGCAAAATACTGGCATCATTATGAGCACTCTGTAGCCATAATTATGGCAGGTTTGTGAAAATAAGTGGAATGATTTAACAAAGAAAAAACATCCACTGGCTTTCTTCCAAGATTTAGTTAATTCCATTTTAGTAATTGCACCCTTTGGAATGATACACATATATCTCAGAGAGCAGACCTATCTGAAATCTCTTACTAGTACCACCCAATATAAAGATAACCAATTATGTAGGTGTGTAACAAATTTCCATTGATCTATAACAGGCAACAGTATAGTAATGCAGGATAACATTAACATACAAACATGGATTTTTAACATCTCTAACATCCCTTGAGAGGAATTTTCCAGAATCAGGGCATTGTGTATGGTGTCCCTTTCTCATTCAGTCAGAAGTGAAGTTTGCCATCCAAGGTCTTTAATCTCTATTGACCTCTCCATTACATGTCCTTCTGCCTTCTCCCTGTTGCTTTTATCAATGTCTAATAATTGCCTCAGGAAAAGAGCACTAGAACAGTTTGGGTCACACAGGCTAGAGGCTACTGCCAGAACATCAGTCTCCTTCCCATTTGGCCATGGCAGACTATGCCTTGGCAGCTCTACTGGTCACACACAAAAGAATTTTCTGTGAAATTTATATCAATTTTAGCAGCTGCCCTGAATTTTCTACCCCCACCGACATCAGTAGCACCAGGCAGCAGATACCAGACATTCCAGTATAAGGTTAAAGGAGACAAAGGTTGGGCTGATTCACCTGAATAAAATGTCCCATTGAAATGTGGAAAAGCACCAGTACCTGGAGAAGACCATAACACTGAAGAAGAAAACATATATAAATCGGAGAGGAGAGCACATGTACCATCACAGAGCACAGAGCATATTACTTATGTCGATTATTTTTTAAATGGTGTACTTAGATTGTGTCTATTTTCCCCAAAACCTTCTGGTTTCGTAACTGTTTGGTATACAGTAGTGGTTTGTTGCCTATGGTGGTGTGGAGGTGCCTCCCATTTCTTTTAGGCTATCCATGATTCCCATCAAGCTGTTATTGGCTATTTAAGGGTCCACCTTGAACTTATTAACACACACAGTGGGACCTTTTTTCATTCACACACAAGCAATTTCTGGGCCAACTAACTCTGGGTGGGGTGTCACTCTACACAGGTGTTGGCTTATTTTCAGCACCCGGTAGGCGTCTAAAGGAAAAACAGGCTCTGTGATGCAATGGCATGGCATTCAGATTTGTGATTGCTGTTTATTTTTCTTATCCTTTGCTCATGGAATGTTAATATGGTAAAGTGTATATGTTATTACCAGGTGGTTTTTCCAAGGGAGTGTTTCACCTTGTAAAGCTGGTTTCAAGGGGGAGAGGTGGGCAGGAGTCTGGAGAGGTTTCTGAATAGGGTGGAGTGGCAAGCCGCCCCCGGTTATCCACCCCCGTCACTTCACTGAAATGTGTAAAGAACCACCCTGGCACCTGGATGTGAATAGCAGCCCAGAAAACTTGACAACCCACAACTGGCTGCACACAGGCCTCTATTGATAACAACATGACATCACTAGATGACGCCTACTCAACCTATCCACTCCTTTTAAAAAAATCT
This sequence comes from Electrophorus electricus, assembly GCF_041902795.1. NCBI lineage: Eukaryota > Metazoa > Chordata > Actinopteri > Gymnotiformes > Gymnotidae > Electrophorus > Electrophorus electricus. Next base: position 36,755,257 of record NC_137498.1, on the reverse strand, counting down.
TTCTGAAGGATTGGGAGCACTTTATTCTAAGGTTTGTTTCAAAGAGCAGTTTATTATATATCTGCCCATCACAGTTGGTATGCACACAATCCAAAACTATATGGAGATTACTTTCTATAGAAGGAAAACTATTCAGTAAATGTTTTACTTTGGTCTCTATTTAATGTCTGCTTTCTCTTTCATTGCATTGTACGTTCTCATTTCTTTAACTGTGGATAATTGTTGCAATCTCGTGGTAAAAATTGCCAGTATAGATCACACAAACCAGCAAAGCACATAAAAGCCAATGCCATTAAAGGCTGTAACTAATGATGGTGTTTAAAAACCCTGACCCATTTAGAAAAGGGGCCATTACACAAATATGCTTACTCTCATAGAAAATGATTCACTTGAGCAAGAAGGCAGAAAGTGTTTATTTGCTTCTTTTAATCATGCAATGATGAGGAGATGACTTGGTTATCTTTACTCTAGTGTTAATGAGTTCTCACAATAATAAGATGAAGTGCACTATGGTAAGATAAAAGAAAAGGGCACTTGCCTCTCCATCATCAGTATTTGATTTTGGCCTCTTTGTTCTCCAATTTTTCATCCAGGCCTCCAATCTAAACACAATTAACCCACTTCCACACCAATCCATCTATTCAGGTGGAGCACTGTTACATTTGCAGTTACAGCATGAATATCTCCTATCTTTTCTGCTAGCAATAACTGACTTATTATTAGATTCAAATCTGTCAGGTTTCAGCCCCCAAGGTTCTAACAAGCACAAACTGGTCTTTTCATAAACTTTGGACTCAACAAATTTGCGCTTTCAAGGTTCACTTCTAGAACTCAGTGCATGTAAACTGGAGGGTGATTAGACACAAGCTTGTTTATCGCCTGTTCCAGTGCTTACAAGAAACACAAACTCAGATTAGCATCCAATAACACATCCGATAACCAACCACGTTAGAGGCTACATGGATGGAAGGCGTCCAATGGCAGGTCTCGACAAAAGCTCCTACTGAGCACAATACCCCAATTGTTACTGAAGTCTCCTCTGGCATGATGCAAAGCCATATCAAAGCCTTGCTGTGGATTCAAATAATCCAATTTCCTAGTGTGATCTTAAGTTAATCTTGGCATTTATGATTGCATATGATGATAAAGTTGGTGTTGCCAGTTACAGTGCATGAACAAACACCATATGTTCCTCATAGCATAGATTGATCTGATTGAATTTGTTGTTAACTAGGCACTAAGAAATAAGCAAGGTTTTAAGATAGCATATAAATTGCAAGGTTCATTTCCTTTCAAGGTGTTCTTCCAATTTGTTTAAACAAAATAACTGGACTTCTGTAAATGGAACACTAATTGTTATTTATGTTGTTCATCACACTCTGGAGCTAGTTTAAGTGTCCATTGTACCATTATGCATAGAGTGGAACATCGAGTATTTATTTGAGAAAAAGTTTGCTTTACCATTTTGCAAATAGCTTTAACTGCTAAGCAAGCCTTAAAACATTAAGAAGAATATTTTCCTTTTATTAAACAATCTGAAAAAGATTGGCCTATTGTCCCAGATTAAACAAGACTTATTAAGATTAGATATATGTTATATATTATATTTGATAATACTAGAGTCTGTATGTTGTCTGGGCTAAATGACAGCTAAATAATATTAAGGAAAATTGCTTAACTGCAAAAGAGACTGCTTTAAATTTCCTTAATGGAATGCTTTAGCTGTTTGCATTGTGATAACTGTTCCCACTGTCTTCACGTCATACAAATGGAAGTCTAAGATTTTGGTTAGATGTGTTTGTGTTAGAGGTGGGAAAACAAGACTTTAAATAGTGGCTAGGAAAAAGAGGTGGAGTGTCTGGCAGGTGGGAGGGGGACAAAATAAAGTTTCAAATCCAGCCCTCCATCCCCATCCTGCAGTCTCCCCTCCTACCTCCTATTCTGCCTGGCCACAGACACATGCCTTTTGTATGGAAGGAATCAGGGAAACAACCCTGTCTCTCTGTGTGGAAAAAAATACTAAGAGAGTGAGCAAGTGAGAGGGATCAAGAAAAGAGTAGAGAGAGTGGTCTTCCAGGTGCTCTGCCACTAGTTAAAAGTCCTGTACGAGGAATCTTTCCCAGCCCAGAGCAAGAGCGCTCATAGCCTAGCCAAGCTGCGTACTCTGCCTCACACATTTATTTCTACTGCACTTTCCTGTTCTCTCTCTCTCTCTCACTCTCACTCTCTCTCTCTCTTTCTCTCCTACTTTCCACTCGTGCGTGAGAGCGCTCAGTCATTCAGAAGGTGCTCTGAAATCTACTTGTAGTCAATCCGGAGACAGCATTGCAAGGACATTTTTTTTCTCACTGCAGTAGCACATGGACTATATTTTCTTCAGAGACAAAAATAACAAAAAAAAAACAGTCCGTTGCCTACCATAAAGAACTTTTTTTTTTATTTTTGATATGCATATGTAAACAATATTTCACAGCATCCATGTTGTGAGGTTTGCAGTTATTTGCATCTATTTGTTTCTCATCACATCTGCTGGAGACAGGATTGTCTGCAGGGCATGAGCAGATTAGAAGTTACCTGCAGAAATTACCTGCCTGAAAACCTGAGAGCTCCCTGAAATTCTTCCCTGAGCAGAAAAGTAAGGTAAGCCCACATTGGAACCTTCCTACCCCTCTTGCAGCTGCCATGGCATCTTTGAAATTGTTTGACATGTCACGTAACTGTAAACTGGAGACAATGAAACCAAGGGCAATAGAAAAGAGGGCAATTAGACAGCTTTAGATCTCAGTCATGAGACCAATATAATTCTCACTGGACCACTAACATGAGGTACAGAAGAATGCTCAGCAAATTAACAAAATGTCCCACATTTTATAGTATTCTCTCCTGTCAGTCTTTATGATTTTGTTATTAATAATCTTACCATAACAGAACTTTCATTGGATGTAACACTGATTAGATTATGATAATTAAATCATTATGTTATGTTGACAAACTTAAAATTATACTCCAATTTTTGTATGTTTCTTGGGTCTAACTGGGTTAAAGATATGGATGTATGTGCATGTGTGTTTTGTACTGGTTCCACTTTAGCGTGTGATCCAGGTAGTGTGGTGAGGAAGGCACACAGCTGTTCTAGAGAGGCAGGGACTTTTGCAGAGAGAAAGGGAGAGTTATATAACTGCCCTGCAAGCTCACTCTGACTTGACACATGGGATTGTTTGGTCCACAATGTTGCACATCATCCTTAAACATATTTAGCCTGCCATGGGCTCTTGCTCACACCTCAGACTTTGCAAGTGGACAGTTCTGTTCATCAGGTGCAGTATGTCACATTTGTTGCAATGGAATGTAGGCAATGTAGTTACACTGTGCATTAGTTATGGTTTCATTACATTAAGCACAAAATTGTTTTCCTTTGAATTTAGCAAAAAAAATTTAAAAAACAGTCATATATGGAAATGTGTACCTATGTGTATGCTTTATAACATACACAGAAAGCACTTCATTTGTGCTTAATGGAAAAGGGTTTTTTTTGAGAAAACAAATAGACAGAAAGAGAAAGAATATGCTTGCATAACATTCTCTGACACTAGCACACATTTTTATGGACACTGTTTCAACACAGTCCAAAGAGTTTCTTTAATGCATCTTTAACAACCTTTCAAACAAGCTTTCAGCAGGGATGGATTCACAGTCAGAACATCATCCTGTGGCTGAGATCACTTTACTCTGCCCTTTCCTGAGCAAATATTGTATTGAATCTTGAGCAAAGGTCTGTGACACTCAGCAGGGGATAACTCATCTTCACACGTCTTTAAATTTACAGGCCAGCAAATATTTCAGAACTCTGGAATGAAGGCCAGTATGTCTATAGCTTTCTCTCATGACGTTTGAGAAGTGGGAGACAAAGCATAAAGGAATTTTGTAATGTACAGCATATATACTATATGGCATTCAAGTGCTGTGGCACAATACTAATATTTAATTAATTTAATTTGAGTTTGATTTTCTTCCAAATTATGTTAGAATAAGTTTCCAACAAGTTTATTTTTTTACTTTTCAGTCAGACTAAGTAGCACAACACAGCTCTTTAGATGTCCTTGTCAACTGCCTCCACATCCATTTGTACCACCAAACATTATTAAGTGCATCAGCAAATTTGAAAACTACTGTGCTATGCATGCAGGGCCAAAATGATTGTTTTATCCCTTATTGATAGAGGAGGAGTGCTTACATCTTTTCCACTCAACATTTATGTAGACATTCCCAAACGCTTTCAAAAGAATCCCCACACATGGATATTATATAGTATATCTGGGATCTGAATCATCGTAGATGCCTTAATGTCAGGAAGATAATGGCAACTTCTTACAAACCATTAAAGTTTACAGGGTCAGTTCCTTTCCATAGCCTACCTCTCACCCACAGAATGTATTTAAGCAAATCATTCAACGCCAACTGTTTTGGCTCTTAGGGACAGTAACAGCAGGAATAATCCATGACAGTGGAAGCCTACTTCTGAGATTGTCCGCTACTCAGTTTCTGTTTTTATGATGCTCATTGTCTTTGCCAGGCAGGCTCCATCCTGTTTATTGTGCTGCACTTTGTACAACCTCTTTGATATCTGGATAGTTTCACCGATGGACAAATGCCTACATTTACCCAACCTGCCTGCCTGATGGATTTGAGGGAATACATTCTCATTTAGACTGGTTCATGAGCTGTAATGTGTGGACTCTGTGTATGTCTAGGAAGGGTTTTGGAAACAGCATTGTTTTCCTATTCTCCCCTTTTATCCTAAAGAGTAAGTTGAGGTGAACATGAATGGTCTTTCATGTGGTTGTCTGCTCTGGAGAATCTGAATATAGAAAAAAGCAAGCCTTGTAAACAATTCATTATCTGACTTTTGGCTTACTGGAGTTTTATTTCCAAGTTGATGCTTATTTTCTTAACTATCTAACAGAGGAAAATAATACCAAATACATTACACATGCTCAGTCGTTAGGCAAGAATAGACAAAAGACCAGCCCTTTAAAGATTATAAATTATATATTACAATTGAACACACTATGTTTTAATGTTGGTTTGAAAAAGGCTATGGCATAAATATGTGTGCCAATATGTGCACTCTTCAAAGATAAGATTAGAAATGTATCAATGTTAAGAAGGGAAGAACAAAAGAAAATTCTGGCATTCAATCCTTCTCACTGTCTGTAATTCTCTGTAAGTGCATTAACTCTAAAATTCAAACAATCTTACCAACGCAGATACTTGGTTCTATTATGTGTACAATTCTGTTTTCTCATGTTACTCTCTTGCTGTTTCCATCGCTACAAAAAGGAGCACTTAAGGTGGTCCCCACAAGTGTAGTACCACTAGAGGTAGTGCCACTAGAGGGCAGTGCTTCTGGCATGCTCTGGCAGTGAAATATGTGTTTAAGAGGAATTTGATGAACACTATCCTATCCACTCACACAAGATCTCAGCCTCTCAGCCAGTTATTATAACACTGTATACTGCAAAAATTAATGTGCAAAATAAATACCTACAAAATAAAGTTGTTTTTTTTCATGTAGCACTATACTTAAACTTTAAGTATGATGGGTGCAGTACTTGTAATGTCTTTTGGACTACTATATGACCATTAACATTTAAGTAACACTTCCATAGCTATGTCCCATGGAATACTCTGGCTAAGTGAATACTGTGAATGAATTATAATTTTAGAATATTAACATGCAGTTGCAAAGCTCAGACCCAGAGAAAACAAAGGGAAATATGAGTTTTTTCATATTAGTAAGAAGGGTCCTCTCATGAGATATGGTAAACCTCATACCTGCGATCTTTGGTCTTCAACTTAAACAGGAAATTAAGCAGAATGCCACTCATTCTCTTTGAATGACAACTGCCTGCTGTGTCTTAACTTCCAGGAACCCAAACCCCCATCTCTCACCATTGCTATTTGCTTCTCACTACTTTTGCTCACTGAAAGAGAGGAAAAACAGTCCAGGCACTCAGCACTACAAAGCAAGATGTGCATTCCTTTCTCTGGTACTAGGCTTTTCCTTTGTGTCTGCATGCTGTGTTCCTGCAGTACACGCCAGTAATTCCACCCACTCTCCACTGAAGGCACAACAAGCTGAAGCAAAACTGCAGATGAGAAATCACCCTCAAATCTGTTGGAAACAGCACTCTGGCACAAGCCTTGTCTGTAATCAGCACTGTTGTTAGCCCACACTGGCGATTAGATACTGTGCGTTTGTGTGCTAGTGCTTGTGTGTATGTCTGTCTGGACATCTCATAAGTTAGGCTAAGATGTCAGCTAAGATTACTGCCAGGAGTTCTATTTAACAGCTTGTCGCACCAGGCTGCATTCCCATGTGTTGTACATAAATTGATCTGGACAGGAAAAGAGGCAGGCCATGGGGGAATCTTGGGTTATGTGAGGGTTAATCCAAAGAGACTTAAGGGGTTTAAATCCATGAATAATTGCTTTGTTGGGGCTTCTATCTGTCATATTATTTTCAGGAAGGAATTATTTTTAGTAAAATCTTGTTTGGACTCAATTTTAAGGGCCTGTCTTAAATACAGTTTCAGTATAAGAAATGTTAGTGTCTTTAGGCTTTGCATTGAAAAACTGCTAACAGTAAAACAGAAGTGTAGAAAATACAACAAAAGACAACTTGGTTAAAAGTGTGGCCACAGCACATCTACGTGGCCACAGCACGTATAAATACATGTTCTTTCCAAAATGTGTGAGTGGCTGTGGCTGATGAATGTAGCATGCTGTCCAGCTTTGAATCTGCAAAGTCATATAACTGTCACAGCACATGTTGGTTTTGTGCTCAGCTCTCTCTCTCTTTCCTCAGCATGAGACACTATATAATAAGACTTATAAATATAGACACAATGATAACAAAAACACAAACATTCTCCAATCCTCTTGAAGGATCATTCGATGCTCTCTACAAGTCCCTATCAGTCATTTGGGCCATGGTCTCTCTCTAATTTTTACACTTACCCTCATGCACTCTGCCAGATCTCATTCTCACATTCTGCTCTCTCCTGCAGCCTCCTCACTTTCCTTCTTCCAGCTCCATGTGCTGGACGCCCGTGCCTTTTTCCGTTCCACTGGCAGTGGGGAGAAATGGGGAGTCTTGGCAAGAGCCTGTTATTATTTTTCCTTTCTCTCACCATCAGCCCTGTCAGCAGCCGCTCTGTCATGGTGAGGTCTTTGTGAGCGTCTCTGCCGTCAGAATCAAAACTTGCTTATCAGTACCATGCTTTCTAGGGGAGACTGGTCGGGCTTATGGAAAGAGAGGAGGTCTTTGCTCTTGCTGCTGGCGGGGATATGGGATGCAATAGTACATTTTGTGTTTTCCCTCTCCAGATGTGTATCAGTCATTGACCTGAATTGCTTCTCTAAATGAGGATGATCCATCACTTTAGGCATTGTTTTGCACAAGGACTGCCAATGCTGCCCTGAAAGTGAATGTGGTAGTGTTTACTGGGAAAAAATGCTTGTATTTTTCTGCATGCCTTCCCTCCCTCTGAGATTAGCTACTTTTTAACTACTGTCTTGTTAGACTCTTTTTCACAGAGCTGTGATACATGTTTTGGCTCAGTGGGGCATGGATGTACTGGGCCAGATTAAACTACTACTAATGTGCTTCATGTGAGAGTTAGCCTAAAGAAAACACAATGAAAGTGCACAAAACTGGAATATGGGCCTACAATTGTAAGAAAAGGTTTGTGAGCCCCTTTGAATTAACTGGATTTTTGCACAAATGGCTTTTAAAATGTGAGGTAATGTTGAGTTAAGTCAGAATATTAAACAATGAATTATTCAACAATCATTACATAGCATGTTTATTGTTTTTATTGATCAAATGTTTTTATTGAGCAAATGGTTTATACAATCAAGGTAATTGATATAAAAAGTATGTGACCCTCTCAAAGTATGTGACCCTTATTTTCAAATGTGATAATAACCCAATTTGGGTTGCCTGCTCTTCACAACAGAATGCTGGTGCAACATAGGAAATTGGCCTGGCCTGGAAAACAGTACATATGGACAAAAAAATCTCAAAGAACCTCACATAAAAAGTTGTTAAAGCTCACAGAGTACATAGGTTAGAAGTAGAAGAAATTCTGCATCATTCCTACACTCAGTAGAAACAGGGATCTTATATGAATTAGTGCAAGTCTATGGCAAAGAATCAGGTTTCTTAGAACTGTAAGGTGAAAGCTAAGGATCTGTAGATATCTATTGTACTTCATTACATTTGAGTCTACCATAAAAAATATACTGAACATCAAAGTGGTCATGTGAAATTACCACAAAGAAGACCAGTGCTCTCCAAAATAAACATTGCTACATGACTTTGGTTCGCTAAAGTGCATCACAGCTTTACTAGGACAATGTTCTATGGACAGATGGGACAAACATTGTGCAAAAGAATGTGAACAGCATTATGTTTGAAGAAAACAACATAATGCATTCCAACACCAAAACCTCATCCCCACTGTGAAGCATGGTGGAGTGAGCATTATGGTTGCTCTGTTGCCTAAGGGCCTGAGTGGTGAGTGGTTTTCAGTCACTGAGGGAACAATGAATTCCAAGTTATATCAGGACAGTTTACAGCAGAATGTGTGAGGGTTCTGTCTGTGATATAAAACTCAACAGTGGCTGCTTCATGCAACATAACAATGATCTAAACCACAAGAGTGAATCAATAACATAATTGTTTAAACAAAACAAATGTAATGTCATTTACAATGGCCAAGTCAGAGTTCTTCCCTTAACCTCATCAAAATGGAATAACATAAAGCATGCTCAAGCAAGACATCCCTAAAATATACATGATCTGAAATAGTTTTTATGGCATTTTTTCCTAATCATTGTTAGTTAATGACCAAACATAAAGGTTTTTAAGGTCAGATTGTTTAAAGCATTCTTCCATTAAATATACAGTATCATAAAATTCAGTTTGTGGTATGCCTTGTAACAATATTTTCAGATGAAACTAACTAAACATGACATATAGTGTTCTTTGAAGAAAAGGAGTCTCCCATATCATAATCAAGGATCCATGGAAACATATATTTGCTGTGTATGTTTCATAGGGTAAAGTATTTTGTTTACACACAAGATGTTCTTGAGTGTTGCTATCCCTCTCTGAGAAACCTACAGAAACATTGAGACAAATGAATGAGCTGCATAATAGGAACTAAAGTCCAGTGGGAGGCACGTATGCTATATTTTATTTATCTCTACCTTCACAAAAGGCCTAGCTGAAACAAAAGAATTGCTTTATGGGAGACAATATCTTATGTGATATATTTGGAGCCTTTTTTATTTGCTGTATCATTTGGGTCAGCTTTCATTCAAGTGCTATTTTGCTCCCTTGTTCTCCTGTTTGATGTCTGGCAGCCATTCATGACATGGGAATCCCAGACTGGATCGAAAGAGAGAACAGCTCCAGTTCCTCCTGGATCAAGTCATTCAGATAAAACTTAAATTATACCACTGTTCTTTGTATTGTAAGGCCAAGCCTTTCCATTCTATACTAAATAATAGAGGCAGTAACTGATATTTTATTAGAACTGGAATAGATAACATCTTTTGGGGCAATTTAAACTCCACCTTCCTGCTTTAAATCTAAAAATGCATTTAGACTACTTAATTATCACTAAATGTATCACAGTAGTACATTCTTCTACTCCCTGAAGTTATGCTTTATTCATCCATTCTTTTCACTGTTCCATGTCATTTTCTGCTCAAGATGCATAAGTGCTTATGCATTCCAAGGATCCTTCGCTACAAAAGGAATGAAAAACATGAAAAATGGACTATGGGAAAAAATGTCTGCTGTGGTATGGAATATTTTGAGGTTTAGTAATCCAAAATATAAAATGCGGGGTATTTATTATTGCTTGCAATTGTCAAAAACAACTGTTTTGTGCTATATGTAAGCTCTAAATTAGAGACAAAAATAATTTCAAAATACATATTTCATTATTTTAAATATGATATATTAAGGAATACTGTATTGGTATTACAAAATGTTACAGCACAAATTATTTGTAACAGATATTTAGGCTGAAAGGCAGGAATGATCTGATCAAAAGGGAAAATATTCCCAGCATATCTGTGGTTGTATGTTATTTCTCAAGCTATACTGTCTTTACACTAAGTGAAAGTGGATTATGATGATCTAAAATAATTTAATTAATGGCAATGGAATACTGTTCCTATTAAGGATGATCATATTCTTGAGGTTTATCCACACATTCAGAAACAGTGAAGATTAAGATTCTTTTTTTTTTATTTGGTCTTCAGTTTCTCAAAGATTTTTTTTTTAATTTGGTCTACAGTTTCTCAAAGTTTCTCAAAAAAATCTTCCCAGGTAGTTTGCTGTGACAACAAGAGAGACCTCATCAAGCTGGCCAAACATGAGTGTACAAATGGACCATAACCAATCCACTTCCAAAGCAAAACAGGCCATTTGTTTTTCCTGTAACCACAACAATGATGAGGGTTATGTTAACATGGAGAACTGGCTCCAACTCAAGGAGGTTTGACCATTTGCCCATGGTGGCACTGGTTGAAATAGAAAGGAGATAGTAAAACAGTAAAAAAGCTAGTTGCCACAAGTTGTCTAGAATTCTCCTTAGGGAGCTCCCTAAACTTGAACTTCTGTAAGATCATCTAAAATGTATTCACCTGTGTACTTGCATCCATAACTTTATTTTCACTTTTTAATAAGCATCAACATTTCAAAATCCCCAACACCTTAATTCCTTAGCAACATCTGGGAAGTTTTTCTCAGGCCAATGAAAAAAATATTTAATTAGTCTGTGTTTCAAGTCAATTACCAAAGTGTTTCATGTGGCTTAGAGCTGGTTACATGCACTTTCTCTCTCCTCATGTGCAGCCAATAAAATCTCTGTTGTGTTGCTGCTGCTGCAAACCAGAGTATCAGTGATTTCTGATGTGCCACTAACCTGACAATCCTATTACTGGTCCAAGCACAGAGTGGTCATTTCCACCCTGCATACAGACTGGTTTTACAAGAAAAAGAAAAATTCATACATTACACAATATTCATCTTTAAATTAGTCTCTGCCTGTGCATTAATTTTGCAGAATTATGTGGTTTCTTTGATCTGTGAGAGGTTTGAAAATGGCCTCAAGCATGGAGCTTTGGAGCTTTTCTTAACTGAAGACAGGATACTTGATTATTGGATCATTCTTCTAGAAGTCTTTATTTCTTGTAATTTTTTGGTCAGATCTCAAAATGTTCTGAATCCCAGTTTAAGATAAATTGGAAATCCCGGTTTAGCATCAAATCAACCTTAATATGCTTATATGAAAAGAGGCCATGTTATTCTTTGTTTAGCTAATGTCCACTTTACACTAAATGCGATCTGAGCAAATATAACGCATACTTTTCAATTCTGCCTTAAGTGTTTGCAAAGTGTGGAAGGTTATTTTCCAGATCGTTATGAGAAGAGAATGTGTCGCCTGAACTATATGTCCGCATGTTAGTGAAAGTAGTTCATAATTCATGCTTGCTATGACAGTAGTCCTCTGCATTTTATTGACTCAACCAGTGCAAACCCAGGGATTCTTTGATGATCATATTGGATACTGTAGATTCATTGCAATGTTTTATTTATTGCAATTTATTGCAATGTTTCATCAAGCAAATTGGATCAAGTGAGTGCTTCATTTAGAAATAATGTATCTTAGAATATATGTATCTAGCATTTTGTGTTCACTTTAAAAATATATCTGGGAAAGGTTTTTGTTTCAGCATAGCTGTTTCAACAAGTAACTTGGATTGACCCCTGTAAGCTTTGCTGTTAGAAACAATGCAGATCAGAAAATATCTATGTAGCATTTTGTGTTTACTTTTTTAAAAATATAGCCAGGAAGGTTTATTATGACTTGATGCCTTTCTAGGTTCACAAAGCAGATATCCTCATTGAACTCAGTGAAGTTTTTGGTGTCCCTTCACCTGATTCATTACAGGCTTTGACCAAACCTAATATCCACATGTCATCATGTTAATATTGTTCAATTGATGAGATGTCAGCTTTGGGGCATCTTGAGTTCAAAGTGACCTGTAACACAAATCCACTTGAGGACAAAGACTGAATTGTACCTGTGAACCTGAACTGAAATGAGTCACAAATAGTGCCACAGTAACATCTCCCAGTTGGAGACTGGCCTGTTTGAAGATAACCCTGGTTTGCAAAGAATGCATTTTCTTTAGTTCAGACCTTGTTATCCCCACAAGCTTTATTTTCCTGGCATGGGTTTAGCTGAATCAAAAACAAACTTTTAAGGAGAGCAAACCATGAACCGAATCTCTGCATACAGTGCCCCTTCATGGTCCTGTAGAGGCTGCCTGCAGGGACCTCTGTGTGGATCACCTGGTTAAACAATGCAAGGCGAGACTTTTCTAGGAGGAGCCCACCCACTTTTACCACAATGACAAATACAGATCCCTGTATGTACTCTGTATCTGTGCAAGCCATCCACACCAAAACCACCTTAATGAACTTAACCCTATCCCTGGAGGTGCATACTTAGTATCAGAATAGCTGGCTGTCCTCAGCAGTCTTTCTAGCCACTTTGTAGTTCTTTGCAGTTATAGTGCATATGCCTGCAGAGTAGAAACAGTTCATGGAGGCTGTTTAATTATAACGCATAGTTAATTCCCACTAACTCGGGTCTCTTTTTTTCTTGGAGTAATGGAATGCTTCTGCTGCATAAAGCATATAATGACTGTTTGGGAGGATGTTGAGATAGTGATGGGTGTGTAAGTGTTACAGCATATGTCTTCTGGTTCCTTCCAAGTGTGATAATGTATTTTATGGATTATGTATGCAGTCGTGACACCTGAGAGACAACCATGAAATTGTAATATATTTACTTATACAGCTGGTATGAAAAAAGCAATTACTTTTAGAGGGACTCGTATAATGTATGATTTTTGGATGGAATGGAGAATACAGAAAACTTTACAAAATCTTCATAGAAAGGGGTTTTCCCCCCACTAGTAATGATTGCTCCTAATCCATAAATATTGAGCCATAACTCAGTAAGAGCATATTACATCTTTGGGATGATGTGCATCAGTTTTAGCTGTGGTACACAGATTTGTTTCCAGTAAACTGCAGATCTTACAGACCTTGAGGACTATAAGATTTATTGATACTGTCAGCATATCTCAGCGAATCAGTTTAGTAGTGTACTGCTCTTTTTTAGATGATGTACTCTAGCAACATACCAGGGTGTACCAGATAATCCGTTTATAATGGATTCATGGAATTCATTCATTAAAAAATAAAACAAACCACTTTCAATGGAACATGAGATATGCAAACTGGTTAATAACATTAATTTTGGTTCTAGTCATTTTTGTAATTAACCATAGCAGACTCTTTAACAAATTCCATAAGAAACAGGCAATGCACAGACACGTGCACATCAACAGCACTGTGAGGCCAGGCATTCAAAAACCAATGTCTTGCATTGTCATGTAAGAGCAGCATAATTGTTTTGAGTTTAATTAGCTCACACAAGGTAACAAAACTTAATACCAACCCAACTTGATTGTATGTGGGTCTGTGTGGGGGGTGGGGGTGGGGGTTTCTAACCATTGACTAACTAGAAATACACTTGAAGTTAGAATGAAATTTCAGTTTTTTAACAACAAAAAAGATTTCAGAAAATATTTCTGTTTCTTTTTTTTCTCTGGATTATCTGATTACTGTTGATGCAGGCTATGTACGGTTTAGTATAAGTGAAACCATCAGACAGATATAGCAGCAACTGTTATGAATTACTTAATTTTGCTGTACTATATCCTAATATAAGCTTTTTGTTGTTGTTGTTGTTCTTCTTCTTCTTCTTCTTCTTCTTCTTCTTCTTCTTCTTGACAATGTTGATGATGATGATGTTTGTTTGTTGGTTGGTTGTCTTTGTCCTTATTAGCAAAAGAAAAATAAGTGTTGCCTTCTGAGATTACTTCTACTGTGAAATGGAATTATCAATCAGGAATTATCCATCAGATATCCATCAGATGATGTGATGTTGTATTAAAGACCATCTGTTGTACATAATTTTAAACAATTTTGCAATGAATAATAGTTTCTTTTACAGAGGATTTGACATACTTTTAGTGTTCATAACAACCGTGTGTTCTTGCAAATCCTAGGTATTGGAAAGTCATCCACCCACAAATAAGAGCACACAGTCAAATATACAAAATACACTGCAGGAAAATTAATTCTTATTCAGAGCTATTTGAGAATGAGTGACTTGATTGGGTTAGGCTAGATCCAGACACTGAACCGATATTTAATTTAGTCTTAGGATGTTGCTGTTGGGGTAAAGAGAATTTCACATTGCAGTTTTAGGAAATAAAGTCTCACCTTATTGTGGTGGAAGTAGTAGGGTGGAGGTGTGGGGCAGAGGGGCCGGTCAACTTCTGCACTGCCAGTCACCTCAAATATACCTCAGCCACTGTCTGTTCCAATGTCCCCCATGTCCCTTCCCCACTTTTCTGTGAATGACTGGAATGTCTTTATGATTTCTTTCAGTTTGTTTGTCAGTGAGGGAATAAAGAAACCAAGTATTTCTTATTTATAAACTGTGTTTTCTTTGTGACTGCAGAGAGGACTGGACACTGAAATCTGAAAAAAATATGCTCTATTGTCCATTGACACAGGAGTATGCTCATCCATTTAAATTAATCTTGGAACAATTGGCTGGATTATTGAATATTACTGGTAATTTAGCATCATTCTGGTAGCAGTAAATTAGTATTGTCAGACAGTATTCCTAGAGTATAGATAGAGCCTGACATGTTAATATGAGTGGGTGAGACTGTATGAGGCCATAGTGGAGCCATAGTGTCCATGGGCACACAAAATACACACACACAAAATGCAAATACACTCTTTTACTTATTCTGACATACACACACACACACACACACACACACACACACACACACACACACACACACACACACACCATACTTCCCTATGTAAGTAATCATATTCATTAGCATTTTAAGGATTATTTAAATCATTCCAATAAAAACCACCAACACCTTATTTGGCAATCTTCAACTCAGCAAAGCAGGCAGTGTGACAGAGATTTTGGTAAGATAAAGAAAAAACCAGAGTCAGACCATGTTCGTTTCCTTCATAGTTCTTTTTTGTGTAGTTCTCACTAGTTTTTGTGGGAGTGCGGATTGTTATTGCTGGATTTAGTGTGTGTAGAAAGGTAGGTGTGAAAAGTTCATGCTCCCCATTCTGAAAAGTATGGCCCTAATAATTTCTGGGGGGTTTTTCTGCAGAGAACACTAATGTAAGTCACTGAAGGACTCGTGGGACAGAGTTTTGTTTTGGGGTTTTTTTATTTTCTTTCCGGCGAGACAATAAGTCTGCATTCAGAAGTCATGTCTAGACCAAGCCAGTCTTTCCAGTTGGGGGTTCATCTATTTGATTCATATCCTCAACTCCTCTTCCAAATCCAGTAACAGAAATGTACAGCTGAATATTCTATCACTATTATTTTCCCATATTATGACGACCAGGACAATCTTATATTGTCTTAACACTTAAAGTGACATAAAAGTGACTACAATGGGCTATATTATTTTCTTTGAGTATATGGTATGTTCTTACTGTATGGCAGTGTATAATAATTTGTAAAGTGATCTTGAGTGTGAGAAAGGCACAATATAAATGTAAAAGATGATTTTAATTTGTTATTATTATAGGTTCCTTCACAGTATAAAATGCATACTGTAGAAATATGGATTAGTCACGAATGTAACCAAATTCTTGGGCTCACTACAGAACACATACAACCCTTGAATGTCTTTCCCATACTATATTTTATTATGATTTTAGAGTAAAATCCTAGTTGACACATTGGGTTGCACAGGTGCCAATAGTTTAAGGTCACTGAGCATTATATTGGAAAAGACAACTCTACATTACACACTGCAAAATTAACAAAGATTGCACGTGGGGTCATATTAACCTGCACCACCTGTGCTTCAAAATTCCAGCCAATCGTTTTATAGTTAGCCATGTGGATCAAACTATATCTCCCAGTAAACTGTCAGTTAGATATCTTGCTGTCCTGTGGATTACCAGATATAGAGACAGCTGCTTGTTTTTTTTTTATATATTATGTCTCCATGGTCTAAGTCACAGTGGTATGTTGAGCTCCAGGGTGTGTGTGGACACACGCCCAGTTTGCAAAGACCAACAGAGGCAGATCAGAGTGCCAAAAAATCTTTTTCATGTCCAGTAAAATGGCAGTCGTCCAGCAGGAATTAAAATGGCATTCAGTATAAACAGCCTCTGCCAGATATCATCACAATATGATCAGATATTTGACAGAAGCCATTTATTCACAAACATCAGTCTGAACAGACTAAATGTAAAATGTTATCTTGCTTCTTTTTTGTGTCTGTGGTTTCATGGCCTGCCCAGATCATCAAAGCAGAAAGATGGCATCTATAAGTGGTAATGGCATTTATCTGACTAACATTTTAATGTGAACCTCTTATTGTGTGATGTAAAATATGCATTTCTGCCATGATGCTTGCTATTAATTGGCAATGTAGTAAAACCTATTTTGTTAGATGCTGTTTAATATGATTTATATTTTTTCCCTTCTGCATGTATAAATGAGCTGTACTATATTTGATGTCAAGGAGTGGTTTTCCCATAGCTATTTTTCCTCTGTGGAATGGGGGAAGTACTAAGTCAAAATACTGAAGTCCATTTATTTTAGTCGCCTTTCTCCAAACCTAAGTAAGCACTTTACTTTCCAAACCATACTAAAGGGAAGCTTTAGACAAAACACAGTGCTTGGTCAGCACCTGAAGAATGGTTTGGATAAGAAGAGAGCTGTTTGGATAATTTGCAGGTAATTTACTTTGTATCTTTGAAAGCTCATTTGCAGGCCATGACAAAATATTTAACTTAAAGTAATCAGTTTTTGTAGCAATTGTATGTTTGACACAATAGAGCTCCCAGGTGGTCTTGTTTACACCTCCACTTTTTGTGAAAAGGTATATTAAAGATTTTTTGCATTATGTGTTTTGATAATTGGCAAAAATAAACGTGTGGATCTGCATCTTTAGTTGTTGCCTGTAGTTGTTGTGGTTGTTGTGGTTTTTGTTGTCTGTTTTAGGCCAATTTGCATCATTCAAATGTGCATCACTCATGTGAATCTAGTTTATCTACACATAGCTTGTAATGACAACTTTCTCTATTACCTACTCTCTGCTGGTAGTTTTACAGCAGTAGAGTGGCTAATTTGGAGAACAAGCAATCATCAATATTATAGTGAATGCAGCTATTTAATTCTCTCTCTGGCTTGAAATATAGCCATAAAGATCCAGTATGCAGTTAAAGAAATGCAAACCCCTTATAAAAGAGCCAATCTCTCAATAGTACAGTAGAAGGCAACATGAAGAAACCACAGTGTTAACACCAGGGCTATTATGGGACTCAATTAACCACATGGTCTAAAGGTCCACTTCAAAGCCATTTAGGCCATTACATTATACCTCATCAGTAGTGCATTTAAGTAAAATTCAGCACTTAAGGTGGTTGGCTTCTTATTATACTGAAGTAAAATCTGGTTTTCATTAAAATTGCCACATTTATAGCTCAGTAATGAAAATTACAATTAAAGTATATCCTTTGATAAGGCATTGCAATGGCCAACCTCTCAGCCATATTCCATTTTATTGGTCCCTATTGTGAACGTAAACATGAGTCTGGCCCATGGATATAAAGAGAAATAGGTTGTCATTGGAAAGAGAGTGAGAAAGGAAAAAAATATGTGAAGGGAATGTTAATGGAGTTCCTTTATGCTGCAACCATGGAGTTGCTAGCCAGCCCTTACAAGGAGACAAAGTATCCAATGAAAAATGAAAAAGGAGGAGTAAGTAGTGAGTCAAAGAAACATTGGTAGCAAAACTCATACCAAGAGAAAGGAGTGTAGTTTGGCATCAGGCAAGTATTTCCATTAAATGGCAAGTTTAGGGAACAAGATAATTGCTCTAGCAGAACTGGGCCCCTTACCCTCTATTCCTCTTAGACCATGAGGATTTTCTAATTACTGTATCAGATCAAAATATTCAACCAAATGGATATTTTTAACAGGTCTTCCAAGTATGCATTAAACATATCAACATTAGTCTTTAAAAACCCATTAACCAGAACTCAGATTGCTTTATAGTAATTTGGTACATGAGGGAAAATCTTGTTTAGGTCAGGAAATTGTTTGTTCAGCCATTCCATGTGATCAGGCCTCACTGTGCTGTGCTGTGCTGTGCTATGCTCCTTCTTCCCATGTAGCTGTCTGGGTCTGCCATCTACATTATACTGGATCCTGGATTAATAGCAGAGATACATGGAGACATTTGGATGAATTGAAACATAGATGTTTGGATGGGTTTTCAAACATGTGGCTCAAATAGGTCACACTGTCCAGGATGAAAACAAACCATAGCACGGAAATCATTAAGCCAGCATTAAAGCTGCAAGCTGGTGTTTTCAGTGCTATACATTCCTCCCAAGTCCTTTTGAAGTAAACAACACTGATCATAATCTCATTAATAGTGAGTTGTCCAATCATCTGGGGGTAGTCTGTTTCCACCCAGCCCCAAAAAAACAGGCATCTCTCTTCCCTCCTATGAGACAGTCACTTTGGCTGCAGCTGTTGTTTGGGTGGAAACCAGCCTTTGGCATTCTATCTACATGTTTATCAATCATTCTTGTGCAGGAGAAGGTAGAAGAAAGCATGTGTTAAAATAAGACAGAATAATTTACCCATACACTTTTAACAAGGGCTTAGTTGTTTTTAATTGGGTGTTCATTGTTAATGTTGAGCAACAAGAGCCAATTTTTGGGCTCAGTTAATATTCCTGCATGCAATGAAAAGAAAACCAAATGGGGCTGTGCTATAAGAGACCATAGAAATTGAGACTAGTTTAGTAGGTATAAAACTCTGGCTGATAACACAAATGCTAATGACATTTGTGCATTAAACCATTAAACTAAAACAGCAAAACAAAGTCTTGGGAACATACATCAGATGACTGATCCTTGGGCCAAAATTGAAATCTTAGAATATTTAGGCAAATCATCCATTTCTATGTGTACTGAAGAGAAACTTTAAGCTTTGGTCTGATTTAAAATGACTGGAGCACCTTTGGTGATCAGTCGCTATCAGGCTGTTTATGAAGGATTTTTTTATCCTCATTTTCTCTAAGCAGTCTTTTTTTCTGGCAAACCAAACTGAATAGAAGGCCTCCATAAGAAGCTACCAGTGAAAGCTGACTCTCTCACCTCTAGACTTGGCCTGTATTTGGTCACACAGGTGCAAGGGTGTGATGGTCTGATGCTCTTGACTGACAGGATTTTGATGTGCAAGAAAGATAAATTGCTCTTCAACTTTCACAATTTTACAGGTCACATTCTTCTGACTGTCAAATGTTCATAAAACTTGCAGGTTCTCAAGAAGTTTCCAAAGGAGGAAAGTGGAAACAAGCACAAGCGATAAGCCTCAGGTTTACAAGTGGTGCTGCTGTTTTTATTTGAAAGCCACAATGAACAGTGCATAATTTGGTTTTCTGTACCCGATTAAGGGAGAAAAAAAAATCTTATTTGTGTTTAACTTCAAGGTTCCTGCAAAGCCTCCCAAGACCTAAGATTTCACTCTGTACTGGGCCAAGGTGCTCAGACTCACGATAACCCTTGCACCTGGTCAGCCATCCCACAGAGCTATTGTTTAAGCCCAGCAGGAATGTACTGGAAAGGGGAAAAACTTCTATATCAAAGAGTGAACTTTAAAGAAATTCAAGGGGGTGGAGGAACATGGTACTCCAAGCTTTTTTTCCTAAATTGTGAGTGGTATTCAAGTCTGAGATCAAACAAAATGGCTTTCATGTCTCTGCCCACAATTTGTTTGACAGGCTTGTGTTTCCTACACAGAGTCTGCATAGTGTTAGCTTCAGCACCCATTTTACAGATTACACTATTCTTAACTTTCTTTCACTGCTGAACGATGTGTTTTCAAACAAGTATAGTGATGGCACGTGCACCCCAATAAGAATTAAAAAGTTTGAACCATATGTGGTTTCTGTACTCCTACATGTTTTACTGGATTTTCTCTCTCTCTATCTCTCTGTGTCTTTCCCCTCTCATCCATCTTCACACTTTGGTTACAGTTGACTGCCCCAGCTCTTTTAGATCACAGGGCTGAGTAAATCCTCACAGGCACATAGCAGTCAAGTGGAGTCCTCTTCTTAAAACAGACTACAGGGGGTGTGCGTGTCTGATGGGCATGTTCTCCTCTTCCCACTCTTTCCCCTGAGGGCTCTCCAGTGTGCAGCACTCTAGATCCCTAAATAAAGTGCTCCCCTTTCCCCTCCTCTGCCTTACAGAGGTAGTATCGGGCCATCAGCACAAATGGGGCGCAGTACAATGTGGTACTTTAAGCACTCAAACAAGGGGCCTTTTTAGTTGCCACCATTCCTGACAGGTTGTTGACATTGATGAGTCACTTTATGGGAAAGGAGCGAGTGTCAGGCACACACAGCAACACATTTTTCTCCCCCATGACATAATATCACTGAGGTAGGTAGTTAGTTCACAGACCACTGGGGCTACCTCCTCACATCAGTCTTCCCACTGCCTGCCCTGTGCTTTACACCCGTTTGCTTAACAACACCCTTTAAACAAATCTGGGAAACAGCAGCGCAAACACTGTCTGCCGAGACAACAGTGCCTCTCTCTGCCCAGCCTGGAGGCTCTCACTCACTACTGCTTGTTTTCACTCATAACAGCATGAAGCTGCCCACCCTGCAGAGGCTTGGACTTTTAGAGCCAGACATTCTCACTCAGCACAATAGTGGCTTTTTCTGAACTGAATGTTCTCATGCAGAGCTTACGTTAACAATAAGCAGTTAGTGGTTCTTTGGTACATGTTTATTTTCCAATATAGCCCTTCTAGATATTTTCACATTTTTTAGGAGATTCAAGGTTTCGCCCTTATCAGCCATGATTTAAATTTTTCTGTGATTTTGTTGTTGTTGTTCTTCCTCTTCTTTTTGGGGATGGTTTGTTAACAAACTTGGAATTCTAATGAATTAAGCTTACTCCTCTTAGACCAGTCCAGAGATGAATACCAAACAGTGCAAATCCCAAGATAATCAAAGACATTTGGTTAAGTTACTGTTGCCTTAATTGAATCAAATGGTAATTATTCTCATTTATTTGGTATCAGCAGAATAATTAAATATAATTAATATAAAGACTCCTAAAAAACAATTTAAATCCAGTATGTGAAAACATCCTTGTTTAGCCTCTAATTTTGCATTTTTAGCTCATGAATAATCAGGATAGGCATTAGTGTGTCTAATCTGGCCGTGACTGAATTCACTCAGACTTTTAATGAGGGTTGGCATGGATACAGGAATGCAAGTGAACAGGTGGAAATGGGTTTCTGGAAGATGTAATTATCTGTGCTTACTCTATTTTTTCTTCTTCTTTTTTTTTGTTCATTCTTTCACTTTGGATGTTTTTCAGTTTAGGTAAGTTTGAATGAGCCCCAGATACTTTAACAGCCCATTAACCACAAATTTGCCTTAATTTTGGTATGTTTATGACTGTAACAGAGATTATGATTCCTAGTTTTCCTCAAAATTAAATCACATTAAAAGTTTTGAGATAATTAGGGAAGGGAAATTTTCTTTTGCCCCCTTGTTAGTACTTCTCTTAAGAATAGACCTCTATAAATATGCCAAGCCCAACATTGGTGTATACAAATTCATATCAGTTGATTCATGATGCAAATCATCGTACCTGCCCAAACCATGCCTAAACATTCTCCCCTCTGTCAGACAGATAAACTTTGAGGATTTGATTCAAAACTGCTAAAGGCAAAATGCCCCAAATGATCAAGAGAGTTACCAAGCAGATGAAAAGCCGGTTCCAGCTGCAAAATATCTGTAGAGGGTGTGAGGACAGCTAAACAAAAGCAGAGAAATGGAAGAGGCTGAGAAAAGACAGAAGCAAGCCTTGACTATGCCATAACTCTGAGGGAGGAAATATTACATTTACCCCTGCTTCAAGAAGAAACACTGCTCCTGTCCAGCTCCAGGCCTGGCCAAGATTTATACTGTGCCACCTTCTTCCCACATGATTCTGTGCATCTTCATGGTGAAGGCACATCCGGGGAGGTGTACAGGACAGTGAGGGAAGTCTCGCCTCTCACCCTCTCTTTAGCTTCAGCCTCACAGGCTGAGCGCTCGGCCTCACAGACTCCTGCTGATATGTGCTTTCTTTCTTAGCAGTTTGGCCCTGTTTGTGGTTCGTTGACACTGTATAACTTCATTTGATTATGTTTGTTTTCCCTGTGGCAATGTTTAATCCTGAATTGTTCATACAAGGTTCAGAGCAACTAGCTGGTGTGTATATCTTTTTCAGTTTGCATTGTGTGTGAAAGAAACGTTCATAGCAATACATGGGTAATGAGGTGCGAGGCTTGGTAGAGTTTTCCAGATGTGCTGAGGAAATGATGTTGTGTGATGTGAATTATAATAGTGTCTGCACAGTTTCAACCTTCATTTGTTGAGTTTTTGATGTTTGCAGCTTGGTTGGATCCCTTATTGGTTTGCCAAGAGTCATTAATGAATTTAGTGATTGCAGAACCTTTCAAAAGCCATATAGTCTAGACAGAGCCGATTTGTATTTTTGTTCGTCTTCTCACAGAACAGGTATTAGTATCTGCATGCCACTGAACACCTCACTCACACTCAAGCAAGTACTCTGAAGGTCTCTCTTTCCCTGTCTCTACATATAAAAATGTAGTGTACTGTAGTAAAAGATGAATTCAAATGCACTCTTTCCTGCTGTTCTCAGTATGAAGGCTCAGGTGGTCAAATTCAAATTTTCAGTGATCTGTCTGACAAATGCCTGCTCAGATCTATAAACAGACGTATGCTCAAGCTTTCAGGAATAAATAAATAAATAAATAAATAAATAAATAAACATTTTTAGTACTTTGTGTGGTTTTGAGCTTGATGGAATCTGGAAAAGTAGTCAAAGACTTGGAACAGTACTGACCAGTAGGGGGCAATGGCTATGTGGAATTGTACTTCCAATTACAAGGTCCAGCTGGAGCCTTTTGTGCTGATTACCAACCTACTGGTTTAATTAAAATGCTTCTGTTAAGTGTTAAAGACCAACAATTAAGAGTAATTTGAAAAAAAGGAAATATCACATCCAGGAAATAAACTATAGTGCAGGCTTTAACTAACTCTAAGCTGCTTCTCATTGCCTGACTCCTATAAAGTGACAGAGATCACTCTCCTAAAATGGGATGTGGTCAGAGTTTCCCTACTGAATAATGTTTTTCCAACAGCCATTATATTAGCTTAAACTAAACCTTGAAAAATTATGCTCTTTACTTTTTCCCATGCAAAAGGCAAAAATCTATCTGTCAGGCAATGGATTGACATGAAAAATGCTATTTTATTCTGGGGCCAATGTATCCTTTATGAGAAGAGCACTTAAAATCTGGTTTATACACACATCCACACCACCACAGACATATACACATGCTCTCTTCCACTTTCACACATACACACACTTGTGCACACATACACATGCTTTGAGAAATGAACCTCACAGTCTTGTATTTCTAAGCTGGAGGTGTAATGGGGCCCTGTAAAGGTCTGCTTGTGCAAATATCAGCGAGAGAGGCCCTGTCAGACAAGAATACAATCACAATAGAACTCATAATGGGGCTGCTTTGGAGTAGAGACAATCTTCATAATGTATTTCAAGATTATAGGACATGGATATCAATAGATTTAATTTCCTTCACTTCACACAGGACAGCAATGAGAAGATTTTTTGGTTTTTCAAAACTTCTCCAACTTACCAAGCCTGGACCCTGCTCTTAGGTTAATGGATCTGGCCTTTCATCTTTGTGTGTTAATGGAGCAAACCTACTCAATCAGCATCAGAACACAGAGGTACTTCATTCATTTTAGAAGTATTTTACAAAGATTTCCTAGACCTTATCATTCCCCATCTCACTCAACCCCTCACCCCTTCCCCCCACTCCCCCACTGTAATGAAGGAGGCTGACCACCTTTAGCTGACAACCATGCTATGAGCACATACAAAAGGCTGTGAGCACATTAGCTTTTATCTTGGACCATTCATCAATGATGGAGGAAGAGCGGTCTTTGCTGGGGCACACATCTGAAATAGGATAGAATGAAGACACAGTGGCTAAGAATGCCTCAGTAAGCATTTTCTTCTGCACCTTTGTGGACAACATTTCCAGCTCCCAGAAACATAAGCCCTGATCTTAGAGACTGTTTTAATAGGAAATGGACCAGAGCAGTGCTATGACACAACATGAAGGCATGCAGTGTTGAAGAAGAGTGAGATTTCAGAGTAAGTAATATTTCTAAGATTAAGTGAGATTTCACCTATTATGTGGTATCCAAAATTTCACACACTACATAGAAACAGCATACATGCATTAGCTGGATAATTGCAGTCTCTAACTGACTTCAAGTTTCATCTCATGACACAGAAACAACAATTCCAATTGTAAATGGATTCATCTGTAAGGTAAATATTTGGATGGCTTCTGTAGAAGAGCAGGAAGTACAGTGTTCATTTATCATGCTCTATACATACTAAAGACTATGTGGATCCCATAATTATCTTGGCCCCATGAATTTCTGGGGCCCCAAAAGATACACTACACATGAGCATGTTTCCCTCCCAGTGGAAATGTCCATGGAGTTCACCTATGCATGTAAGTCTCACTCCACTGACATGTACCACCCACATGGAGGAGCAATGCTAGCCATTCGTCATCGAGCCCAAATACATGGCTCAGGCCACAGGAACAAAAAAAATGCCAGCAGCTGGTCTTTTAACAGTCCTCTGTGTATTGCTGCCACACACTTCTGTCATCCAGCCTCCCTGCATCTATTCATATATCCATCCTTTCATGCTTGCTCCTCCACTCCCACTCTCTTTCGATCACCAGCTGGGAAAAATGTGAGTTGGGAGCAGCCAGCACGTGTCAATGTTTAAAAGCAGAGACGTGGGGAGGAAAAAAAGCTCTCTGCTTCGTCAGGCCTTGGCAGCCCACAATAAGAGCATTCACACAGGCAATGTGCTGCAGAGAGATGGTGTGGTTGGGGGGAGAGGGTATTTGGAGGAGAGAGAACAGAGGAAAAGAGAAGGAGAGAAAAAAGAAATGCCCTTGCCAGTTCTACATCGAATAAGTCATGGAATAAGGGAGCGAGAGACAGAGAGAGAGAGAGAGACAGAGAGAGAGAGAGACAGAGAGACAGAGAGAGAGACAGAGAGAGAAGTAAGGGGAAAAACAGAGCTTGTTGATAGAGCAGGCAGGGAAGGATCATATTGTGTCTGTGTCCGAAGAGAGATAGGTCAGAGAGAAAAGCAGAGCAGACAGACAACACACACTCGACAGACAGTTCGACAAGGCCACAGCCAGAGCTGAGGTAATGCAAGAAAACCCAAATGAGCTCCAGTCATTTAGTCAAGAGGTTAGAGCTACAAAACAGTAGTCTCTCTTTAACATTTCTCCTGACACTAATTAATTTATTCACATTTTCAGCCTTGATTTGATTTGAAAGAGTTTTACTAGGTTAGTCCATGGAAGAGGAACAGGTTTGGACTCCATGCGCTTTGAGATGGCAGAGTATTGAAATTCTTGATTATATGAATTCCACAGCCAAGCCTCAGAAAAAGGTATAGCTCTGTCTGCTGGCTGTCTCCCAAAATCCTGAGGCTTAATGGGTGTGTAGGGTTGGGATGTTTGAGAATTTGTTTTTCCTCTCATGTGCAGTTGGAAAGAATTGCTGTGCTTTGCTGTGAACCAGTCTGTCTTGTTTTAAGGTAACACCTGGACTATATTCTGTCATTTTAATTATGTTTCTTTAGAAAATACCAAAACAAAATTAGTCTCAGTAGGACTCCCTTTTACAGATGTATCTGTCGCTGAAAATGTTTACTGTTCCATCTGAAGAGCTCTTATTGTTTTCTGTCATGACATGCTAAAATGCAGAATAGTTTGGTTATACATTCATGAAGTCTGTAGATGATCTGTAGTGCATCTCTGTAGTCTGTAGTGCATCTGTAGTACTGCATCTCAGTTGCCTGAAGACAAAAGAGTTCTCACCACAATATACATGTGTGTGCATGTGAGTGTATCTATAACCAGGTGCTAAATGTGACTATTCCTGATTACATTTGAAAATGCAAAGGCTCAAAGTAAACCATTTACCACTTTTTGGCCATTCAAAAAGTACTGCACACTTTATGTATAAAGAGATTTGTTTGTTAGAGAAGATTTGTGTTTGTTAGAGAAACTTTCCAACTAATACCACATAGAAAACCAAGACTGCATACTTTCAAACTTCTTTCTCCAGACACCATAGTGGCCAGTGTCTTGTTTAGACCAAGAAAATGTTTCTTCATAATGATCCTGAACTGCTTCCCTTGGCTAATGCCCATGCTTCTGAAACACATCCTGTTATTGTGAATGCAATCTCTTAGGTAGCCCTCACTGTGCATGTAGGCATCTGCGTGTACACAATTCCTCACTCTCTATTCCCACCTCTACCCATGACACATGCATCACTCACAAAGTCAGCAAAAAAGACAAGAGAGATGGATGATGTCTGTTGTGTACTGTGTTACATACAACATTTACAGAAGGGAAAGGAATAAAAGAGGCACATCAGATTTGCTGTGAAACATTTTCCACATCCCTGACACCACTAGCCAAACCTCCCTTGCTCTGCATGTGTGGAAGGTCTGTTCAGGAATGGAGAAACATCAAGGGAGGGATGATTAAATTATCCGGCCTGACACATTATTTGACAAGAGCCTTAGCTGAAGGCCTTGCATAATCCCTGGTGTGATCTGGGGAATGCTGGGAGCTCTGGTCACAGTGGGAAGGATGGAAAACCGAAGGGGAAAGACCAGTCTGGCTCTGGAAGTGTAAACATCTTACATCATGCTTCAGCAATGCTCCCCGTAGCATTAAATGGATAATTTACATCTAATGATTCTGTTAAATATCGACCTAGCAGGGAGATGGCTGCAGGGTATAGGACCCCTTCACAATCCATCATCTCTAAGAAATGCTCTCTGTGAAGCAATTTAGTAGTGCCGCTGTTTAATTTAACCCAGGAGCTTGGTGTCGGCTACCATTAATGTGCCATGCCATTGGAAAGAGAACTTAAACCATGTTCAAATAATGTGTTCAAAATGAGCATGGTGGTCATAATTGCTCATGTATGTTTGTTCAGAGCAAAGAAAGAACTACAGGTGAGTTATAAGTGGTATGGTCCCAAATATTAGGTTAAAAATAAGCAAGCAAAATGAAGATGGTGGACAGAAGTGGACTAAGTACCACTTAGTCCCTCATGGAGCTTACTTCATGCTGAAAAGGGGATTCTCCAAAAAAAGACCTCATAACCAATTTCCTTCTCTCTCTATCCACCTCAAAAAGCATTGTCTCTCAACCAGGCACATGCCCTTGAATTAAAAAAACATACATACATGCGCTTCAACTTAACACTCTGTGTTCATTAGATAGAGTAAATGTTTGTATGTGTTGAGAGGACAAAGTAATAAAGAGAATGTGTGTGTGTGTGTGTGTGTGTGTGTGTGTGTGTGTGTGTGTGTGTGTGTGTGTGTGTGTGTGTCTGTCTGTCTGTGTCTGTGTCTGTACCTAGGTGTGAGAGTGTATCAGTGCTTGTACAGTTTGTAAAATAGGAGCCAGAGGAACATGTGCCACTCTCAGAGATGGCAGTGTTGCCTTTGGTGAATGCTCTGTCTCCACCTTAGAAGGGTACTGCTCTACAGGCCCCCTGTGGGATGGTAGTGGGTTTAGCACTGTGGTGTATAATGCACACTGCCTAAACACTGGTAAGAGCCTCCTGTCACTGAATAAATCTGATGACAAGAAGGTCTACTTCTTTCAGCAGAATATTTGTGGATCTTGGGGTTCTGATGTTCTGGCTGCCACTGTTGCTACCTGAGCTGCCATGGTGAGTTTAAAGATGATTCTGTCAGTCCTGGTCTCAGTCATTCATGGTTAATAGAAGTGAAAGTGGCCAAGCAAAAGCGCACTATAAAAGTGCACCACTGTTCCATGTCTGTCTGTCAGGGAACTGCATAAGCCTTCAGAAGAGAGCCTGTGAAAACTTTTCTCTTTTTTACAGCATTTCACAGGCCTGGTTAGAGGACAGTTGTGAAGTTCTTCTTGTGTAGCATTGTGTTTTAAAGTTGACTAGAACACAATTAAGGTTGTGTTGTCTTAAGGACAGCAAACCTTAAGGAGTCTTAAGGAGTCTGCTTCTTTATTTCTTCTTTTCTCTTCTGTTTTGAATTTTGGTAGCTTTGGGGTTTGGGTTCTGTGGGGTTTTTTGTTTGGTTGGGATTTTTTTTGTAAATCTGTTTTAAATAAGCCCACTGCTGTTTGCCATATTGGTCCATTTCAGGTTTGTTTGGGTGGCCTTATCTTTAATTGTTGTGAATGGCTCTGGTTCCTCAGAAGCGTTAGTGTGTGTGTGTGTGTGTGTGTGTGTGTGTGTGTGTGTGTGTGTGTGTGTGTGTGTGTGTGTGTGTGTGTGTTTTAAACCTTAGCTGAATGCTGTAAACACAAAGTGTGCAAGTTTGTGCACATACCCGGGTGAACACTTGGCTAGACAGAATGTGAGACTATTTAAATGTGTCTGCAGCTCTTTTCAAGAAAAACATTTGATAAACAGATTGTGTTGGCCTCTGATTCCAATCACTCACGGTGTTAAGATGCCTGCTCTATGTAGGGTACACTGTTAAAGACATCTAAATTAGCATCCCCACAAAACCACAAGCCCTAGGAACAGTTAACCCCCTAACCAACTGCAGCCAAGCATTGAACGACCAAACATTTAGCTGCCACCACCATTTTCGTGCTTTCTCTCTCTCTCTCTCTCTCTCTCTCTCTCTCTCTCTCTCTCTCTCTCTCTCTCTCTCTCTCTATCTATCTATCTCTCTCTCTCTCTCTCTCTCTCTCTCATCCTCACTTTCTTTCTGGCCTCCCTGCTTTCCCTCCCAGACTGTCTCATGATTGTGTTTTTCCTGGAGTGGGAAATGGCTACACATGAGAACTAAGAGGAAGTGTGTGTTTTTTAGCAAGCGCTAACACAGATGCAAGCATAGACGTGACCAATTACAAAGGCTTGCTCATGGTTTTTGAGCTTCACATCTTTACATGGAAGTTTAAAAGAAAAAAGATCAACAAACCACAGAACTATGTGTACCACCATGGGAGAATAAGCTCAGTATGAGAACTCAGCCCAAACGTTTCCCCTTGGAGTCAAAAAGACCCTTCACCTCTCTTCCAGGCTTAATAATAATAATAATAATAATAATAATAATAATAATAATAATAATAAAGAAAATGATAAAGGTGGAAAAATGGAACATTGCCCAGTTTGGAAAGAACATGCCAGGGCTTGCTTTGCTTTTGTCTCCCAATCCAGAACATGCTGTGGGGGTCTGCAGCAGGATCAGTCTCTTTGTAGGAAGACTTGCAGTCGTGGAGCTGCTGTTCTACGTAGATTTCCTCTTTGCCATTACTCATTGCTTCTGCCTGTCTCGCTCCCTTCTTCTCACTTGTTTTTTGACACAGACGTTCAACAGACGTGTAGTTGAAAGAAATTAATTTATATACTGTGGTCATACTGCACTGTGCACTTTCCCTCAAAAAAAATGCTTATTTTCTGTGGCTATGTGCCAAGGCATCTAAATGTAGTGCTCTTTAACAAGGAGATTATTTTATACTTTAGAAAAAGCACAAATGAATGGCAACAATAAGCCCATAAGGAAATCATAATGAGGGCTAATTATAAAACAGCTCTCAGAATGACCTTGAAATCAGCATGAAAGTGAAAGAGCTTGATGACTTCAAATACTTTTTTAGCTAGCCCTGACACCTGTAGATAAAACATTTTTGCACTGCTACACTATGCCTTTGGTTACAGTCAACAGAGACTTCTGCTGTGTGCTGGTATTGCTGGTTTAACCAACCGTTAGGCCTTGCACATGTACTTGCAGCCAAACTAATATGTGAGTTCTCCATTTTGTATTCAGAGTTGTGGTTATGAGCATGAGTGTCAAGCTGTCACTGCAAGGGAAGGAGGAAGTGAAGTAGATTAGGAATGTGTCTAGGCCAGGCCACCCAAGCTCCAAGAACAACACTGAGGACGGCAAACTGAAGCCTGTGAACTGTGGAGGCCATGGATAGGATATCCATGTGCTTTTGGACATGATTTCAGAAGTGCTTCCCTCAGTGGAGCCTTGGTTGTGTCCAGCAGGCCTTCCTCAGATGGTACTCTGTGGGTCACAATTTGAACCGAAGTCCAGGTATGCCTGTCCAGTGGGAAGTGGTCTAGAAGTGATCATGGCAAGTGGAAAATTTAGAGTCTAAGGAGTGTGGAGGTCTAAGGAGAGCATAAACATGGAGAAGAGGACTCTGTAGGTTCACAGATACAATCCACAGACTAAATCAATTTCCCTCAGATTTCATATCCTAGATGTCACCACTGTTAGAGCCCAGTGATTTATAATGCAATTACCACCTCTCTGCTCCCACCCAGTGGTCTCTCCCATACACCTGATCGGATCTGTGTAAATACATGGTACGATGAGTAACATGAGGATGAAATTATCATTCCTTCCTGGAGCAAATTAAAGCAAACAGGCACAGCTGTCACAGGGAATGACAGGTTAAACAAACAGGCAGAGGTAAGAGCCCTGGGCCCAGCCTCTACCTTGGCACCCATGCTTATTGAACCTTGGTGAGTTCAGTTCCATTTAGGCAGTGGCCAGCCCAGAAGCCAATCATGCAAGAGGAGGATTGCACCATACAGTTCTGGGGGTGCATTTGGTTCCATCTGCTCAGTCACATAGTAGTCATCACCTATAGAGTCATGTAGGGTGAATTATTTGTGCATGACTGTGTTAATATCAATCCTAGCTGCTGGTTCTAGTATTGCCTGGTGTGGGACTGAAAATTAACCAAGGACATTACTAAAGCAAATGTAAATTAGGCAGATTATGGGATTTTTATGGATGTTTTAATGCAAAATACTCTAGAAGTAATAAGGTCTCATTCCTTACTAAAGTACAAGTATGGCATGTTGTGAGTTGCAAACACCTGACATGGAGTTTACAGTGATTTGGAAATTATACAGTAATTTGATAATATGCAGTGATTTGTTTACTTCACCTTCCAGAAACCTTTGGCACATCTATCTCTCACTGACACTAATGTTTTAATTAGATTTTCCCAATAGACTATCTTGTGTGAAAATCTCTCCCTAAAAGGAGCAAATGCCACATGTTACAAAGCATTTATCTGTGGAATGGCAAGTAGTAGAACATTAATCTCATTTATCCGTTCTCTCTTTCTCTCCTCAGATTGGAGGCACAGAGCCCAAGAGGCAATAGACCATGCTGCTGGTATCCATATGTGTGGCGCTGATGCTAGGGGGCAAAGTTCTGGGAGGGGGCTATGCCCCCCCTATGCCCCAGATGAAGTACATGCAGCCTATGATGAAGGGGCCAGTTGGACCCCCATTCAGAGAGGGGAAAGGCCAATATCTTGGTAAGTATAACTAATAATTAGCAAATTAATTAACCACAATACATTCATTAAGGTGAGTGTAACTTTAGCACATACAAAATAATCATTCATCAATCATCATTCTGTATCCTGCTTTTCTTTTCCATATTTGTAGATATTACATAGTCACCCCAGTGTTTGGTAAGAGATAACATTTTTGGATGAAGGTGTCAAACATTCTCCAAATCTTCTGTAGACATCAGAATACCACATAAACAATTCAGCATTTTATAATACTGTGTCAAACCTCAGTATAGTACCCGATTTCTGTATGTTCAGTCTGAACAATGTAGCTTCTCCAGGCAATTATAGGGTCAGGGAGGAGAGCCAAACATGTGTCAGGCAGTGAAAGCAGCAAGCATGTACAATGAAAGGACAGGAACAGTTGGTCATTTAATGTCTCCTCTCCCTTCACTGATTTATGAAGAGTATTGTGGCTCTGTTAGAGGAGGAGCTAGAAGAAGAGGGAAAGCTAAAGATGGGCAGGGTGGGTTGAGGTGAGCTCCCTTTGGGGCAGTATTTCACAGCCACATATACTCCAGTCCCAGGTCTGCCAGGAAGAGACTCATAGCGGAGATGAGGGACATGAAAACATGGTCAGAAACAGTGTAAAAAAGGTCAAAGCCCTGGTGGTGATAAGAAAGCCAGGCCAGGTTTGTTTTGAGTCTCTCCCTGGATGCAAACACTTATTCTTCATCTGTAGAATATAGGTCTCTATTTCACAAGTAAAGAAAGAGAGAATAGAGCATAATTGTTTATGGTCATGAGGTCTTAAGTCATTCCGGTTTTATATGGGCTTTGATTGGTTTGCCTGCTGGTTTAAGATCCTAATGGAGATGTCTGGCTTACTCAGTGTAATTACTGCAGGTTGACTGACTCGGGAGCCTTTCATATCCTTGTCTAGACACATAACTAGACAAAATCATATTTAGATAAATCAGAAATATAGTAGAGAATAATACATTTGTATGTCATGCTTTGACTGCTCTATGACAAACCAATGAATAAATCAGGAAATAATGAGTCATCAGATTTTTTTGAGGTATGAAGAGTAGCATGTTAATCAAAATTCCTAAATGTTTTGCTTATTACCTCTTGTTTAATTTTTAAGTTAATCAAATGAAAACATAAAAATTGATATTTTCTTATTTAAAGAATTTTCATGTTAAATTTAGATGTTAAATGGGACAACAAAAACAATTAAGTGTAAATAAATCTCAGAGTATAAAAACATTTGCCCAAACAAGCCTTCAGATAAGTTTTAGTCTCATTAAAGAGACTTTAATGTTGCCTGTAGCTGTTTGTGCTGACATTTTGGCAGCTGCTGCTAAACCCTTGATTGGTTTTGGAAAGCCATACAAGACTTGCTCATATCAGCATCTGGTAGCTGTTACCTGTGTTTTAGTTGGTCAGCTTCTTTCTTTGTGTTTGTGTGTGTGTGTGTGTGTGTGTGTGTGTGTGTGTGTGTGTGTGTGTGTGTGTGTGTGTCTTCTTTCACAGTGGAGGTAACCATGTAGAGATTATTTACTTTTCACTGCTCCTCACACTGTGTGCGTTTTCCTTATTTGGTACTGCATTTCGATATTGCTACAGGTGCAACTGTACTGTGGGATGTAGCTGAATGTATCTATTTATGGCATGTAAATTCATAAGAATATATGGCATGTAAATTCATAAAAATCAGTCATGGAATCAGTACATCCCAGCATCCCAGGACCACAAAGAGCTATTAATATAATACCCCAGGTAATCATTCACACCACTTTAGATCAGGGCTTTTTCTGGAAACCCCAGATATGTCAATTATACATTAATTTTGAATAAAATATGTGACTGTTATATAGCACTTTCACTCTCCAGAAATTGTAATTAGTAACTTAAAATTTTGTTTTGTAATGTAACATCATATAGATGGAAAAGGGATAAATAAATGTGTTTTACAACTTTTAAAACTGCTGTATTGCAAAACATTGTGACCTGGTTTTGTCTGAACTGTTAATCACAGCAGTCCAGTGCAGCTACTACCACCTAGTGGACATTGGAAATATAATACTGTCAAGGCTAGGTGCTCCTATGCTGAACCCTTAGGCATAGCTTTGGAGGGGTGGGGGGTACGATGTTTGGTCATTCCTGCTCACATTACTCATATAGTGTGTTAGGTTTGGTGATGTGAGCGATGCCCCCTCCCTCAAAGCTGAAATGAAACTTTTGCCACTGGCTGCACCATTTATATTAAAAGGGAGTCCACATTTTTTAATTCTGTGCTGGTATGATTATTGCTATGCACATTATGTACTGATAAGTTTATTACTGATTATTAATGTTT
Organism: Electrophorus electricus; assembly: GCF_041902795.1. Taxonomy (NCBI): domain Eukaryota; kingdom Metazoa; phylum Chordata; class Actinopteri; order Gymnotiformes; family Gymnotidae; genus Electrophorus; species Electrophorus electricus. The sequence goes on along the minus strand of NC_137498.1, from coordinate 36,721,135 downwards.
AATTATAGGATATTTAATGTAATGAATTTACATGAATTTTAGAAATGTAATGAATTTTTTTCACATGTACACATGTATTACAATAAAATGTACCATAGTATGCTTAAATGCCTTTCTTCTCTAACCTATTTATTAAGCTGCCTGGAATTTTTTCAAAAAAAAGTGAGGTTCAACAATTATTTTATAGTATATCTAGTGCCTAGTACTTCACATGGTAATTGCAATTAAAACAAAATACTTCTATACATATTAAAGAATTAGTACATTATCTCAGCAAGTTTTCCTCACTAAATATTAATCACAAAGATTTTTTTTCACTTGCATAAATTAGTAAAAACGATTATGTCAGAAAGTATTTTTATAGATTTACTGCAATAAACTGTTAGACCACAAGAGGGCATCTAACGTGACTAATAGATCGACAATATTATGATTAACGATAATGATCTCCTTCCATGTAAAAACTTTAAAATAAGCTTATTGCAGATGTTTGGTGCATTTTACTTACTGGTGCATTTAATTTACATTATTATTATTATCATTATTATTATTATTATTATTATTATTATTATTATTATTATTATTATTATTATTATTATTTAGATTAGCATTCTGATGATGGAGAAAGTTTATCTGACAGCCACACACATCAAAAAGATGTGAAAACTGATGACAATGGTCAAGATTTTTTCCTGCTGAAAACACACTTAACACCTCTCCCCATTTTCAGTTTGTGTTAAGAAGTAAAACACAATTTAAGAATTTGCCTCAGCTGATTTGATATTGGTTGCATATCATGAAGTAGTGAATACAGAAATTAACTCTAAATTTATGTAAACACAATATACAAAGCTACACTAAGTAAATTATCAAAGCATCCCAATTTTTATAAATCTAATGATTAAACTAAAACTTTGATCTTATTTTGAGATACTGTTTACAAATAATATTAATGAACTATAATGCATTTTCAAACTTTCATAATACAATTCTCTTACGAAAGGTGTTGTTTGAAACATATTTCAAAGATTTGCTGGTGTCTTTGACTAGCAAAGTTTGGTGGTCCTTGACCACATTTAGACATTCTTAGTAAATGTCATGACCATCCCTGCAGACATTCCACAGAGGTCGAGTGTTGCTGAGGAACATTAATCTTCTCATTGTCTTTTGTTTCTGGCTTTATTATTCTTTAATCCATTGTTCTTTGATGTTTTCTTGGCCTCATTGTGTACATTACAGTTTTGTGGGAGTTTTCTTATTGAGCATGTCCCAGACATATATTTTAAATCAATGACAGCAAAAGTTAAAACCCTGTTGATACAAAGTGAACATTGTCAGATTGAAAGCAGTGAAGACTAATGAAGTACAGGCTTTTTGAGTATTTGTACATTGCTTGATTATTCAAATTAAGATATAGATTTGAAAAGATATTTAGTATAATTTTACCTGTTGTTTTAAACCTTGTTGCTTTGTTGAGCTCATAAAAAGTAAGTGAATATACAGTATGTTCTTTCTAAAACATATTGCTAGAAGTTCTAAATGTTATATTGTTAAAGATGACCACAACTAGGACACTGGATTACTGTATTCATCTTACCATTAGTAATTATTGCAAGGTAAGGTAGATTGGTTTATGCAAAAATCCCTTATGCATCATTACTTACATTTTTATTTTGCAGAGTTTCCACCTGTTATGAAGGTAAAAGGTGAGCCAGGCCCTCAAGGAAAGCCAGGACCTAGGGGTCCACCTGGGCCACCAGGATTACAAGGGAAACCAGGGATTGGAAAACCAGGTCTTAATGGTCAGACCGGACCCCAAGGGCCATCAGGGTTGCCAGGAATTGGAAAACCTGGCTTACCAGGTCTTCCAGGAAAGATTGGTCCTAAAGGGCACCCAGGAAACAATGGTGAGATGGGACCTCAAGGTGAGCCTGGACTACGGGGATTGCCAGGGCAACCAGGGTCCCCTGGGCCTGCAGGTCTCTCACTGAATGGCAAGCCAGGACTTCCTGGACTTCGTGGCCCACCAGGATCTAGAGGTGAACCAGGGCTAAAAGGTAGCCGTGGCATACCTGGTGAGAAAGGATTACAAGGAGAAAATGGCAATGGTAAGCCTGGTCCACCCGGCATCAGGGGACCCACTGGTCTTCAAGGATTTCCTGGAGCTCCTGGTAATCCAGGTGTGGGCAAGCCTGGACTTGATGGGTTACCTGGGCCTTCTGGACAAAAAGGAGACCAAGGAGCTCCAGGAGATAAAGGTCCTCCAGGGGCAGTTGGGTCTCCAGGTCTTCAAGGGGCACCAGGGGCACCTGGGTTGGGAAAACCAGGGGTAGATGGTATATCTGGTAGACCAGGCCTAACTGGACCAAAGGGTGAACCAGGTCTCAGGGGTGCTCCTGGGTTTCCTGGGGCTCCTGGTTATGGTAAACCTGGTCCTGTAGGACATAAAGGAGATAAAGGTCCCTCTGGATTACCAGGTTCTCCAGGTGACAAAGGAGAACCTGGGATAGAAGGTCTACCAGGTGATATGGGGCCAAATGGGCAGCCAGGGCCTCCAGGTATACAAGGTCCAATGGGTCTTCCAGGTAAACATGGCATACCTGGTTTGAAGGGAGAGATGGGCCCTCAGGGGCCTCCAGGCTTGCCAGGACTTCGGGGGGATCAGGGACCCACTGGGTTGGCAGGTAAACCTGGCCTTCCAGGGGATAAAGGGTTTCCTGGGCAGAGTGGAGCCACTGGAAAACCAGGACCTAAAGGTGATGCAGGTCACATTGGTTTGCCTGGTAATCCTGGCTTGAGTGGGCCACCAGGCACTAAAGGTGAAAACGGTATACCTGGACCACCAGGGCCACGTGGCACATCTGGGATTCCCGGGATCCCAGGCCCAACAGGCCATATGGGACCACAGGGTATTCCAGGGTTAAAAGGAGAACAGGGTCCACCAGGACCCCCAGGGAATGGAAAGAATGGGGAACAGGGGATACCTGGTCCACAAGGCCCAACAGGAAAACCAGGTCCTCCAGGAATAAATGGTGTCCAAGGTCTTCCAGGTCCCCCTGGCCCACCTGGCCCACCTGGCCTTTCTAATGGCGATACAAGCGTGGCAGGACTTCAAGGACCTGACATTGGTGGAGAATCAATAGGTCCAGGTGCAGGAAAACCACAGTTTGGTCTTGGTGAGCTTTCTGCCACTTTAGCTCCTGCTTTTACTGCCATTCTTACCACACCCTTCCCACCATCTGGTATGCCAATAAAATTCGATAGGACTCTGTACAACGGACACAATGCTTACAATCCTGCCACTGGCATTTTCACCTCCCCACTGCCTGGAATCTATTACTTTGCTTATCATGTGCATGTAAAGGGAACCAGCCTGTGGGTGGCACTGTACAAAAACAATGTACCTGCCACATACACCTATGATGAATACAAAAAGGGCTATATGGACCAGGCATCAGGTAGTGCAGTGCTGGAGCTGAAGGAGAATGACCAGGTTTGGGTGCAGATGCCGTCTGACCAAGCAAATGGGCTCTACTCCACTGAGTACATCCATTCATCCTTCTCAGGATTCCTACTGTGCCCTACATAACAATCCCTTACACATCAATTATTTTAACAGTGTTCTGCAGTCACTCAAGTAACACCTGCAACATTGATAACAGGAAAGACTGATCTATAGAAAATCTGAGATAAAAACAGATGAAAACTTTATGCTGTGTCTGTTTTAGCTCTTTGAAATGTCTGATTCGGTTGTTTCACTTTCTTTTTGTTTGTTTATTTGTTTGTTTTGGAATTTTTTTTATCTTCAGCCTATATTATAATGTTATTATAACTGTTGTATTATTGTTGTTGCTGTAATTGTTGTGATATTTTAATTGATGTTGTTTATTAGAATCAGACAAGGTGTAAGAAACAGTTTTACCCATGTGACTGCACACAAATATTCTGCCTCCCATTGAACTCCGTCTTTTCGACTCTGGGGCTATGTGTTCCCCTGGCTGCAGTCACATTCAGTTCAAACTGTAACTTCGTCTCATTTCCCTTCAGGCTCTTTATTTAAGGCCACATTTTACATTAAAAGATACATGTTTATTGTCAAAGCAGTAATGTTTTTTACTCGTGGTCATTTTAATGTTTACTCTAGGGAGCATAAATGCCTCCCATAGTTTACTAAGTATTAAAGTTATAATTCCTTGTTTATATGCCTGATTTACTGACGTGTATGTGGAGAATATAGTCCTTATCCTTGAAGCAAAAGGCTTTAGAGAGGAGGTAGCCAATCATATCTGAAAATCAGGAACAGACACCTGCATGACTAAAGGTTATTTTTCCAACCAAGCAGGAACAATTAATCAGTTGTCTGAACAATGAGACCAGCTGAATGAAACAAGCAGAATCATGTGTGCTCCTGCTTGACTACAAAAGCCTGTAGGCACACTGACCCTTTACACATAAGATTACCAACCCCTACTTTAGAGGGAATATTACTTGACAATTCAAAAATATTTAATTGAATACAAATCAAGCTTCAGTCTGTAAGAATATTGCAGACTAAGACTTTCCCTATAATGGATAGCTAATGAATTCAGTGTGTTGAAGACACAATAGTTACTTGTATTCCCTAGCAAATGCAATTCAAATTTCACTCCAGTCTTTAGCCCCTTTGATATTGTGTTATTATATATGTACCATGATCATGACATGATATTGGCAATTATCCCACTTGTAAATCCTGTATAAATCTTGTCATATCTGTCATTAATAATCTATAGTGATTAATATTCATAGCTGTGTTTTGATTTGTCAAGAGTACCTTTGTTCAAAGTTATTTGGGAATACTCAAAATAGATAGTAGCTGTATATCCAGAGCTTTTTTCAGAACTTTACAGTCATTCAAAGATGTGACCATGATTTGTCTGTTTATAAACATTTGGTTCATTAGTTACTAGGCATTAAGCATAATACTGCAAACATTAAAATGTTTACAGCTTTAAATGATAAAATTACTTGCTCATAAACTTTGCAGTCAAATCATAAAATTTCCAGGTAGATATTGAATGATTGATTGATCCCATAATTATAAACAGATTTAACAAATACACTGGATCTGTGTCAAAACACTTAAATTCCAAACTCCCTATTTGCTACTAATTGTAAAACCAAAGATAGAGGCTTCAATTAACAATCACTGATGACTATGGTAGGCCCTGTGTCTTTTTACAACAATTATTTATACCAGTACCATTTATACCAGTACCATTTATGCCAATGTTGAATTACTGAGCTTGTCTGGAACAGAGTAGAATGTTTTATAGAATCCATATCATGGTCTAAAGATATGACAAATCTATTATATTATTTATGATTGGGGTGACTATTGACACAATAATAAATTAATTATTGCCACAATAACACATTAGGTACCCTATGAACTGTTGAATTTGAGACAGAAACGACACAAACATTTACAACAAATCTTCACAGTGAGTGGGCTGAACAACAGCTAAGACCTAAGAGTCCAGGCATAATAAACCCTTTGCAGGGATGTCTTATGATAGACTGTAATAATGTCCTGCTATCAGAATGCTTTTGAATGTCAGAATGTATCTTTTACATAGTTTTGATTGTGTAAAATTTATAGATTAACTCTTTGGTTTGGCATTTTTTGTAGTAGTAAAGATGAGACTAAACAGTGGCTCTAACATTTGCTATTCTTAAAAAAGAAGAAGAAAAAGAAGAAGATGCAGCTTCTGGTTTCTGGCCATGTCTGCAGTCTCTTAAGAGAACTCTTAAGAGAAAGTTTTAGTATGCTATAAATCATCTTATATTCCATCGTGGAATTTGGAATCTTAATAACTGAGAACAAATAATATGTAGTTTCGGAGTGAAACAAGCCTTGTGGTGGTAAAAAAAAGATATACTAAACTTGTGAACAGCAAGATAGGAAAAGCATCATACATAGGAACAGCAAACATAGGAAAAGTGGCAAACTAACCACTTGCATTATCATTACTGGAAACATAGCAGCAAAGGAAAGATAATGAAGTTAAATCAAGACTTGCACAGTGGTCCAACTGTGGTGAAACGACTTTCACTGTCACCGTTCAGATTGTTCTTTGTTGTATTTCAGATTCTGTCATAATGATAAAGAAACCAGTACAGAATAATTTAACTATAAGTAATAGCAAAACTATATTCATAGTAATACGCAACTGAACCAACAACCAACTGTATTCATACAGTCGGTATTTCAACTTTGCAATTCATCAACCAATGCAAGTAATAAACAGTTACATACAAGAGGGAACATTATATCCAATTACTGATAATGCTTTACTGCACAGCCTTTCCACATTGCAGAAAAGTTTATGTAAACTTCAAGCAATATATTATTGTTTGTAATAGATATTCATTACAAAATGATAAAAGGAACAAATATGATAAAATCGTTAGCACTTATCATCACCACCTACCTGCTTCCCACTGTTTGTTTTTGCTTGTCTGTATTCTCTTAGAAGCCTTTCCAGGCCCTTTAAACATTTATTTCCATGAGAAAAGCATATACATTTGAAAATGTCCAAGAGAATACTAAACTTGTGAAAAAATGGATAGTAATTATGTTTTTCTTAACATAATGTTTGTAACCCTTTCCATTTAATTTCCATTTGCAATCACATGAAGAGCTTTGATTCTGAATTTTTGCATATTTCATTTTTTATGTCATTTTAAACCATCGCTTTGGATTTGGTGAATGTGTTTTTTGTAGTTAAGTGCATAGAAGAGTGTCAGGTAGATTCCTTGTACTGTCTCTTTTTGGACTTTTTCTGTTCATTTTAAAAAAAAGATTCTTGCTTTGGTTTGTAAGGGATGTTTGTTTGTTATGGACAAGATAAATGCAAACAACTGGTCCCATTTGCACATGAACTTAATGAAGGTGTATTTATCCATACATGATAAGCCAGCAAGAATGGTTGCATACTGAAGCACCCATACAGATAATGCATACAAATAATTGCTAACAGCATTAAGTTAAGAGTATTGTAGTTAGCATACTACCATTGCTTAAGAAATATTTTGTTGCCTTTTGTTTTCCTTTTTAAATGTACTATGTATCAGGCTATAGGATTTATTTTGTATACATGGCTATTGCATTCATGCTGTGCAATATACTTTGGGTATTAAATGCACTCTTTTGATTGAAAATGTCTTGTCATCTTATATAAAATCTGCAGTACTTGATAGTATTGATACATCATCAATAAACATTCTCTTGTAAAAAAAAAAAGTCCATTGGCATGTTTCTGTGTACCTGAGTTCAATAGTTACATGCTAATTGTCCAAAGTGTTAATGTCAAAATTAAATGAAAGCAATTTATTTATATATATATATATATATATATATATATATATATATATATATATATATATATATATATATATATATATATATATATAGGTTTATTCTTATTCTGTAATGAAGACAATTTGTAGCTGTTGTTTTGAATTTCTAATTATTTCGAATATAACACTAGTGTGAATATGAATGCTTTTTAGCAACGTGCACTAAGCTCTAAAATGACAATCAGCATATTCACCACAAACGAGATAAACTTCTCTGTGGAGACACTGATTCTGTACTTAAAAATATAATAAATGTCACAAATAAAACAAGAAGAGAAAAACACTATAATGATATGTGTGTGATACCTTACCCCACACTGACCTTGTACAGTGAACTCTGTTTATGACTTTGACAAATGAATAGAACCCTGAAAAAAAATGTAACAAAAGGAAATCAGGGGCGATAATGTGAAGAAGGTTTCTCCTGCCTGTTCAGTCAACTGCTGTTCAAAGATTTCTATAAGAAAATTTTTGACTGAACCATACTGTTATACCATAATGCTCTTAATAACTAGCATGGCAAAAGAGAAACATTGCTCTTGGATATCTGACAACTTATGGATTTGTTAGTATATACTATGAAAAAAACAAAACAGTGAACTTACAGAGCCAGATTGGGCCTTATAGACCAAAGTTTACATTGACTTAAAAAGAATGACACAACCTGATAATCTTGTGATTACTAATTGTGATTGCTGATAATGGGGCCACGGTGTGTTAAATGCCAGACAAACAGCACCTATGCACTGCAGTCTCCATAAAAGGTGTGATGCTGTTAATGCATTGTCAGTGCCCCAGTGAAATTTTTCTTCACAGTCGTGGATACAAACCTTGAGTTAACTTCTAGACTGAGAGTCTAAACTGAGTCTTCGAGGATCCTTTCAGAACACATCAGCTGAGGTCAGCACTATGTTATTAGGCTCCATAGGAAGATTTTAATGTTTAACCTTGAAATATCTCTCAGTTTGTTCACAAGTATCCTCAATTATTCAGAGAAAAAAATATAACCATCAAAGCAATATTATCAAAACAATAGTTTTTACTTTTTGATAGAACTTTAATCCTAAGTATGAATATGAGTTACATTAAATATTAAAATGGCCATCATACTGCTCCATACCAGGAGCGTATGGCACTACATCAAATGACAATAATCTTGAAAATGTTCCTAACATACGATCTTCAGAGCCTTCTGTATTATCCAACAGAATCACTTTATAATAGTTGATATAGCTGGCCAGCTAAAGTAGTGTAACAAATGTAATGAAAGAGAGAGAAAAACAGTGGCTAATTCTGGGGAAGCTTGTTATGGATCTTCCTTAGTCGTTCCTTAGTGAATCATAATGTTAGCTACAACACATTGCATAATATAAATAAAAGCGAAATCATTAGAACTCTCACGATGTGTTAATTCAGTGTTTCACCAGACTGTCCATACCAGAGTTTTAGACATCTACAAATGAGTATAGTCTAATAAGAGTTACAATTTGACTATTTAGAATGACAGACAACTCATATTTGGATTTACAATCTTACTGGAAATTATCTACAGTATCTACAATTACATTTTAGCAAGTTAAAATGTCTTTTGATATGTCTTCAATGAATCATAATTATAGACATCTCAAATTCTCTAACACATTCTAAATGACATTTTCAGATATCAGAGAAATCATGTGTCTAGCATATTGGTATATTCCAAAACTTGATGTTCTTCAGTGTTACCAGATTGGATGGATTTTAGTCTATTTAGGGTCCTGCATAGTATCTTTACTGTTCCCAGGACTGGTCTCAACTGGACAGATCTTGGATGTTGCGCAAGCAATGTGCTTCATACAAAAGTCTCCACATCTTTACTTTTTTTTACTACAGTAAACTACAGTTACTCACCTGGAATCTTTGCTTGCACAATCATCAGCTTTGCTGCACAACTGATGAAGGACCTCTGTCCAAATAGCATTGCTTCTGAATGGGAAAGTAACCCTGATCTAAAGTCATAGATAATGACTCAGTCCATCTGTTCTGTGTAGCCTATTAAGAAAAGCAATATATAATACACATTTATATATTATACATCATTAATCTTATATAATATCTATTATACATAATATATACAAAACAGTATATATCATAAAATTCATAAAATATTTTTATACTTTTTTAAAAAGCATTTGCAAATAATAGAAATAATATACATATCAAATCATGATTTTTATTATTTACTGTTCTGTAAAGTCAAGATATCAGATACTTTTGGAGCATTTTTTGGCCTTTTGACAAGCTTTGAACATTATTTTGGATGAAAATCATTGACGCAATCTATCAGTCCTGATTTTCTTATCAGTATTATGTAGAAGTTTAGAAAAGGCTATTCTTGAAAAGATAAATGCCACAATCTTGAAAGATTCCATCCATGTGGAATTTGTGCAGAACATTCAGTTGAGGCTATTCGAGAAATTTACAAGGAATAGCCAAATTCAGAGGCACACCATGACCTAAAAAAAACTTTGGTTCATGATTATTCATGATATCTGAGATACAAGAGACATCTAGTTAACAGTATATTCAAGATATCCATAATTTCATTGGACATACCTTAAAAGGACTTTAGAATGATAAATTCAACTTGGAATATCATTACTTCAGTTTTGCCTAGTCATAACTTACAATAAAGATATCTTAAATTTAATTCACATTAATGACAGCTTATTTTCACATGTTTAAAGATATATATATATATATATATATATATATATATATATATATATATATATATATATATATATATATATCTTAAATCATGAAATTTAAGATATCTTTAATTGCCCTTGTGACTAATCAGATTTAAAGTTGACATCTCTCTAATGTGCTTTATGACTAGTGATCATTTAATTTTGAATTGCAAATATCATTTAATTTATGAATTGCAAATATCTTGATTTGAAGCAAACTTAACTGCAAACTTGATATAATTCTTTCTAGTCAAAATGTATTTATAGATAACTAAATGTAGTTACATGCATCTTAAAGCTGCATGATGTATCTGTATTGTAAATCTGTTCAGACCACGGGCGGTATAAACAGTCTATGGATCAGACAAATAAACGTTAAGACGGGCTTGCATAACAGCAGCGACGTCAACATTCGGTTTGCGTAGTTGTGACGTCACGGCACATATAGTAGCTCCTCCCTACGACGTTCTGACGAGAACTCAGTTTTGCATGTGTAAAGAGGAAGAAGAGCCCTCACGGCAGTTACTGTTCCAATCCACTTTCTCCAGGATTGTCACGGGATTTCAATGTTCAGCCTGTTCTTTGTAAGTAGTTATAGTTTGCGTCGTTCGGTCTTTGGTAAATATTGCACAAAATCGTTTAAGTACGTTAATGCTTTCTGACAGTATCTTCGGAGCCGTATGGCAAGTGTACGGGTTGCTGCCTAGCCGCACAGCGATCTTTTGCTATTTGGTTAGCTAACCAGCCAGGAGGCTAACGTTGAAATGTGGTGTGGCAGCCATTTGCGAGCACAAGACGTGTCAGAAGCAGAAACGCTCTAGCTAGCCAGCTGGCACGCTCAACACAGTCCACAGGGTTATATATATTACACCACGATTCGCAGCCTTTAATCTTAACCTTGCCATGTGTGAGTCCGTTACTAAAAATGATCTCTGTCTTTTGTGTTCTTAATGTCAGGCTAGCTGGCTCAGTAGTCAAGCTAGCTGCTAAACACTTCCTGACATGCGTTCCGCAAGGTAAGATAGGTGATGGATGGATAACCTAGCTTGCTAGTTAGCCAAAATAGCCAGCTAGTTGACTGACTGGTAAAATCGACGTGTCGGGTATTGTTTACTACGGAGTCATTTCTAACTATTTAGCTCTGACGTTCGTTTGCATTAACAGTTTGTGTGTTTTCATGCTTTTCGGTTGTTAGAAATGGTGCTAGTTAAGGTACCACACTAGCTAGATAAGTCAGCGTCGTTTACGTCACACCGGTCTCCCCAGCCGGTGGGTAACCTGCACATCAACGGACGGCTAATGTCAGCTAGCTAGGTAACTAGGTTAGTTAGCTAGTTTTCTCTTTCCAAGCCTGTTGGTTCAAGCTGTCTTGGTTGTCTTGTTTTATCTAATCAGGGTTAAGCACAGTTGTATTTCTTCCGAAATGTAGTGGAAAACTTCAGTTAGCAGTAGCTACATAGCTTTTAGATTCTGTGATCAAAGTTGGGAAATGTATTGCAGGTAGCTAACGACGTATCTAGCTTACCTAACTTAGCTGGCTATGTTTCTTAACATCAGGGCGTGCAAATGAAAGGACTTATCTGATCTTTTGGTCTCCTTTTATATTTGAGAGCATGATATTATATTTATATTTGAGAGCATAAATTTTGACAAGTGTGAATTGTGAAGTGTCCGCTCATGAACGAAGTCGGATTACCATTAATAATATATTTAAATGTTTAAGTGCAAGGTAAGATGTTTCTTGAGTTCACAAAACGTCACAGTTGTGTTAATTCTAGTTTGTTTTTGGTAGTAGGTATTGTGTATTGGTTAATACTTTGTGTTTTTAAATGCGCTATATAAATAAAATGAACTTGCACTATTTCTGGCATGGTCTAACAGACGTAAAAGGCCATAACATTGTCTGTTTGTAACATAAATATTCTGAGAGAGTAAAATTATATTTGGGCTGAAGTCGAAGAATATTTAGATATTGGTTGATCTCTAGCTACCTTACAATGAAAGGTTTCTTTAAATCTTCATTTGTGGACACATGCGCTTTTGTGTGGTCTGATTTATTGGAAGGTATTGTAAAACGGGAGGATAGCTAAATTTGTTTATTTAATTTACCTTATAAAATATTTGAAGGTCTACCTGGTTTTTATTGCACTTTTTATTGAAGTTACAGCAGTCTAGTTAAAACCAAATATCTACATGAGTTCCATTGGTGTGTTAGTGGGGATATTTAAAATAATCGACACAAAAATGAATGGCCAAAGCTTTTGTGAATTGGTGGGTGTATAGGCTACCTGACTGAAATAAAGCATCTAACTGGTTTATGGAGGTGTTTTTTGCTTTTCTCCATACTTTATTCAGTAAAAGGTAAGTCCCCCACCTTGCTTATTGGCCAACTTTGAAGTATTTAAATTTATACCCATTTAACTGTCAGTAAGAAACACCAAAGCATAAACCTAATACCATTGGTGCATGTAATTAAAATTTTGGCCTAACCTTTGAGCTATGGTATGACATCCTATGTCAAAACTTTAAGGGCATTTGCCCTGATCTTTTAACACTTCTTAATTTTCTAACATTCACATTGATTAGTTAAAGGACACTTAACATAGAGTGATTGTAACTTTTATTAACGTTTGTATTCCTATCCTTTCGTTTTTTACTTTTACACAAACAAAACTAATAACTAAAAGTTTAAAACATAGCCTATTCAAAAGTTTGCATTCTTCTTCATGATGTCTTATGCAGTAGCTCTTAAAAATCTGCTTTGACACATACAAAACCTTTCCTTGGGTAATTTGACGTGGAATTACTAATGGACAGTTTTATAAGAACTGGTTATACAAAGGGACAGGTGCATACCTAAATCTGAATCCCTTCTTTCTCTCTCCCCCTATGTAGTCTATGCCGAAAGCAACTGGTGCCATTTTTTCATAATTTGTGTTCCCGTTAGTTTTATATAGTACTTTGATCCTGAAGCTGAAGTTATTTGGGTAGCTTTTTCCACTGGGTAGTGAAAAGGTGCCTTAGTCGAGCATACATGGGTAAAGCCAACCTAGACTGCATCGGAGTAGCATATATTGACTGGTATTGTTTAGTCATTTTAATATAGGTTTCAGCATAGTCTTATTTACCTTTCCTGCTAGCATTCCAAGTCTAGTTTGTTTTATCCAGGGGCTTATTAACAAATATAGAACAAGTCATACTTCAGAGTGTGTTCTCTGGAAGCATCCATACAAGTCACAGTGTGGCTCAATCTCCCCCTGCTGTCTCTTCAGCTTGTCTGTTAAAATATTTAAAAAAGGATCCACAGTGCTTCTTCTAGTTCCTTATGAAGCAAGATAATACATGATACATGGCTGGAGACCTGTTTGACTGAGACACCTGTCAGCATGCACCCCTTTACCATAATCTTCAAACTACTGCTGCTCTCTATAGACACAGTACCATTTTACATTATATTAGCCAATGTATTATGAGATATGGGAGGGAGACAGACTGTCGAACATGTCAGAATGGTAATGATAACTAGGCTAACAAAGGCTTTATTTCAGTCCTGTTTAAGAAAAAAGTCGGTTCTAATATGTCCTGATAATAGTGCTTATATATTGTTTTGCAGCATACTTAATATATAAGAAGTTCCCTTTCTATATGTTGCATCGTATACTACCTCATGCTATTTGTTGGCAGTGGTGTCTTACAGGAAGTGGCCAACCTTGTGGCAGCATTTGCAAGCATCAGCTCTCTTACAAAAGAGGTTTGTTACCATCTGCGTTGCAGTTTCTCTCTCATAGTCTGTATTAGTCTGTGGTCAGAATAAAAATGATGTACTAATTTTTATATATGACTCAAATTACAACACAGCTTTCAGCTTTTTGTATAAAGTTATCCTACAATTTATAGTGAAGCCAGAAGAAATGAATATACGGAAATGGGAATTAATAGTTTTTGACACACTACTGCTTTTCTTAAGGTTGGGCCACTTGATAGTCAAATTTGATCCTGAGGAACTCTGAACATTAACCACCTGCTTTTGACTTTCCTCTCACCCAGTGTACATATTGCTGGAGCCACAGGCATGCCTTATATTACATGTCAAGAATACTGTTTGGCAAATGAATCCATAATAACAAAACAGACCTTTCTGCATTTCTCCACTGTATGCCTATGGATCCTATTACATATTACCTATGTACAAAACTACTGACCAAATTTGAGTTTCTTGTTTCTTCAGGGTTTTCTTATTCAGTGTTCACACCTCAGAGGAAGGTGACCAATTTGCTCAGTTTCACATGTATGATAGTCCATGGTAATGTTCTCATGTTTGATGACTTTTATTCTTATTGTCCAAGAAAATGGGCTTTGTTTTGCTGATATTGTAAGTACTATGGTTTCTTAATTTTACGATAGCCTAGTAAAGTGCAGTGTAAATAGCTCAGAATTGGCTGAAGTTGTTGCCTAACTTGGAAGTTAGCTTTTAGCTATCTAGTTTAAATGCTACCCCTGCCTCACACATACAGTATACAACTACTTGGCTAACATTTACATTTATGGAATTTAGCAGATGCTTTTATCCAGAGCGACTTACAAAAGTGCTTTTTCATTTACTTATAGAATATATGAGATAACACGTGTTTTCTCTGTTCTGCCTTGACTAAAGCCTGTGGTGGTCTCAGAAAGCCACCACAGTGTTTGAGAGAAACTACAGACCCAGTCATGTGTGGTTTCTGATGGTTTATCAGCATGGTTTATCATGCTGTGCTTAATGGTTGGCCCAGTACTTGATAAGTAAGCTTAACTGTGTAAGGAGGGCATTGTGCACCATGATGGCTTGGAGAATTTTCTACTTATGCTCACATCAGGTAGTTTGTGTTTGTGTTTGTGTGTGTGTGTGTGTGTGTGTGTGTGTGTGTGTGTGTGTGTGTAGAATTTATATCGATTCATAAGAAAATAATAGAAAGGAGAAAATGAGGAGCTGGATCAAGCCCCTAATTCATGGCATTAGGAATGTAGAGTGACAGGCCACTGGAATGTTGTTTGTGTTGGGCCTATATTGATTTTAGAACCTGTAGCATTTTCACACAATTTTATTTATGGCCTTAATTAAACACTGTGCATCATAGTCTAAATTGGTAGTAATAGATTATCATTCCATACTGATGGCCTCAACTCGAAAACTGGTCCCTGCCACTTTTTCCTTTTTTGTTTAATGTTTTATTTTGTGGCTACTCTCATTGCTGTTGGTGGTGCAGATCATTCTAAGTGAACCTATACTAGAAGAATCACTGGGTAGCATTAACTTAATTAATTTTCATCCATTCTTGAAGCTATAGTTGTCTGCAGTCTCTTAAGAAAAGCTTTTCCAAGAATGCCACTCATTGTCCTTTTATTGTTTATGAATACCTAGAACTCAAACTATCAAGTGTTTCTGTTATTGTTGGCAAACAAAGCAAAGTTCCTTGTCTCTTAGTTAGGTTTCATTGACCTTCGCTGTTAGTTAAACATGACCTGTTTTAATGCCTGTAAGTGTTGATCTGGAGCTAGTGTCAGGCCTCTTGGGTATTTCCCTGAGCTGCTGGTTGTTGCTTAAATGCCAAGTTCTTTTATCATTGTTCATGCTGAAAAGTAGAAGGGGATGGAAGGCTTTAATGCATCTTACCCAGTAACCTGTTTTCCCCAGTACTGTATGAAGACACCTTTATGGAAATTTGGCTCCTGCTCTCACAAGAGCAAGATGTGTGTTTTTACCTCTTTCCCAGGCGTGTCTGTGTGGTTACTTGACTTGCGCCAACGTGTCTTCATTCGTACTCCTCACATAAACAATGATGTTAAGTAGAACAGCTTGTGGATTAATTCGGGTTATGACTGAATTGCTCACTGCATGCCCTTTGGATGCTTGTGTACATAAGTGCCCTTTGGAAGGGGTAAAACTTCCTGACTGTGTTTGGTCACTGGCTGCGGTCTTCTTTCATCATGCTGGCACTAGACTTTATCCTCTGGAACATGTGGTCTGCTTTCTGAGTTGAGTGTTGTGGCATCTCTGTAGTCAAGTGACCTAGTGTTGTGTGGTGTTGCACAGTCTTGTCAAAGCCATAGTGAACCAAGGCCTTGAATGATGGACATGGCAGTGGGTCACTTAGAACTAAGCAGGTGACGGACCATCTGCCATAGGTGATACATTTCATAGTACAAACTTGCTGTGGCAGACCTCTGTGTTCAGTTTAAGATGACGCTAAAGGCCAGCACCTATTGGTGCTTTATTTGAAACCATTTAGACAGATCGATCTGTGACCTATTTTTGCTTTAGTAGTAGCATTTGGGTTTTTTTTTGTTTTTTTGATAAAATGATCAGTATATAAACAAAAGAAAATTTAAACTAAACACCATTTTAAAATAGATGAAAAAATGAACCAACAAAAAATTTCACGAGTCACTAGACCAGATTTTTTGGATTGATTTGAGTCAATTAGTGAAATAATTTAGTGCAGTGTTAGTTTGTTCCACTTATTGTTGTGCAGTGTACTATTTTCATGCTCTTTTATTAATGGAATTTATTAGTAAAATTGGACAATAAGCTAAGCTTGCCTTCTGTTAGCAATGCTTGTGTCTTTTGCTCTGTCTGATCAGGGAAGGGAATGGTTGGGGCGGTAACACCTCTGTGCATGATTCTGCAGAGATCTTTGCCACATTGTGAGTGTCTTTACACTTTAAACCCTTACACAATCAAAAAATGGAATGCAAAGAGTGTCCATTAGCCTCAGATTTTCTCAGACCACATATGATCAAGATTGGTTTTTCCTTTCTAGTGAGTTTATTGAAATTAGCGGTCAGTGGCAACACTATCTCAAGGGCAATACTGTCACCTTGGCCTGAGGGGGGGAAAAAAGCATCACCCACAAACAGTTGGTTTGTATTCAAGTGGATCAACTTTGGTCATACCAGTCAGAGAAGGTTTTCTGTAAATCTTCAATGAGTATGTGGGTGGAAGTTGTCCTCTGGGTGTGGAGTGTGTTCTGTATACCAAGCATAGCATAAAAAGCTGTCCTCTGTTAAGACATCTTATATTAGTCAGCAAGTATGTGGTAAGATGTTTGAGATTCATTCAGTGGGCAGATTCTAGTTACGTACTAGTTATGTCTCACAGGAATTGTCTGTCTGTGGCTTAGTCTCAACAGTAGTGTATGGGGACGTGAATGGGCAGGGCCTTATCTCTTTCTCTCGTGCTGCTGTTCGCCCTGTCCCCCAGCCAAGGCCACTAATCTCACTCACTTTATCCTTAACTGAGTGAGGGTGAACGAGCAAGCATGCAGCCTGCTTCACACGCTTAGCCACCCAGTTGTAACCCTGTCCAGGAAAGGCAGGAGACCATGCTGATGTTATGCAGGCTCTGGGTCACTTGCTCTCACATGGAAGCAGTGTAGGCCAGAGCACAGTCCTCTGGGGTTGAACTCTGCTTGCACAGAGGACATATGATATTGAACTATTTTGAAATTTTCGACTATTAGAAAAATGCAACTCTCATTGTCTTCCTGCCTCATTAAATGCTTTCTCTGGATCGTCAAATTGTAATTGGAAGTCAGGGCTTCTGTCCTTCATTACTGGGCATGCTTCAAGTCCAAAGGCTGACTTCTGCTCCAGATCTTCAACATTTGTGTCTTGAATCGAAGGGATCTGAGAGGAATTACCACTGCTCATATTAACCATTCAAAAGCCTCATAATGTTTCCTCATGGCTAGGTATTGCCCAGGAAAACTGGGACAAGGTATTCAGGAGAAAGGCTGTCAGGTTCTTTTACACCATTTTTGATAATACAGCAATCTTAGATTAAATGTGTGAAAAAGAAGTCACTGATTTGATCAAACTTTGGATACCTTCCATTTACCATGCAACTCCATTTTTCCCAGAACAGGGAAACATGATACAGGCTGCTATCTAAAGTGTGCAAGCATGTGCTATGGATAAGGAGAATCCCCACTCTTTTAGTTCAAGAAATACAAAGTCATCCTTCATAGAGTCCTCGCTCTCCTACACTCTATCACCTGTTTGGACTGCTGTGTTCCCTGTATTCTAGATAGTCTTCTTCATTATCATGCATTATCACTTTGTACACTACCCAGTGAAATAGGAGGAGAGAGGCCAAATTGTTCATCTCACTCTCCCAGCTGCACAGAGGGTGTGTGTCTTAGAGAGGGGGGGAAAGGGAAATAAAGAGGACACTGTAATGAGTAGGAACACAAAAAGAAGACTGCCAGTGTTCTGTACCTAGTGAACTCTCCTCTAGTTGACTAGGAGCTGTATTTCACAGAACAGGGAGCCACATGAAACTGTCATTTCTGAGAAGTTCCTTTTTTGTTGTGCGTGTGCATGCATGCATGTGTGTGTGTGTGCGCGCGCGCGCAAGTGAGTGAGACCAGTGGGGAAACTGAATGAAGTGTATTTGTGACACAGCAGGGGCCTCATGCAGGTAACATTTTTGAAAAGTAAACAACACAAAAAAAATTTAACACACCTTTTTTCTTTTTCTTTTTTTTTTTTGAGTGGGATTTTGCAAGATGAAGTCACAAATTTACAACAGTGAATAAATGAGATGGGCTATAATCAGAAGAATCACAAGCTATTACATTGTTAGACATCAAATCACAACTCAATAGAAGCCATATAAAATTTATATAAGAATCCATTGAGGTCACTGAAACCCTGATTTCTGTTGTTGTGAACAAGACCTAAAATTATGGAAGTTTTTATTGTGTAGTGTTAGATTTCAGATTCTCGCTCCATCTGTTACAATGGGAACTTCGCAGTAAACCCTGGCAACACGTAAATTAATGAAGAAAAATAGCTCATTTGCACAAACAATGAAGAGGGCTGCAGCAGCATATGGGGAAATGGTGTGTAGCATTTTCTAATATTCTGTAGGTTGATCTTACTCTTTGTACAGTCCCAGATAGTCTAGATAGATGATGCTGACTCATCAAATTGAAGGTAGTATGTCTACCTGACAAATGGAATTACAGCGAAGAAGACATTCTGCTAGGATTTGAATTGAACAGGGAAAAATACAGAATCTAACAGGAGTTTGCAAGTCTTGAGTTCCACTGGTCACTGTTAGCCACTGTCAGTGGTTGCTTTTAAATGTGCCATGAACCCATCATGTTCTCTTCAGGTAACAATTTTATAGCATTTTGTCTAGTATACAATAAGGTTAAGGTCTTTTGTAAGTTGTGTGATTGTGTTTAAATGGGATTATCCAGGGTTTGTAATCATTGCGCAAGTGTGACCTTACACGTTGCCCGGTGTATTACCGATTAGGGTGCCCTGACATGTCCTTATTACAAATATAATTCCTGAATAATATGGGTAGCATTTCCTCTTGGTCACATACTGTGATGTCTTTTTATACATTTTCTCTTCATGCTAACTTAACTTGCCTCCCCATCTTTGTTGCACAGAAGTAATTACAACAAATGTGGCAGTGTGATTTGCATGAGTTCCCAGAAGAGCAGCGTGCCTGAAAGATCGATCTAAACAGCTGCACCTCCGATTTCTGCATGGAAAGTCAAATAAATGTTACTTATAGACCCATGCATTTAAACTGGAGTGAAACCTTTATGGTTTATGCTGCCACTCTTGCTGCCCTTTGGGAATAGCAGTAATTCAGACTCACTTAGCCTCTTTGAAGCACTGCTGCAGGGCCTTTTGTTGCAAGTTTAAGAAGTGCTTCTCTTCATGTTCTGTGATGAAGACTGGGTCTAATTCTCCTTTGACAGTGTAATCACATGGCATTTAAGCTTTCTCTTTAAAAAGTGTTTTTAAAAGATCTCTTTGACCCAACTCCCATCATTCAGTGGCATGTACTGGAAGTACTCTTGAGTCTGCCTGTTTTCTTTGTTAATTTGAAGTTAAAATTCAGTTTGCCAAGTTATGTGAAGTTCTTTCACAGATCTTGTTTCTTGTATGAGAATAGTTGGTCACTTTTATGACTGGTGCATGTTTGTGTCTGATTTTTTTTTGTGTTTGTTAGGGTGGGTGTTATAGCAAAATATAACCATCACAATTCTTGAAGGGATTTAATAGGTTGGAACAGATGAATACATCAATAAAACAGGCGATTCATTTAGAAAAGTCAATAAAAATACTGTACTTTGTGTAATTAAAGTACAACCTTTTATTCTGTGATTGTGAGAGTAAACTATTTAAAAAGGCACAGGAGGAAAAGTCCAACTCTGCGTGCATGTGAGTAGGTGTGCATGAATGGTCAAGGTGCAGCTACCTTTTTTTGGGGGGGGTGGCACAAAGGAATGATTAAAACACGTAAAGCTGTTAATATCTTTGTATGCACTGGTCCCCACTTTAGAGACTTGTCAAAGACAATCACATAGTGCAGAAGCCAACTTTGCTTTTTTGCTTTCTCATGGTTTTCCCATCTCTTCTGGATGGCTGGCACATTTAAATTCTGCTGAATATTGCTTGGCTATGTGGGTATTTTGAAGCTTAAGTATTCTGTATTTTAGGGGTTCCCTAAATGTGGAATATGAATAAACTGAAAGTAGTTTAGATTGTAATGTCAACTAAAAGCTATACCAAATAGCCTGAACTCAGCTATGTGGGAAATATTTGTAATTATCAGATGATAAGAAAAGCACATAGTACAAAGTATGTGACAAGACCTTGGTGTACCATAGAGACATTTCTAGTTAGTTAGTTATGCCATAGAGATATTACAAGTTTTTTGCATGTATGTCATCCTTATTTGAGTACACCCATCTGTCAGTAGGTTGTGTCCACTTCACCGTGCATGGCACGTCTGATCATACAAAACAAGTGAGCCTTGAAAAATGGTATTTTCTCCAGACCTACTGTCTCTTCATTCTTTTTATCTTGATCTGTTTTTCAGTCTCTTCCCAAAGAAGTAGGGTGCACACTACAGTAGAAGCAGTGAATTGTTCTGGCTTCCTGTCAGTGAATTAATTTAGGGATTTACCATATAGCTTTCACCTTTGCAAAACATTATTACTAGGCAGCTGGATTGTGGTGTGTTTCCTCTTCCTGTTTCCAAATTCCTTCCCAAATCCATCACACAACCAGTCCGTTCAAGATTAAACACCATATGTACGTTCACATATGTTGACTCGGGGGACACTGAAGTCAAAATAATTTGCTGTATATTTAAGCAGTAAAGACTGAAACTTGCAGTTTATTGGACTCACACAATGTATAAACAAGTGTGCTCACTATTTTGGAGCAGTCACTTCTCCATTTCAAGTATAAGATTTTTTTTATATGGTTGCATTTATATTTCGTACATTAAGCTCCTGTTCTTGATTTCATAGGTAAGGTGCACAAAATGTGATTCTCCATACAAATCATACATGCAGGCTTGATTCTGAAACACACATAGTAGAAATATGAGAGATTCATGGTTTGTAAACAATACAGTAGTAGTGCTTTCTCGGTGCAGAATGAAATAACAAGCTTAAATTTGGTAGAAAATGCTGTGATCCTATACAAAATAAAGTGATGAATATTTGTGCAATTGGTCACCAATAATAGCATAATTGAAGCACAATTACCGGTGTCTACCTTGTTTTCAGAAGCAAGAAAATTATGGCACAATCATTCTGAATTTAAAATCATATTTCTGTAAATAAATCCAAATTTGAATCTTAGACAACATAATCTGATTTGAGTTAGCGTTTCCATAATGATTTTACCTTCATATGATTAAAGATGTAACAGCAGTTTCACAGTGAGCTTTAAAGGTAAAATGTGCAATACTGAGAATTCTGATGTACCTTTCTCTTCTTTTGCCAGTGTTTCTGTGTAGATTTGAGCTGCACATTTATGGCGTTTGTGAGTGGAGACTTCTGCCAGGCTCAGCACCTCGCCTTTGTGAACAAGTGAATCATCAACCTCCTGCGGGACTCCGCTACCCAGAACCCCCCGATAGCAAACTGGGCCCAGTCTGTCTCTCCCACGCCCCCCCGGGGAACAGTGCGTAGTCCTCAGTCTGAGCACAAACAAGTACTTTCTCCCTCTCCTGCAGCTTTCTGATTCTACAGTCAATCAGACCCACCTCTCCTGAATGGGGTAATCTACAGTTGTCTCATTGGATGACTGAAGGATAGTCTCCCTTTTTTATTTTCATTTTTTATGATTTTTTTAAACCCTTTTTTATCATCCTATTTTTATATACCCTTTGAGCACTGTGGACCAGATCATCCTCCATTTCTATTTATTTAAAATTTTTTGGGGGGGTTGGTTTTTACAGCTTCCTGTAGTCCAGTGCCCTCCATCTCACATGTGCTCTTTTTTAAAATTTATTTCTTTTTACTAGAAGTCCTTGCTGAATCTGAGCCAAAAGCTTTTTTAAGGAGCAGGAATCTTATTTTTATATTGTAATTGTTTTAAAGCCGTCTCGCCAACATGAACCGACCTGCCGCTGTTGAAATTACCTATGAGTGCATGAGGTTCCTCATCACGCATAACCCCACCAACTCAACACTCAACAAGTTCACAGAGGTAAGGGTGTGTTTGATTTTTGATTCTCCTCTGTTGTCCATGAGGTTTGTGAGACACTGAGAAATTTTCACTTGTGCATGTCTGACTTTTTCTCCTCAAGGAGCTAAAGAAATTTGAAGTAAACACACTTGTGCGTGTGTGTGAAGCCACTTATGACAAGGCGCCTGTGGAAAGAGAGGGCATCCAGGTCCTGGTAAGTGCAGCTGTATAAGTCTCTTGCAAAAAGCCCGTTTAACACTCAAATTACACTCAAATGTGCGCGCGCGCACACACACACACACCATTGTTTCACTCACTCTGTAGCCAACAAAAGAAAGGAGAGGAGATGATACCCCTTCAGTTCAAACCTCACTGGAAAAGGAGCGGTATTCTGAGAAGAGAAATAAATTTCTCCCTCTTAACTCTGACATGTACCAGAGTGAGATTCCTTCATAAACAGCTGTCAGTGTTTGCTCTTATAATACACAAGTCTGTACAAGAATGGCAATAAACAAGGCAAGGAATTAATTGTGTAGTAACATATAGCTGCCCAGTAAGAAATTGTAAAAAGTAAATTGTAGTACACACTTAAGGGAGTTTCTGTGTAGGTAGAGGAGGAAGGGAGTTGCATCAAGTTAGGTGCAAAACAGTAACTACAAGATGGATAAAGGCCATTTATGAATGGGCCATTTTTGTTTTCTCTGAGATCTTTGTCGGCTTTTTCTTTTGTATCTGTTTTGTCACCTTTATGGCATGCAGATTGATTTACTGAAACATTATCAAAACTTTCAAAGCATTCTCCTCTTTTATCTCATTGCCTAGCTAGAATTAATTGTCTATGTATACCTGAGGGTAGACCCACATTCCATATATATATTATCATACAATGGAATGTCTAAGATATGGTAAATTGATTGTCCTGTCATTGGCTGCTTTCTTTGGTCTCTGCAGAATGAACTTGGTCCAGTCAATTAAAACAGTACATAAGCCTAGTTTCTCCAGACCACCGTCCACTTCAAAGCATTTTCGTGCAAGTGTCTGCAGTATGACACCTTGGAAAATGGATGCTTGGAAAATGCTATTGGGTGATCTGTGTCTTGCTGTTGAAAGAAATTCCTGGTCTTTATAGACCTGCTATCTTGCAAACAAATCTGCTGCATAGAGTGCCAAAACATGAATCCGTTTGTTCTTTGCCACTGTTATAGTCACAGCTAAAGTTAAATGGAAAACATGAAGTGTCATGCTAGTCCCTTTGGAAAATGTCTAGTGTCTTTTCAGCTGAGCATTGTCCTATATGGCACCAACACAGCCAGTAGTTAAAAACAATACATACACATGTATCATTTGTTTTTGAGGAGAAAATGTTAGACCCTCCCTTGTTTTAATCATAGATTTGGAACAGCTCCACATAACTTTCCTCCCCACCCGCATATCCTAAAATGATATTTAGTCATGGCCCTGCAAGAATGATTTTGGAATCTTAAAACAGTTCTGGAATACTGCTTTAAACAGTTCCATACTCCCAAGTCATATCAGAACCTGGCTAAGCCAGCAGCGTGGCTCGGCAGAGCTGCTGAGCAGGAGTATTGAAGCTCAGACAACTGCACAGAGACAAGACAACCTCTCACTCCTTTCTATTCATTTTTCCCTTTCTTCTCTTGCTGTCTTTCTTTAATAGTAATTGACTTCTCAGTGAAGCCATCTTTAGTGAGAATCTCAATGACTTATTTGCTAGAAACCAACAATACTTCAGATGACGTTAGACTTGTGCATAATTTTGGAAAACAAGATACCTCCTGTCTCAGGGATTCCCCTGTTCCTGTTCTTTCTTTCCTTCTCATTCCTGTAGCCCAATGACATTTTATCACTCCATCTCCCTCCCTCCCCACTGCACTCTGAGGTCTGTCCTTATTGATCTCATCTTTCCAGTCTCACGTTATCTTTTAATCTCCGGACTCTTTCCTCCTTCTTTCTCAGACCATCTCCCCTTCATTCTATATTCTATTGCTCTTCTGTTTGCAACTTGGCTGGGAGGAAGCCAACACTCTGTGGCCAAGTGCCCAAAAACAATCCGTGAGAACTCCCCCGATGGTTTCAGCTTGGAGCTGGTCTGTGGATCTTAATGTCTTTCTGGCTCTGCAGATTAGCCTAATGGGCACTATTTCACAGCTCAAACTTGCAAATCATTGCTTCAGTTATGTTATGTTGTATTGTAATTGCACTGCATATCACTGTTTCCAGATAAGGGCCGACACTGTGGAGTGGAAAAATATCATTACCACTTTTTTTAATAAAAAAAAACAAAACATTTTCTGTATTTTTTTTATTTTATTTTCAAAGGACTGGCCCTTTGATGATGGAGCTCCACCTCCCACCCAGATTGTTGATGATTGGCTGAACTTGTTGAAGACAAAGTTTCGAGATGAACCTGGTTGCTGCATTGCAGTTCACTGTGTGGCAGGTTTGGGCCGGTGAGTGAAACCTTTAGGATTATCAAACCTTTTGGAGTCTGTGTTACTTCTATTAAGAACAATTAAAATAGTGTCCTGCTCATTTAATCATTCTGTACTTTAACTTTAATCTCCATGCAATTTGCACATTAATGGCATGGAAATATCCATGTAATTTGATTAGTCACTAAGGGCGTGTGTGCATCTTGAGTGCTCGTTCCAGTATACCTTTAGCATGTAAGGTTAATAGGTTCCAGTAACTGTGAGTTCCTCAAAAGTGTCAGAGGGATCTGCCAGAATGCCAGATGCATTCCATGGACTAAAGGATAAGATTCATATGCTAATTTATACATGTTCAGACAGCACAGTCTCACCTGCTTTGTTTCTGTCTTCTCTACAGAGCACCTGTACTAGTGGCACTAGCCCTAATTGAGAGTGGCATGAAATACGAGGATGCAGTCCAGTTTATACGACAGTATGTAAATGTCACTGGCAAACAAGTGGTAGCTCAGTGGTTAAGGTACTTGACTTGTAAGCGGAAGGTTGTGGGTTCAAGCCCCACCGCTGACAAGTTCCCATTGTTGGGCCCCTGAACAAGGCCCTTAACCCTCAATTGCTCAAGTACTTAGTCATAATTGTAAATTGCTTTGGATAAAAATGCCGATAATGTAATGCAATGCATTTTCTATTTCTTAGGAAGAGACGTGGAGCCTTCAATTCCAAACAGCTTCTTTACCTCGAAAAATACAGACCTAAGATGCGTCTACGGTTCAAGGATGCCAACGGTCACAACTGCTGCATTCAGTAACTTGTCAATTGTACACAACTAGTGGGAAATTCACTTAGGGGAGAAAGCGCAAGCTGTGGGTAATTATTGTGATGATTTATACTCCAAGTCTTGGCTAATCGATCACAGAGATGTAATGAATGAAAGCTGATCTGTGGATTCACCAGCTGTATGATTGAGAGGTCAAAGCACACAGAAGCCTGCCTTCTGGTTAACAGTGTACCAGTAATAGGCTACAATAAACAGAAGTTCCTCCTGATTTCCCAAATGTCCAATCATGGGATAGCTTCTTACTTTTCTTAATTCTGAAATTAATTCATCCATTGTGAAAAATAATAATATAATAATTACAATTGTGTAATGATTGGGATTATGATTTAATATTACTGTCATAATTGGACAAAACAACATACATGACTGAAAATAAATTCGACAATATCTTTATATTGAAACAACTCATGTTGAGAGAAGCCAGAATGTTCCCTTTTAAATACAGTGCTGTTCTACCCCTTTTTTGAAGTCACTTTTAATTTAGGGTCAGGTTGGGTTTTAAATGTCAACTGTATTTATTCACTATAATTAACATGTCATGGCAGGAGAGTGGCTGGGACAAGGACACTTTTTTTTCTTTATGGAGCCATGTTATTTTCACTTGTTTTCTGAATCTCTGGGGAGTGCAATATTAAGTTTAGAAAAGCAGTCATCTTTAGGACCGTCCTAAACACGGGAATACGTGGATAGTTTTTGGTACTTCTCATCCACTATATCTGCTCACTCCTTACTAGTGGGTCAGTAAAAGTCTTTGCTGTTGGACAGACTGTCAATAACATACACACTTGCTGTGACCCCACTGTTTAGCCCATAGGCACACTCAAGGATGTGGGAGTGGGAGACCCCCCCCCCTTTTTTTTTTCCCCCCACAATTGAAAACACCCCCATATTGGTTTTAACATTAATAAATAAATAAATTGATATGAATTGCCCTTTGATTTATTTTGCCTTTCTTTACCATTGGGTATGTGGGTCTGTTTAAATCCAGAATAATCTCTCACATTAGGAATGGCCACAATGATGATACACCTTGTATAATTTATAGCCCTTATCCTCATTAGTTTGTATGGCTACCCAAGACTCTTATTATCATATCTGTATATATGTTATTGTCAGTTGTAAGGTGACAACTTCTGAGTAGGGCTGTTTTTTTTTAGGAGAGCGTGTGTAGACTCAATTAAAAGTTAGTTTAATGAGTACCGGGATGGTTAATATAATAGGGTGGGCTAACTTGTAAGTTGGGCGATCGACGCCCGTATACTAATTGTATATATTTGTTTACGACTCAATAGTTTAAAAATCGTCAGCTAGGTTTTCCTCGTTTCCATGTTTGTAAATCAGCTCGTTTCACCGCGATCGTTTGTTGGCTATATTACTGCTGTATCTATAGCGCCATCTCCTGAGTTTAAAGTATACGTTCTTGCTAAAGGTTTGCATCAACTTAGTTGAAACCCATTTTTTTATTACTGAAACGTTATTTTTTAAATTGACTAGAACAACGAATGTAATCAATATTTGTGTTCATATGTAAAAGTAAATTCGCAAGTAAACTGCATCTAGAATTTTTTCTTTTTATATAATGGAACACCAGTACATTTCAATGTAAATTCACCTATCAAGGGGATTTGTGAATCCCTTTCACAAATCCCCTTGATTTCTGAAGCCCAAGTTCAACGTACCTTGTAATAAAAAAAAAAATCATTTAAAATGAAACGCCAGGACACAGGACCTCTCTCTCTCTCTCTCTCTCTCTCTCTCTCTCTCTCTCTCTCTCTCTCTCTCTCTCTCTCTCTCTCTCTCTCTCTCTCGCTCTCTCTCTCTCTCTCTCTCTCGCTCTCTCTCTCTCTCTCTATATATATAGTGTGTGGGGTTTTTTTAAGGTAGGGGTGTGGTGTGTTTTCGACTATATGAATCCGTTTTCATGTGCAGGCCTATTTTAAATGTATGTAAGATAGGTTAGTTCCCGAAGAAATATTTATGGTTTTGGCCAGTTTCCGATTTTAGGCATCTGAAACGCTGTCCAAAAATTCCATTGCCATGCCATTTCAAAGATTTTGAAATAAATTCTTTTAAGAAAACCAATTAATTCAAGTACCCATTCAATCAGTTTCTCTACTCATTTTCACCCACCAAATAAAACAGGAACGAGCTGTCGTGTTTTCAAATGTCCTGGACTTGTTTATAACTAACTATTGTAAGTTGTAAGCGCTACAGTTTTCACCCACTACAGTATACCGCTGGTTAGAGGAAGTGGGCGGTACCAGGTTGTGGATGACGCGAGCGTGACCGTTAGTGACTGCCCAGTGAAACAGCGCTGAAATTCAAATTTGAACAGTTGAACCTTTCCTGAGAGGAGAAGAAAACTGGGTAGCTAGTCGTCTGTAGTTTAGCGCTCCGGAGACAAAAACCGTCTCAAGCAACGTTATTTAACTAGGCTAGATTTAACCCTTAGCGTATATTAGCTTGATAACTTAATTAGGAATGGATCCTTTCACTGAGGTAGGTTAAATGCACTATGTAATTATTGCTGTGTTTCGAGCGGCCTTGGACTGTGATTAAGTCTTGTTGGGTTGTATTTAACCATAATCTTATAGTAAACATTGTTGTAAAGCTATGTAATCGTTAAATGCATTCATTTCGACGTGCTGCA
Organism: Electrophorus electricus; assembly: GCF_041902795.1. Classification (NCBI taxonomy): domain Eukaryota; kingdom Metazoa; phylum Chordata; class Actinopteri; order Gymnotiformes; family Gymnotidae; genus Electrophorus; species Electrophorus electricus. Next base: position 36,692,572 of record NC_137498.1, on the reverse strand, counting down.
TAGTCATTTTCCTACAAGAAAAAAAAAATACTACTAGTAATTAAAATATGTCTAGTAAGTAAAACGCTGTCAGATGGATTGAGCTAGGTTAGGTTAGCTAGGTTAAGAACTGCACTGCGTGCGCATGGGAGATGTGGGTTATTTTAACTAGGGTTAACTAACTGGGGTGTGACCGTTTAGGATTAGCCAGCTAACGCTAGCTTGTCTTTCCAGTTGTAGCAAAAAAAGAAACTGCTGTAACGGTCTCACATGGCAGGCATTTTTTGGGAATGACAGCAACTAACTGAAATTTCCGCTCACTCTCTGGGACGCTGCCAAAGCTGACCATAAAACATAGTTTAGCTAGTATCGCTCGCTAGTCTAGCTAGCGTTAGCTAGAGTTCAAGTCTGCCGTGTTGCTTGCTTTGCTTATTTAGCTAAGTTAACCTGAGTTAGCTAGCGGAAACTTTGGAACTAAATATTAGGACCTACTTGTATATTAATATTATGTGAATCCCCATTTCGCTCAGTTGCTCCTAAAGTGTTTCCTATGCACCATAAAGGTAAATGTAAGAACCCCAAAAAACATAATTTAAATCAAACTTAATACATTTATCGCTACTTAGATAAATTTAGCTAAATTTACGTCATGTGTAATAGAAAGTTCACCGTGCCGTGATGGGTTATTTATTTTTTTCAAATAAAGTAGGAAAAGTACCAAGGAAACTGGATTCCCTCTGTGTATAGCTGTATGTTTTTACAGCTAGTGATTCAACAACGCTGTGTGGCATCTTTGCTAACTTGGAAGGCTCATTGTTCGGTTTGACAAGAGCTTGATAAAGTAACATTTCATATAAATCAAGTTTTTATGTTTTACATATTGCACTAACTACTAACAAGGTGTATAACTGAAAATAAATGTAAATGAATATAAATGTGCTTTTCTGGGTAGCTGTTAAACTGCAATGTTCTTTGGTAGCTTTTACAAGGGCACCAGGGTCTGCCTACAAATTGCAGGTCCTCATTCAGTATTGGCTAATCTGATTACAACACAAAAAACGGTTCCTAAAACAAATAGCAGAACTGACCAATCATCAACAGTGTGCATTATTACTTTACTTTTTTTTTAATTTAACTTAAGAGGTGAAACTGGGTACACTTATCCTACATTCTAGACTCCTTAATTAGGTGGTTTTACACAGTGCGCTGGGTTCTCTGCACAGACCATTCTTCTTATTTTTTGTTAAAAACAAGGTGTCTTGGGAACCTGGACATTTTATAATTATAATTTAATATGTTGAGTTTTATCCAATATGTCCTAGTCCCTAGTTTATAGACCTCCCAAAAACTACACTCAGTGAAAGGTGGTGTTGTACAGAGCATTTCCTTAATATTTTATAATTTAATATTTTCTTGTCAATTTTTTGTAAACTTCTTGGCTCAGAAACTATTGGAGCGCACACGTGCCCGTAGGGAGAATCTTCAGAAGAAGCTGGCAGAGCGACCTACAGCAGCCAGCCGACAAATGGCAAAGAGGACAAGAGAGCCACTTGCAGAGACAAACAGTATCGTAATTGTGCCACCAACAGAAAAAGGTGCCATTTGTTTAAAGTCAGTTCCTTTTATGCAAAGCTTCTTTGACTTTGATCATGGTGGTGTGCAGGTTGGTAACACTGGGCTTCAGAAAGCTGAGAAAAAAAGTTTGTTTATTTTCAGTATAAGAGTCTGAAAATGTTCTTAACAAATTTGTGTGTATTTGTGTTACAGTACTTCCCTCACCCACACCATCGGCCTCTAAACGCCGCTGTTCAGGGGAGAATGGCCATTTCACTGGAGAAGAGAACAAGGAGCCAGTTGCCATTACAGACAAGAAGCCTCCCATAGCACCATACAGTATCCACTCTGCCTCATCAGAGCAAATGACTATCTGTCCTAGTTCAGACACAGATGCTGGACTTGTTGGCCCTCTTTCAGACACAGGGAAGGTGATGGTGGTGCCCTCACAAACAACAACAGGGTCCACAGATAAGGTGATGAAGCATTTTGTCATGGAGGAAGACAAAGATATTCTTAAAGATGGTACTGCTTCCATGCCAACCCCTAGCAACATGAGATCCCGTCTGCAGAGATTGGCTGAGCAGAGGCAGTATTGGGATTCAGAGGGTGGGTTGTATTCTTGTTTATTCAGTGAAGATAACGTTTTATAGATTATTTATTTTGAGTACATTTATTTGTCACCAGATTAAGGCATAAGTATTATGAACTATGAAACTGGGTGCAGTTTTATCCATTAAAACCTTAGGGCTTGGTACATCTTTTTATTTTCAAGGATTTAGCCTACCAGCATGATCTACCATTGTATGAAATACCAGTTTTATAGGAAATATAGTCGATAATAGTTTGAGTTGTTCTTTGAAATACATTTAGTTGATGTGTTTCTAAAATTAATTCCTATTGAACTATTTACAGGCAGCTGTGAACCATTATCGAACAGCAAAGCTATGTCCCCTCTTAGATCACAGAGGGTGGAGGTTGCACCTCCAGCCCTCGCTTCATCAGAGACACCAGTAGGCCGGAAGGGCAGACTGGCAAACCTTGCGGCAACGATCAGTTCCTGGGAAGATGACCTTGGACATGCACCTGTTTGCCGAAATGATGCAAAAGGGAAGCCTGGCAAAGCATGTGTGGTTCCACCAGCCCATGAGGAAAAGAACATTAGTGCCAAGACCTGTGCTGTGACACAACCAGCCCTGCATGTCCAGCCTGTTGCTAGCAAGCCTGTCCACAGCACCCAACATGTAGGTTATGCCAATTTATTTTATTTTTTTAAGTATATTGTTCCATGTTCATGTTTCAAAGTTTTTTAAATTTTAAATTGGAAGTTAACTAAAATTTATGTATGGTTTGTTGTAGCTGCCAGTTTATTCTCCAGTCAAATCATCCATAGTTACTCTACCAACCGCTCAGAAGACTGAGGTTCCTGAGGCCAAACTGGCTAAAGGACTTTCCTCCCCTGTGTCCAGCCCTGTGAAAAGCTGCTCTAGCCAATCCTCCACTCCACTCAAATCTGGAAGAATTCTCTCTTGTAATCCACAGATAGCTTCAGGTTCCCATAGTCCTCTAAAGGATCACATCTCAAGCAAAGAGTCAAGTGCTGGGAGAATGTTTATCTCGAGTCCCACAAAATCAAATTTTACAACTAAACCATCCTCTGCCATAGCATCTGTCTCTCAGGCTGACAAAAGTTTGCACACAGAAGCGCCACCATTACAGCAGAGGGGCCCAGCTGGAGCTTCTGGTGAGTAACCCAATTATAAGTTACTGAATTTTTTTTATTTTAAGTATTCATTTATTTTTGGACTATATATTATGTATTTTTATATTTTTGTGTTTTCCTTAGGGAGTGTTAAATCATTCTTGGAGCGCTTTGGGGAAAGATTACAGGAACGTAATCAGGGCTCTCCCTTTGGTGGTGGAGGTCAAGAACGCACGCCTGCTGTCACTCCATCGGCCACTCCTAAATCCAGACTGCTCCAGGAGAGGCTGCCTGTTGCACAACCAAGCTCGACTACTGCCATCCTCACTCACAAGCACAAAATGGTGTGTCATTTTAACTTTTCTGAACATATGTTCTGAAATGGATAGATTTTGGGTATTTGACTACATTTTCTTTTGTTACTAGGAACGTGAGGCAGAATTGGCACAGATTCGCAGTCGATTTCAGACTGCCAACCAAAAAAGCAAAGAGGATCTCTCAAAGGTCAAAAATGGCTTGGAATCCAAGGTGGAAAGTCACAGCTCACATCTTGAACTGCATAAATGGGTTGATCTCTGAGAACAAGTCCTCAGTTTATTTTTCTGTATCTCTATTACTTTTGGAAAGATTGACTGAGGAACACATGCATATCAAATGAACAAACTCATAAGCAAATTGAAATAAAACACTATATAATTGTGGTATCTTTTTATTATCCTTAGAAAGTGGAAGATCTTAATGAAGGTTTTGCTACTGCACTTTCCAGTGAGCCTTCAGATCCACTCTTGGGCATTGTGGAAACTCATTCCAAGTTCAATGAAAATGGTAACATTTCTAATTCTGGACATATTGTGTAGCAGTCACCCAGATGTTTACATGTGTTAATTTATTAGAATGGTATTGATTTGATGCATCACTTTATTGTTTTTGATTATCCCTAGGCATGACATTTTTTTGTTTGTTTTTTTAATTTTTCTTATGTTTACTAGAACTGTACAATGTATCATTTGTTAATTAATGCTATGACATTGACCTCTGTAATGCTAATATCACAGCAGGGTACAACATACGGGTGAGCTCTCAAAAGCATCACAATATTGCTTAATGTATGTTCACTCTTAGATGTTGCTTCAATCTTAGAGTGCTTTCTCAGTGTTTGAATCACTGTATTCACATGCTCAAGAAAGTGTAAATAATTGTGGTAAAAATGATACAGGCCAGTCCTGAATCATAATATCAGCACTCTATTTTAATTTACCACAAAGTACGTCTTGGTCACAGTATATAGAAGATTAATCACAGCCGGCAGATGTGTGTACAATTCAACTTTAACCAGATTCTTTCCTTCATCAGAGATGCCGGGCCTGAAGCCTGACCCTGCAAGTTCTCTGAAGTGTGCAGAGTTGTCAGTAGGAAAAATAGAAATGGATGAGCAGGAGGAAAAAGAAAGTGAGGGGAAAAAAGACTCCCTGCCAAATGTCCAATTTGATATAAAAGGATATTTTTACATCTTTTAAGTAACAATTAAATCTTCAAAATCTTATTCTGTAATTCCATTTTACAGAAAAAAAGGAAGAAATCCATGAGATCGAGATGAATGTGGATGGCTCTGTAAACTCTGAGGTCATTAACAATCTTTTTGAGGGCGTTTTGGAGGAGAGTAGACATAGTGATGAGGATGAGGAGGTGAAGGAGGATGAAGATGCACTTAACATCTCCTCCATGTCTCTCCTCATGCCACTAGCTGAGACTGTGGCTGCAGTGGTCAAGAGTCCTGAGAGGAAAGTCTTGGTGAGTTGGCTTAGGGTCTTTTCATTCCATCCCTGGAAAGTGGTGGTGCTTTTATTCTTCTAAACTCCATATTTTCTACGTCCTTGTGGTCTGTTAAATTAGACGTCAACCCCAACCAGCTCATTTAATGCAAAGAGTGGGACTCCTGAGAGTGTCTCCAGGCCCACAAAATTCCAGCGGGCCCGCATGCAGAGAGCTGCCTCATCTGATAGTATTGAGACCGTAGTAGAAGAGCACAAATTGCCCTACAGGTGATCCTACAGTACATTTTTTAAAAATATCATTTAAAATAAACCTGAGAATTTAATTGGATGCTTCTGGATTTCAGCATTGACGCCTATAGATCAACAAGAGTGAAAGACTCCGAGAGACCTCAAGTGAAACAGGTGATTGTAAGGAATGAAGATGTCTCTCAAAGAGTGGATGAGTCCCAGGGGGTCAGTCACATCACCATTAAACAAAAGATGCAGGTAAAAAAAAAAATGAAACTTGGACATTTATTCAGCCAAAGAAATATCTAAATGAGGTGCCTTAAAAACTGCTAAAAACCAAAGATTTTTTAAAATTAAATTCTTAGATTTTCTTTCTGTTTTCCCTAGCAATAGCAGCTACCTGCAGTATGTTCCTATTATCTTCCACTGTGTGCAAAGTTTTGGTGTTATTTGTGTTTTTACATAAACTGAATTATGAATATGCATTTTAATTGTCAATGCTTGCCACATTGTACATCACTTTGTGTTTTTTGTTGCTGCTGCTGCTGTTAGCTTTAAACAATCTATGCCCAGGCGTTTTATTGGCACGTGCAGCACTTTGGTCAACATGTGATGTCTTTAAAGTGCTCTGTAAATTAATGTAAATTAAGAGTTTTAATTTGAGCTGTGCTCTTAGGTCCTAACCAGTGAAATGAACCTGCAGCAGAGCGTGATCCATCAGGCCAGTCAGGCATTAAACTGCTGCACAGATGAGGAACATGGTAAAGGCTCTCAGGTGGAGGCTGAGGCTGAGAGGCTGTTGATTATAGCTAGTGAGTAACCAGTGTGGTGCTCTTTTTTACCTTCTTATTCAGGCAGATGTCATAGGCTGTTTCAAATGTTTCCACGCTTAATGTTTCGTTATTATTACATTTGTCATGGCGATAGAAAGTATATATTATTGAAACACAAGCATTTTGTTTTTAATGGGAATGGATGACTTTTTTTTTTCTCCAGCTGAGAAGAGGGTAGCTCTGAAAGCTGAGCTGGATCGATTGAAGGCAGAGGGCCCGGTAGTTCAAAAGAAAAACTCCAGGGCTCAGGACGATGTAGGTGTGCCTGCTTCCAAGGGCTCCATTACCCTTCAGGAGCTCCGATTACCACTTAAAGCTGACTTTGTCTGTTCTACCGCCAACAAGCCTGGTATGTGCTCTCCATTTAGATTTTCATAAATAGGTGGCAAAAGTGGGAATCCCCAGTACAATGTCTGTCTTTTTTTTAGTCTTGAATAGCTCTCCCCTGCCTTCATTTCCTATAGATGCTGGAAAGCATTACTTCTTTGTGATGATCCGTGCTGGAGCTGAGAACACAGTTGCAACTCCTCTAGCCAGCACCCACAGTGCCTTGAGTGGGGATGCCTTGACCTTCTCCACCAAGTTTACTCTGTGAGTCTGGATCCCTTTTGTGCCAAGTCTGAACATAAAGACTAGTCTTGTTATACCTAACCTAATGTTTATCTCAAATTTCAGGTCTGATGTGTCCAGTGACTTTGAGATTGATATTGAGGTGTACTATCTTGTAAGTGCATCTTTTTCTTGATGTGTTCTTTATGTGTAATTATGTTGAATTTTTAGATTGCTCTGTTTTCTATGTTTGCAGGTTCAGAAAAGAGAGGTATTTCTTGATAAAAGGAAGAAGCCCAGCAAGACAAAAGTACCTAGTTTTCTGTTATTTATCTCTGTCTATATCTTTACGGTGGAATAGTACTTAGTGTTTTGACAAGTTTGAAGATAATATTTGATAGGAAAATTCATAATTCATTTTATGTGTGTTGTAATGAAACATACACTTGTGCTTTTTGAATGGTTAAAAATTATTAAGTTTTCAGTACTTGGCTATGACTAGGATTTTGGATGAACAGATCTTGTCTTTTCTCTTTAGGCTATCACTCCTAAGCGATTCCTTGCCATCACTGTAAGTACCCTCTTGTCTTTGTTTGCTATTAATATTATGGACATTGTGCTTCATGTCATATTAACATGTTATTTCAGCTATTTCAATCTGTTTTGTTTAAGAAACTTTTTTTTTTTTTTTTCCCCCCATGTTATAGAAAAGTAATCTTCAAACACCTGGTGAGTATTATGTGAAATGTATATTAATGTGTTTTTATTGGTTTGTGTGCATCTTTAAAACACTTTGTTTTTGCAGTAATGGCAAGCCCTGGTGGTCCAAATGCGGTGCGCACCAGTAACTTTGCTCTTGTTGGATCCCACAAGTTAACCTTGGCATCTATTGGAAAAAATAAATTTCCCCTGGAAAAGGTAAACCATTTGGGACCATATGCTCTCCTAAATGCCTTTCTACTACTCCTTTTTTTCAGCTGGTGTTCTTTTGTAATAATTGCTGCTAAATACATATATACTAACAAATGGAATGATGAAGGGAAACAATGATGGGAGTAGTTTCTGTTGGGTTTGGTAAGGGCATAAATGGACCATATCTTTGTCTGATAATTCTTTGCATATTAGCAAAACAAGCTGTGATTTTAGTGCACTGTGCTGTTACCTGCACATATCGGCTTATTTACATGAACTCGTTTCTCTTTTTATAGATCAGATATGAAGGAAATGAGAGCAAGCTTCTCAGTGACATGTTTCAGAACAAGGTGTTTACAGTTATCCCTCCTTCAGTTAAATGAGGGTTGCTTGCTTGCTTTCATCCTAACAAATACATGCTGTAATGGCTCAGTTACTAACACTGAATATGCATTGTTTGGCCTATAGTGTACACACAAGTGGGCCTTATGCTTTTCTCAACAGTGCTGAGGAAAGGGTGTTTGCATACTCTTATCTTGGGATTTCATCATTCTTTTCCTATGTGTGTTTATTTTTCCTCAGAAATATCTGACAAATTCTCTTCAACTAAGGCATTGTACCTGTGCAACTGTTTGCTTAAGTTCTCCTTCTCTTCATCCTCCATACACATCTAGGTGCCATTCCTTAGTCCTCTGGAAGGCCATGTCTACCTTCGTATGCATTGTGAAGTTGATTCTCGTGTGGAGGAACGGGGCTTTCTTGTGAGTGTTCTATCTCTTGCGTGTATTTAATGAAATAGTAGTTTCTCACTGCTTGAATTATTGCTGCAATTAGTAGGAATTTGTCCTGATACTTGGATCATAAATTATAGACCATGTTTGAGGACGTCAGTGGATTTGGAGCTTGGCATAGAAGATGGTGTGTCCTTTCAGGCTACTGCATCTCCTACTGGACCTACCCTGATGATGAGAAACGAAAGGTAGGCAAGTCCAAGCAGAAATTCATGTATACTACATGTTTTACCATGTAAATTTAATTTAACCTAGGAATGAACTGTTCTGTCTAGAATCCAATTGGTCGTCTCAACTTGGCCAACTGTGTGAGTCGCAAAGTAGAGCCCGCTAACCGCGAGTTCTGTGCCCGGCCTAATACCTTTGAGTTGATCACAGTGAGACCACAAAGAGAAGATGACAAAGAAACTCTTGTCAGCCAATGCAAGAACACCATGTGTGTCACCAAGTAAGGGCCCACTCTCTACATGCTGTCACTTTATAATTCCTGTATGAGTAAACTGAAGAGAGGTGTCATACTGGTAACACTAGGATGCTGAATGATGGGATTACTAATATGGAAAAAGAAAACCAAATAAATATTTTGTACCATAATATGCATGCATTAAATAATTATCTTGTGGAATGTGCAAGCAATTTATGGCATAATTTTTTAACATGCAGGAATTGGCTTAGTGCTGACACAAAGGAAGAGAGAAACCTGTGGATGCAGAAGCTCAATCAAATCCTAGTGGATCTACGGATGTGGCAACCGGATGCATGTTACAGACCAATTTGACCCTCATTTGACCAGCACTTAGGATAAGCATCATTCTGAGTCTAAATTTTACATTAACTTCCAAAATATTTTACTGAGAAGTGCAATATAATACCAAAACTACATAGGGTTTACAGGCCATTTATAAATAAGGCATTTTGGTGATGGGTGTAGGGGTTTGAACCTTAATAAAGCCATATTGTAGACATTTCAGTATTGCAAAGTACAAAATTCACCTCAAAGTTTTTAAGGTTATAATTCTAGATGACTGTGTACCAATTAATTAAACCTGGAAGATATTCTATTACTATAACCAATAACCAGTAAAGGAAAGGAGTTGTAACAACAAAGTCAATAGCCTGAATAAATTTTAGTTCTAATGATTGTTTACTTTGTCACTGTAGAAATCCAAAGGTTAAATATGTAGTTTTTCACATGTAAGCACATTAAACAGTTCAGTTCTGCATCTTAAAACCACAGACAATATTATAATTAATTGAAAGTACAAGTATTTTTTGCTGTCAGATATTTCAAGATATTATTAGATATTTAATGTTTATATTTAAATCAACATTTTTCATATCTGCCACAGTATCTGCAGTTAAGGATTGTTTCAACTACCAATGAAAAAATCGGAGTACTCCTATAGACAAAAGTTCAAGTACATTGGTATCTTGTAATCCCCGCCCACCCCCCCAATTTTGTAATACGACATTCAATGCATACTGAATGCATCCTGACTTAAAAATGTTTTGTTACACCCAAAATAGAGATTCTGAACTTTTAGTTATTTGATTACATTACAATTGCATGATGTGTTTTAAGATGTGTTTTGTTATTTGCTGTGACTATGCTTTACCTGTAGAAGCGAAATACATCAGAATAACTGGCTTAATTGTTTGGCTCTGTTTAAACTAGGAGTTTTTTAATATTTTGAGTGTATTCACTGACAGCAGAATAACATAATATGCATTTTCTGTCTTATGGTTTACATTGCTTGGCTTTGACAGAATAATGAACAAATTATGCTGGTGTGGGATTTTCTCTCCTTTTATTGAACTTTTATTCATATAGGCAGTTTGAGATTTAATATTTATCATGCAGAGCTCCACGCTGCTACCAATATGTAAGATTACTTTCAGCGGCTGTCTAATTTGTCATATACTTGTAAGTTTATGGTATATTTGGCCAGATGGGTTTTTGTCTTTTTTTTCTTTTCTTTTTTTAACATTCACCTTCTGCTAATATTTTATACATTTTGCTTAAAATACAATAGAATATATATATTCTTAGGTACCTCCTCGTGATTCCTAATACACTACTCGGCACTTCAGTGTTTAAGTGGGTCTGCTGGTTTTAAATCTTGTTTGAAACACTCCAAATGATGTAAAGAATTCTGCAGTGCTGACACTTTAATAAACGGCAGCAGCTTTAGTAAAATTGTTGTTTGTATCGGTTTTTCCACTTTAGTTGTATTCAGTTTCATATTCTTATCCTGGATTTATACAATTATTCTAAGTTAACTACTTTTGTCCCAAGTATCAGTACTGTTCAGCATGTCAGTATCAGAGCCCAATCACATTTATTTTCACCCCCTACACCTTGTTTATGAATTAATCGTTGTCATCTGGACCTGAGTTACAAAGATTGGTGGTTTAAATCATCTACGAAATGGTATAATTCTTCAAGAACCTGAACCTTTTATGTAATTGGGTGGGTTTGCGTGGCCATACTTTTGCGGTTGGCTATGTAGCACTAACTTTGTCCTACCCCTCTACCTCAAAAAGATTCAGGACATCTTACCTATAGACGTGTTCGTGCAAAACGTAGTGGTAGGGATATATGATGAAATGGGATTAGGTCTATATCACCCCAGATTACAATATGTGTGAAATATTCTCTAGCTGTAATGTTACCTAAGAGGCTCCTGTACCTCAGAATCAATTCTAAATTCTAAGACATTTCTGGCGCTAAAGTAAGTTTGTTTAAAGTGATTTGTATTGTGTTGTGCATACTTTTGGTGTGTTTCCGATGCCCTTTTTTATGAACACATCTTGAACACCCACCGGCCGTGTACATACCCTGTAGTGTCCCAAAGTGCATGCGCACTCATTATTATATAAATGTTTTTTATGCATTTAATCTACTTAATTTTTTTTTCCACGTAATATCAATTTATAGTTTAATTTCTCTTAATAGCAATTACCGGAGTGTATTCTAATAATCCTTACTAAATATGGCATCAAAACTGACACTGTCATATACTATGCAAAAATGTGAAAAACGGATATTACATGGGGTAAAGGAGTACCTTCTTTCCAATGACCACAGTTTCTTTTTGAACGACTCGCCAATGACCAATGAATGAACGTGTTGTGTTCAACGGTTGGCAAAGAGGCGTTTCCATTTCCTTTCTGGTTTGAGTTGGCGCATAGCGAACACATTAGAGGGTCGAAGGTCTATAACACCGCTTACAAACTTATCATGGCCCCCAGCACGCAACAAGATGATGTGGTTTCTGGCGTACGTAAAGGAATCAGAGCCATTCTACTTGGCCCGCCAGGAGCTGGAAAAGGAACTCAAGTGAGATGCGATATGTAACCTCGTCGGCTAGCCAGTTAGCTAAAGATCATTTCAACAGGACAGCAGCGCTCAGTTAGGTTGCAGCAGTTTAAAGTTTTCGTGTGGGTAGCTGGATTGTTACCCTAACTCATTCATTCATTTAAAGCCGCACATAATTGTCTCAAGGTCACCTGATTAAACCGTTTCTTAAATGAGTGATTAACGTAAACTTTATGGTTGATCCACCCATATGCGTTGGGGGTGGTCAACAAGCACATCAACCAATTGTACGGCTTTAACTGAGACACTTTAGTTTCAGTGCAGTGCTCCCTGTTGGCACACTGTGGGTGATGGTTTTAACCAAGGGGTTAAAATGTCTACCTTTGTTGTTGATTCTGAAATATCTTAATTGTCACTGTGAATTATTAATGCTTGTACTACTTATTTATTCCTTGTTCAGGTCTTAAACATGTGCAAAATCCACAGTTTAATAGTGGAATTAGCTAGCTACATTTTAGAACTAGGTTAAATTTAGTGATTGTGTTATCACGTGCCTTAGTTTATGTAGAATATATATTACATAATTCTTTCTCTTGTGCATTGGAACAGGCTCCCAGACTGGCAGAGAAGTATTGTGTGTGTCACCTGGCCACTGGGGACATGCTGAGAGCAATGGTGGCATCTGGCTCAGAACTTGGCCAAAGATTAAAACAGACCATGGATTCTGGCAAACTGGTAGTACAGATGAATGAATTTTCAGCATAACACAAGCCCTGCATATCACAGACACCACTTTAGGCCCCTGTGCTTCGGTTTCAGTCTTTTGATGCCTGTGTGTGTCTTATTATAAGGTGAGCGATGAGATGGTTGTTGAGCTTATAGAGAAGAACCTGGACACTACTCCTTGTAAGAACGGATTTCTTTTGGATGGGTTTCCTCGCACAGTCAAGCAAGCAGAAATGGTAAAGATTATGTGTGTTGTTAAAGTTAGCAATTAAAAATATGAATAATAGGCCATTATTAACAGTCCATATTTGATTCTGTTCCTCTGTACAATAGTTGGATGATCTACTTGAGAAACGCTCAGAGAAACTGGACTCCGTCATTGAGTTCTCTGTGGATGACTCTCTTTTGGTACGCAGGATCTGTGGGAGGTAAGATGATCTAATGTGCAGGTGGGTGTGGCACCTGTGAGTTGGACAGATCTAGGTTTGGATTAGACAAATGCATTTTGATATATGACTAAAATGAAAATATTGCAAAAAAAACAAGTGTTTTTTTGTTTGTTTTTTTAGGGTTTAAATATTTTCAACTTGACCGCAGATAAAAGGCTTATTGGTCAGTTCATGGACCAGGAGAAAAAATTAGCAAAAAGACAAATAGTGCATTGTAAAGAAAAAATCAGGACTTAAGAGGTATAAATGACAGAAGAGCTAGCCTAATTACTTGTGTGATGATGATGATGAGTGGCTGTCAGCGTTGTCAGTGCAAAGATATAACCTACAAAACACCATCTGTGTAAATGCAGTGTATATTCTTTTAATGAGAGAAGTGCATATCTTAATGGTCAGAAGAATTGGTTTGGTCACTGATTGCTTCTGGAAAGTGACTGGTAGATCCAAGATGTGTCTCCTCTTGTGTGAGAGAAAGGATCCACTCCGATCATCAAGGAGGTTAGATGCCTTACATGTAGGACACCTGTGGAGAGTAACAAGACAGATTAACAAAGTGCTATAAGACTGAAGCATATTGTGATAAATGTAGACAATGTATGTCTAAAGTAGAACTGTTGATGTATATAGCTTCAGACTTTGGGCTTGTATGATGGCATGCCAGCCTAGTGGTATAATCCAGGGCTTAAGTGGGGAAAAACTGTATAAAATACTTCTAGCGTATTGGACAGACATTGGGACGAGAACACTTGTGGCTGCAGACAGCTTGTTTGGGTTCATAATTGATGTCTCTTCTACATGGGAGAGAGGACAAGTCACTCCCAATTTTAGGGCTGCCTTGGTCCTTGCAGAACAAAATAATTTGCTTTTTGAATATTGTGTATAGAATTTTTTCCCCTTTCCTGTGATTTTGGATAATTTCAACAGGTATTTTTGGCTTCACTGGGATATCAAGAAAATAAACTGACTAATTCTCTTACAGCCATGTAAATGTGTGTATTCCTAGCACCTCCCCTTGACCACTGTGACCATGCAGTGTCATAAATGGTGGCAGAGGTATTGAATCCAGTCTAGTAGGAAAACCAAAATCTGTGGCAAAGCTGAAGAGGTGCATTGTTGAAGAAACACCAAAAGATCATCAAAACCAGCACAGCACACAAAGGAGGAAATACTATCTGAATATAGTGGAAGATTGACCCCACAACAGGATGCCTCCAAGAAGACAACACCTTAGAAACATGGAAAGATTTCAGGAAAAACAGTGATGAAACCCCTGAATCTAGCCCAGTCTAGTCAGTGGCAACTAAAATGTCAACTTGAAGCTCAGAAGAACTCCACATGTCCCACCAGTACATTAAGATCCAACAAGCCAAAGAAGATGGCAGAACAAGAAATTCAGCAATATGGCAACAGACAGGGCTCATTGCCCCATCAGTTCACACAGCTGCATAGACGTTTATGAGGAGTGGTTGGAACAACAGTTGTTGGGAGGTGCAGCTGACTATAACATCAGGTATTCTGAGGCATACATTGTTCACCCGGCACAGAAGGAAAGAGCTATACACCACAAGCACAATAGCCAAGTAGACCTGCAGCACAAGCTACAACACACAGCCACACCCACATTAGCCAAGTAGACATGCAGCACAAGTTACAACACACAGCCACACCCACATTACTGCACCAGACCTGGACCAGACCCAGAATGTAGTCTTTACAAGAAGACAGCAACATTGAACATTATTTAACAATGTTTGAATGATTAGCACAAGCATGCAGATGGATACGTAGGAAAGCAAGAGCAGTATATGTGGGATGGATAAAGACACAAATGACAACAGGAGAGTCAAGGAGGCAATTCTCATCAAATATGAGCTAAACAGAGAAACATACCTGCGGAGATTCAGAACAAGAATGAGTGAAAAATCAAAGAAAATCCAAACCTGACTGAAGGATCTGTATAACAAATGGATGACCTCAAACAAAGAGGACATTGGTGACATGGTTACCATAGCAGATAGTCTAGGAATTCACTAACTCCAGAAAACCACTAGACAATGTACAGAGCTCAAATTCTTACTTTGGTGTCAACATTGTGGTCGGGAAAGGCACAAGAGAAGAGTATTCCTTGCAACCCACTTTGAACGGTCATTTATCTTTTATTCCCAGGCAACATGGGTCTGTCAGAACAGACTCTTAATAAAGCCATAGTAATAACAGTCAGAATTACAGGCAAAATGTACAGGGCCCTAAATGATACCAGCAATAGTCAAACTCTTGTGAGTGCCATGTTTAGGAGAAAGGGCTTTTGAGGAAGCGAACTATATTGGAGTAAGGTGCGTCAATGGGGATGAGGGGGAACATTCCACAGCAGAGGTCCCAATGGAGATTCAGGGCCAGGCATACTGCCTAAATGAAGGTGTAAAGGCGGACCCCCTGCCCCCATTCTTTTATTTTAGGGAGGGACAAACCCATACTGATAGACATGTCTAGCACTCCATCATTAAATATTTCAGTCCCTTCCCAAGTGACATAGTGGAGCTACAAAGAAAAGATGAATCAAAGTCACTATTTGACAAAGCTAGCTCAGAAAAGGGGGTTACCAAAGACCTTGAAAAGTGCAGTTTTTCTTAAGAGAAGAGAACTGTACTGACAGTGTCTCAGAAGGACAGCTAGTAGTTCCGGCAAACATGAGACTGTTAGTATTGGAATTAGGACATGCTATCCACTGGGTAGGACATCTGTGACTATAGAAGACAATAGTACGGGTCCTTACAGACTAGGGAAGTAATTTCACATCCAGACATCTTAAGGAAGTATTCACAATGCTACAGAGTAACAGTATAAAGACCACGTCTTATCATCAGCAGACATACTGTATGGTAGAATGCTTCAAGCAGACTCTCAAGTCAGTGCATCACAAATTTATGTCTGGCACCAGTGGGTCCAGTGACTAATGTACCTTTTCTTCGCATATACAGAAATATCATATGCATTCATTGGTTATTCACCATTCAAACTCCTCTTTGGCAGTCAAGTAAGGTCACCACTTGACATCCTAAAAAAGGTATGGGAGGGCGATGACCACAGAGTGCAGCTGACTATCCTCTCAGATGTCTTAAAGATGAGTGAGAAGATAGATACATGATCAAGGTTGGTGAAGGAAGATGAGCACAACAGAAACAGATGACCTGATATGACAAGTCCTTAAGGAAGCTGGTCCCATGACAAAAGGTACTCATCCTCCTATAACAACAATTTACTGCAATCCAAGTGGCCTGTATGAGGTAAAGAGGAACGGGACTAGTGACTTATGAACTCTGCCTACCTGACTGAAAAAAGAAAACACGTTCTCCATGTCAACCTACTGATGCCCTGAGTTGAGAGGCCAGAAGAAGTGGAAAAACTGTTGTATCATGAAACATAATATCAGGCTTCTGTTAATAGTACCCATAAAACCTAACTTGCAGGGTAAAAGCACACCTCATCCTGGACTTGAAGGGTGAGGTAGAGGCCATGTTGAAGACATTATTGAACCTCCAGGAAGTGAGTGGTGAAGCCCAGTGGTCTTATTCCCCAAAAAGAACGATGAACCTGAAATTTTGAGTTAACGTCTTGAAGCTCCCCTAAATGTTGCATTCAGCCTTTACTCAGTGCAAAGGGTGGAAAAGTTGCTCGAATGATTTGGCAGATGAAAGTACCACTTGTAACATATAGGCCATCTTTCAGCTGAACCATGCAATAGGAATGGTGGTGAATGCCAAGAAATGTTCCTGGGAAAGTCAGAGGACTCTTACCAGGTTTTGTATAGAAGGGTCATTCCAAACTTTTGACTGACTTCACAAGGAAGAACTGTCCAAAAAAAAGTCAGTTGGATGCGAAACTGAGACTACTTTTGGGGATCTTGAGGCCTGCTTATGTTGAGAATCGGTGTTGCAGAGCTAGAAGAGAAGGCAAGTCACTCCCACTCCTTAGGGCTGCCTTGCAAAAATACTAAGAGTTTTCTTTGTAAATGTTATGTAGTTTTTTTTTTGTTTTTTTTCCCTTTTGTTAAGATTTTGGATAATTTCAACAGGTGTCTTGAGTCTTCACTGGGATACCAAGAAAATAAATGGACTACTGCTCCTACAACCACGTGTATATTGGTATTGGTCACTACTGTGACCATGCAACATCACATTATGGTATTCTTCAAAGATGCAAAAGGTAGAAATTCAGAGATTCTGGCAAGCCTTCCACCATTTGCCTGTGCCTTGTGGGTTTGTTTAATGCAATTCCATGTTTTATAACTCCCAAAGAAGGATGTTGAGTAATTGCTGATTATTGCAGTCAGTACACAGTGTCATTCTGAAAGCAGAACAGTGCATTCTTCCTTAGCTTGTCATGCAGTTTCTCTCTCCTGCATTCTGCCAGGTGGCTTGGTTGTTAACACTTTTGCCAAGAAATTGTCCTGAGATGGATGGTGCTCTGTCCTGACTGTTATCCTCTCAACGCAGTCCCCCAGGGGACTGTGGTTTCTGGTTGAGAGTACTCTGTGTGCAGTTGGGTGCCTCTTCTCATGAATTTGTTGATTGTAAAGCATCCTTTGGTTCTGAGAAAGGGGCTGTTTACGTGTAACTTCATTCATTCATTTGCCTTAAAGCAGTTGGGTGTTGTAAGTGCTGTAATACAACTGTGAAGCTTGCTAAATGTAATGAGATTGTTGAAATTTCCCTCATGATCTTAACCTTGGAGGGTGATTTAACAATTCTTCCCTGATCTGTGACCTTTCTAGACTAATTCATCAGCCCAGTGGCCGTTCCTACCATGAGGAGTTTAACCCTCCCAAAGAACCTATGAAGGATGATGTAAGTGGCTGGAAATGTTAATATTCAGTTAGTATGACTGATTTGAAAAGTGCATATTATTAAGGAAAAACAAACCAAAAAAGCATGTTATTTTGCTGATTTGAAAACTGCAGTCCTCTGTAAATACTGCTAATAGATCAATTTAGATGTTTTATTGTGGGTGTTGCAAAGCTTGCATTTGTCTTTTCAGAACCTAAATGTAAATGACTTCGATCCAGAATAGTTTTCAAATGCCCATTAGAAATTTATCACATTGGCATATCACCAAATTACCATATTACCATCACCATATTATCACAGGATTAACAGTGTCACTATGATTGGCTTGTCAGATAATAAACCAACAATCATACTACTTTCCAAAGATTATCAGATGCACAGCAGTTATATTGTGTTTGTTCAACCATGATGAAAGGTCTATGATTTCTGCAATGATGATTATGTTCAAAAATGTTTGCAAAAGGTCAAACTGTTCTTCAGGAAGCCCCAGATTGTCCACATTTTTAGCCAATCAAAAATATCTACTACCACAACAGTTGTGCTAGAAGCTAAAGTCCAGCCAAAATGTGGACAGTCTGGAGGTTTGTGAACATTAGCAACCACCATAGTCCACTGCATTGATCTTTCCTTTGTTCAAATCGTTATCAAGAAAGTCAAGAAGCCTGAGTATGGGATTTTTGTGGTCCCTGTGGAGTCAAAGCTTTGTCAACTGCCGAACCCTAAATTTGGAAGGGCAGTTACCAAACAATATAATCTAGGCCTGCATTGCTTAAAGATAAAGGGTGGTGCTTCTTATTCATGAATGCTGGTTTCCTCTATTGTGCTAGGTGACTGGTGAACCTCTGTCCCGTCGTAGCGATGACAACGAGAAGACTTTGTGGGCCCGCCTGGAGGCCTACCACAGACAGACAGCACCATTGGTGCAGTACTACAGCTCACGTGGCCTGCACCGTGCCATAGATGCTGCACAAACCCCTGATGTCGTCTTTGCCTCCATCCTTGCAGCCTTCTCAGCTGCCACCTGTAAAGACCTTGTGTTATTTATCTAAATCCTTTCTTCAACTTACTTTTTCCCCTCTCTTTGTCATCCTTGCCTATCCTATTATTTCTCAGTAGGTGTCTTGAGTTCTAGTTTTAAGACTTGTGTTTACCAGCAAGTTAAACTAGAACACTGCCTTCTCTGTAACCTAGCTAATAGTTTGCTTTTCTGACCTATTCCTTCATACTGCATGCCAAAAAAATGACTGAATTTTTGATTTATTTTGCTAATCTGTAGAAATTAAATATCTTCTCTGCACTTCTATGTCTTATTGATTTGTTTTTGCTACTTGTTTACTTGCACAATATATAAGGTGAAATGTGAATATTATTGTGCTTCTGGTTGCAAGGGTTGTTGTATTTATAATCATGTCCACTAGCGATTGTGATTGAGTATTTTGTGGCTGCATTTTATGAGCCATTTGGGTGGGAAAAAAAAAAATTACTGTATTTTGCCTTATGAGTACATGTATCCTGAATCGATTGCTGATTTACACAAGGATTTTTTTTTTTCTACAGCTGTTTGAGTCCCTGCTTCCTCCATCCAGTCTGATCCAGATGAGAAAAAAAGGTGGATGGTGTCTATAGCCTATAATTTAATTATGATGGATAGTATGCTTTATTTGGGGCAGTCTATGAAGACTAACAAAAAATACCATGATCTTTATCATGTTTTACTTGAATAAAAATACTATTTTATAATATCTTAAATGATCTTTTGTGTATTTTTAGGGTCTTCTGGGTGATTGGGTATGACCTGTTGTGCTTTGATTCTTTTCTATCCTGCAGGAGTAACTTTTTTTTTTTTTTTTTTTTGCACTAGGAATATTTCATGTGCAATAAATTTTGTTCAAAGGGTTATGGTTTAAAATAGCCTAAGTCGAGTCAGATAAATCTGATTTCCTTTACAAATAGTATTTCCAGTAAATCTTGACTAGTTATACGTTGGCTTTCAGTTTAGGACTGTATGTTTACTCCTGTTAAGTTTCGGGATTAGCGAGCCGACCTATCATTTCAAATGTGATGTCACGGGGTGGGGTTTCCAAGAGAATGCAAGGCGCGTCACTCAGTGGGGCTTTCCTCTATTACGTAAATGGAAAAGAGAAGCAAGAAACGGACATAATCTGTGTAGCTGGCTACAGCTGGATAGAGTAACCGGGAGAGCACGTCCTCTCACTACTGACAGAATTTGCGTATCGTGTAAAATTTGCTCTGAAAAGAAGACCCCCCGCCCCGGGGAGCTGGCTGAATAGACAGTACACACGGCACCATAGATCTCTGTGCACCGCCGCCCTGTTCTGATGATCGTTTTCGCTGTTCCAGGGAACATCATATGTGATCTGTTTTTTTCCAGGTAAGTGGGTTTATGAGTAGTTGTATGCCTGTTAAAATCGGGTTTTGCTCTTAATGACTACGATCGATGGCTATTAACATCAAAACGAGCCGAAATACATTTGAAAGTTACCAGTCGTGCTAAACGATACGATGACAAAATTGATGAGGACAGACTAACAGTATCGGTTCGTCTTTATTTTCCTAATCTCCGCCACAACATGTAGCTATAGATTTCGTCTAACGTTACCCAGGTGATCATAGCCTATTTTCCCTCGCATTTGTATGGGCCTTCCTTCATTATGTAGGCTACTTTTGTCTCTTCATGTAATTATGGGCTAGTTGCGTTCTGGTGTCATATTACGACGTTTAAAGGTAGGTGGTGGGGGTCTTCCTAGAGCCCGATGAGCTGGTTTACAGAGGTGGTCATTTGAATTCGTTTATGTTTTTATTGGCTCTCTTGCCTGTCCGCCGGCCCACCCTTAATGGCTTGCATTTAACGCAACCTTCCATTTTCGCTGCATCTGTTCACGTTGTTCTTTAACACATCCTTCCCAGTCTCAGGCTCTCACTCCATATTTCTCTGCTCCCGATGTGAGGTCTCTTATCAAGCACGTCTGAGCCTCAGAATTGGCCTTCTTCAATGGCGTTTTTCCTTCGAGCATGACATTAAACATTCAACAACCTAGAGACGTACTTTCCCATCACGTCCTAAGTAGACAACTCCTCGGCTAATGTACATGACATATAAGGTTTGGATGCAGCACAGCACATAGGACATTTTCCAGAGAAGCTGGAATTGTCGTAGATTTCCCCCGTCTTTACTACTGCTTTCAGTTCCATGGTAAATTCTGTAGAAAATTATTGTTCTGCTTTATTGTGCTTCCTGTAATTCCATTCATGACTGCTGATGAAAGAGATGAAGTTACTGTTTCGTTATTCAGTTCTTAACAGTGAAACTTTTTTGTGGGGTTGGGTATTTTCCTAACGTTTTTAAACACCAGTAATTTTACTCAGGCAGTATCTCTGAATATTGAAAAATGTCATGTTTTGCTCTACCTCTTTGTGTTGATTTCAGTTAAACTGCAGGTAAATGTAGCCTTCATGTCTCTTGGCACTCGGCGCATCTTACAGATTCTGAGCATTTAGTCTCACTCATTATCATTCATTTACTTTACTTCACTTTGAAAATATTCTAGTTAGTTTATAATAGTCCTAATGTGTCTATGCTGGCAATTTATCAACTTAGCTACTTTATCTTTATTAAGGATGGGACTGCACCTCACAGTTACCTGCTCCACATGGAAATCATCCAGCTTCCCTTACATTTCACTAAACACAATCAACCCATCAAGTCTGTCTGTCTGTCTTGATATGGGGAGTGGGGATATGGGGTACAAACCAACCAGAAAGATATCATCCTCTATGTCTCTGCATTTTCCTTTATTAGCATATGGATACATTGTTTACCAGGAGACAATACACTTCTGTATGTCAGTCTGAATAAGACTTTCTACTAAATGCTGTAAATACCAATACATTTCCAGGCATTTCTCACACTCCAAAGGTAAAGCCCTTTTGTGAAAGAAAATTCTTTGTAATGGACCATATCCTAAGATCCTTAAATGTGCAAAACGCAGGTTCCAGATTTTTAAATACACTAAATTTAACATCCAGCAGCTTGCCATCAGTTAAATAAATGCAATTATGAATTAAGACTTCTTTATGCATAAGTGAGATGATTACATAATATGCCTGTTCCTGTTCATAATAAAAAGGAGTCTGAAGGTATCACGTTTGAATATATGGCTGATGTGTCCTGCGCATGGGTAGTCTGCACAGCTGTGATGATGCAACAGCAAGCAGATCCAGATCAGGAGGTACACCTGCATGCTAAACTGACCATGTAACCTTAGAGAGTGTGTAAGCAGGAATGAAAGAAGGAAAGATGACCTTAACAGGCTGCTCTTGCTTGGTCTGAGTGCAGGCAGGCCCTCAAAGTCCCTGCTTGTGCACAGGCTTTTGGGGTGGGGCTGAAGTGCTGAGAAGTGCTGTTACTGGCCATGCTGACCAGGGCTGCTGAGAACTTAAGGACAAACTGGATTCACTCCCTCTCACCCAGGGCACTGGAGGTGTGGCAGAGACCCGGGGGTTCAGACATTAGAGCAAATGACTGGTTGTGTGTGCAGGCACTTGAGCTTTTGGAAAAAAAAAAAAAGGTTGGGAATTTCATTTGCTGACGTTGTCATGCTAAGTAGGGTCTGCGTGATTGTTGGATAATGATGCTTTAGTGCTGCAGACCACCCTGAACGCCAACAAAGAGCATATGTTGTGCTTGAAGCGTAGACATGAACATAGGCTAAATTGCACACTAACAAAAAATGCTTGGCTGCTCTATTGGCTTACATTTTATTAAAAATGTAAGATGGGCAAAATGCAATACTGTTAAAGCATTATGAATACCCCAATACCATGCTAAATACCACTTTGGGTGGTTCAGAAATGCACTCATAAGGTGCTTAGCTTTCAGATGAGTCTTTTAAAAGTTGTACTCCAAGTTGGTGGAAGCAAGAGCTTAGATGTTTGAGTAGAAGTGTCCTGGTGGTAGGCCTGTGGCTGACCAATGGCTATGAAATGCAAAAGAAATTACAGTCTGATTGCCTATGTTCATTTGTGAACCTTTGTTATTTAGACATGAAGGCACAGACATCTCCCAAATTAGGCTGCCATTGCTTTCCAGGTGGTGCTAGAAATATTCAGTATTACTAGTCCATATACAGTGATGCATATGATATGGCAAGTTATGCATTCTACATATTATTAAGTTTTATTCACTGTCTACCGGCTACAAGTCTTGTCACCACACTGTTGTCTTTCCAAGCTCTCTCTGGAGTAGTAGTAGTTTCATCCAGCTGGCTGCCACAGTTATGCAAACATTCTATCTTATTACTTTCTGCAGCACTCTGGTTATTGGAACTGGTTGTGCAAGAGGAACTGGAAGGGAGGCCTTGTGGTTTATGCCCTAGCTATGTTTTGGAAAGTTGAAAATAATTAAAGTTTTGATAGCATGGCTGATGCAAGCAACAAAAATGTTGCTTGCACAGACATGTAAACTCACATATGTGTCAGAGCACTAAATGAATATTTGAGCAGTTCTATAACAAGCCTAAGTCATTTGTAGGCATGTTCATATGTGTGAGGTTCACTAGATTCTGACTGTAATGCGGAGTGGTGACAGTGGTGGGCTGGGTCATCATTACTGATGACCATATACATAACATGAAATGAGTGCAAGAACACTGCACTTCTGTAGTTGTATGGTTGTGACATTTGTGACTTTGTGTTCCAGATAGCAGCCAACCCAGTTATGATTTGGGTAATACTAACAAAATTTGAATCAGTGAACAGTGAAGTTTTATGCCAATGTCCTAGTGTGTTCTTATGTATAATTTCTTTAGATTTTAAATATCTTCGAAATTGTGCCACATAGTTTAGCAAACTGTGTGTTGTAAGCACCACCACCAAAGAAGACTTGTTGTCCACCCACATGCGCCTCACACACCAAACCTCAGAGAGCACAGATGGTAATTGTGTCATCAGTTGCATTAGCAAAGGCTGCTGCCTTCTCTAAACAAGGGCCAAAGAGGAATGAGAGGGTTATTATGCTACCTGTTGGATTGGGACTTGTATATAGATACACACACACACACACACACACACACACACACACACACACCCACACACCCCTACCTATGATTCAACACTATCTTTTCGACAGGATTGCTAAAGAAGCACCATGGTAACTGGAGAGAGAGAGAGAATCATGATTCATTTATTCTTTCAGTGAATTGCAGAGGGTAGTTTGAGTGTTTGTTCAGGTTATGAAAGTGTAGCTGCATTTATCAATACTATTATTACTATTCTGCCTCTTAAACATGATGTGCTGGTGCTGTTGCATATGATGCCAGTGGGCTAAGATATCAGGTCACAGTAATGGCTTTTAGCAATACAATCAGGTCTGAGGAAAAGTGGGTCACTGATTCCCACCACAGCTTTCTGAACAGGCCTGCTGAAGAGAAGGAGAGCAGTGGAGTATTCTCTGCTAGCTCACTATGCCATCTTTTGTGTTGCAGAAGGCTCAGCTGACCCCTCCAAAAAACGGTTGAAGTTATGTTATTTAAAATTCTGAAGAAACAAAAGATGGAAAAGCAAAAGATGCAATGATGCTATATAAATGGTTTCTTTTATCTAGTAATATAAGGGTAGGCATGTTCAGACTGCAGGGACTATGTACATGTCTGCACATGTCTGTGATGTCATGAAGCGTGTTGGAAGAGGAGAGTTGGCAACTGCTGTTGTGCTAGTATCATGGTCTCTCCCATATTTCTTCCTCTTCCACTTAGTGTGCTTGTGTCTATGGCTGTGTGCATTTCCATGGTTGTTTAAAGATGGTGGCTTTATGTGACCTAGACAGATCCTGTTGCACATATACTTGATTTTTGCTCCTATATCTTGACTTCACTTTTTTGTCCTCTCCATTATGTTCTTATTCATCATTCTCTTTCTCTTCCATTTACCATTTAAGTTAGAACCAGCAATGGTTCCATCTTAAACATGTAAATTCTTTGTGATCATACAGTCTTTGATATACTATTGTGTTGTGTGCATTCATAAGTGCCAGAGACTGCAGGGGTCCTTGTTTGCTGTACTGGTATAGTGAGGATTACCATGGCAACCACACTTGTAGTGCAGTGTGAAGTGGAGAGTGAGAGCTCAACAGTGCGTGTGCGTGTATATTTGAGATGGAGGCAGAAGGTGTCAGCTTGTGTGAGATAAAAAAAAGGGGGGGGTATAAAGGTATAAGGTAAAAAATGAAATATGGAAACGGCAAAA
This sequence comes from Electrophorus electricus, assembly GCF_041902795.1. NCBI lineage: Eukaryota > Metazoa > Chordata > Actinopteri > Gymnotiformes > Gymnotidae > Electrophorus > Electrophorus electricus. Next base: position 36,667,648 of record NC_137498.1, on the reverse strand, counting down.
AATAATGAAAATAAACCACTGCTAGACCACTGCAAGGGTGTTAGCCACTCTTATGGAGTTGAAGCCTATTGGAGCTGCCAGATTTGGGGCTTCCTACCAGTTGGGGGGGGGGGGGGGGGGATCTAAAATTTCCTGTTGTTATACTTCCTATGTACATCATCTGAGTATTAATGTATTTGTGTGTTTGTGAATAGAATAGTCACATGGATGATGATGATCCTTAATGATTCGACCCTGTCAAATGGCAATCAGCGAGGCAGTACTGTGGTTCTTTCAGCTACTGTGGCACATGAAGGGTTAACAGCAAGCTGGAAGTGGCGAGCACGAGAGGGGGGGGTGCGTGTACATGCACCGGGCATGCTCTTTACAGCTTGCTGCTCTCTGGGCTAACTTCCTGTGCTATTTCTCTTCTTTACAGGCAGGCTGATTCCGAAAGAGAGAGAGGAACAAACTGGAGCAGCTCACCTCAGCCCTCAGGGACTCACCCAAGGGAAGAGAAGACAGTCGGCAAAGAACAAGCCTGATATTCTGAGCCTGTGGATGTATTGTGTGTCCAGCCTCATTTCTGATTTATTGTATACACTTGCAGCTTCCTTTTTTTTTTCCTGATTTCAGTGAGCTTGTTTTTGAGTCTATAGTACTGCGGGATAATAGATATGTTTACTTAATTGCTAATCAGTCTATGACAGTCTTTTGACTGTTACCAGAAGGAGCCTGTAGGACGGTGAGGGGATTTTTCAGTTTCTCTTTCCCTTCTATCAGACTCATTCTGAAAATTATCTTTGTCTTTTGTTTTACTGCTTGTTCCTTGTACGGTGCAGAAGGAAGTTTATGACTGTATGACTGGAACTATCCACAGCTGTTGATAACTGGAATTTGTTTATTTGAAACTTTTTTTTTTTTTTTTTTTTATCCTAGAGTACTTATACACTCTTAAGGAAGTAGGCTTTGTTGGTCTGACCTCAACAATAAGAGACCATTAGAATCTACCTTTTTAGAATTTGTCCCAACCCCCATCAGACTAATAAGGATAAAAGCTAAGGGACTCTCTTAGGCCATCCCTGTGCAATGGGATCAGAAAAAGACTCTGAATCGCCCCATTCTTCTGTCAGTGGCATTGCCAATCCTAAATGTCGTGGACCAGGCAAGAAGCAGGGCAGAATCTCCTTCTCCAGCCTCTTCCACAGTAAACGGGGCTCCAGGGGAAGCAAGACCAGCGTTGGCACACCATTAGCCCAGCAACTTCACCAGCAGCAGCAACAGCAGCAGCTCCTGCAGCCTCCCACACCCACAGCCACCTCCCCAGACGCCCCCACCGCCGACCCAGCTGAGCCTGCTTCGCCCGTCGGGCCGGAGCTACTTGAATGCCCGCTGTGCCTGGTGCAGCAGCCACGGGAGCAGCTGGCAGAGCTGCAGGGCTGCAGCCACCGCTCGTGCCTGTGCTGCCTGCGCCAGTACCTGCGCATCGAGATCACGGAGAGCCGCGTTCAACTCAGTTGCCCCGAGTGCGCCGAGAGGCTGGCTCCCAGGCAGGTGGCACTCATCCTGGACGATGCCGCCCTGCTAGAGAAGTACGAGGAGTTCCTGCTTAGGCGCTGCCTCGCCTCAGACCCCGATTGTCGGTGGTGCCCTGCCCCAGATTGCGGGTGAGTCTGTCAGGGTATTCTTTAACACACTGAAAGGTGCATACCCGACGTTGAATTGCTGCAGATGTTGAATGGAAGCTAAGACTTACCAGTTATTTTGATCCTGTGGTCTCCTATCAGCTTTGGCTATTAGTAATGTTACCAAGTATTGACTGAAGTATTCCTTTGATATTCTTGCTTATGTCTTTTCACATAACTCATATTTAGATTCAAAAGGTTTGATACGGAGGAGCCCTGCATCTGTTCCTACTTTAACAAGTGTAGGAGGCATCTGAAAGGTCATAGAGAGAACACAAGCTGCTCTGCTTGTGGGAAGCTTCAGTCAGTAGATGTGTCATTTAGAGAGAGCATGTTTACTGTGCAGAACCTTGTGGTATATAGGAGATTTGTCAAACACTGGTGGGTTGATGACCCACATACCAGGGGCATGTCTGCGTCTTTGAGTCAACACCACTCCTTTTCAAGCCCACAGTTGTCACAAGAAACAGCAGTTTTCAGAGAACAACCTTTTCTAGAGGGAAAAAGAGTTGCCGTTTTGGTGGCAGTGTTAATGGGTGGTTTCTGTGGCACTTTGTGTTGTTCCCCATGCCACAAGTGTCGTTAATATGTGATTGGCTTTTTTCATGCTGCATCTTTGGTCATATGTGTTAGAAGAATGGGTGTGAAGCCGAGTAACGTTACATATGTAAGGTATGCAGCAGCATGGATTAGGCTCACAATTCTTTTAACTGTTGCACTGGATTCATTAGAGATTCACAGCATCCTACTCCCATCCGGTCTGTTTTTTTTTTTTTTTTTCCTCTCTCTCTCTCCCACACACATACATTTTTCCTTTCTGTCAGTTTCCTTCCACAGAGGAGTCGTACTCTCCATATTTTCAGCTTCTTAACACAGTCCTAGTTTGACTGAAAGAAGAAAACCAATCCAGGAAGGAAACAGTTTGATTCTCTCCCCTTGCTGTCAGTTGCTATGGTGACTGGGATGCTGCGCTGAACAAGTGTTGCTATGGGTAACGGGGATGTGATTTAATTAAAGCGGTCATTACCTCCTTGCTGGACGGTGTGCATGCTGCTGCATCGTGTGTGTTTGAATGAATTATGGATTCTCTTCACACACTTGGTCTACTGAGCCAGTATGAGCATGCTGAACAGTCACCTTTCATAAAGAGGGAGTGTCAGTTTTAGATGTCTCAGGATCATGTCTGACTTAGGTTTTATTATGCCGTTTTGCAAGTGTTGCCAAATTAACTGTAACCCTGCAATCATAACTTTTTTTTTTTTGTTCCCCTTCCTTTAACAACTTCATGCTATTGTTTGTGGTAACGTGTCACAACAAGTCCGTTAGATTAGAAATGCTGTCTTTCAGAGAGATGGTCTGGCTGCCATATTGCCTTTCTGCAACAAAAAAATTGTAGTGAGCTGATTGCTCACATAATGTAGGCCAAGAGACAGATAAATGCAGCTTGAGCAAGGTATATAGATTTTTACAGTTGATTTTGGGTTTCTAGCTATGCTGTTTACTCATCAAATTTTTAAATCTTCAAATATGTAATGATGTGCTATATTGTAATCTCTTGGAAAGGTCTGTTGATCATGTTTGGCCCTTCTCCTGGCAGGTTTGCAGTCATCGCCTCAGGTTGTGCCAGCTGCCCCAGGCTGGTATGTGGCAGGGAAGGGTGTGGAGCCGAGTTCTGCTACCACTGCAAGCAGCCCTGGCACCCCAACCAGACATGTGATTCAGCCCGGCAGCAGAGGGCACTGTCCCTGAGAACTCACAGCACCCACTCGCCCAGTTACACGGCAGAGCAGGGGCCCAGTGAGTACACCGCTGCCTCCTTCTCTTCCTTCTCTGTCTCGGCCTCTCTTTCTTTCACAGCCTGGTCCTGGTCCCCAAGACTGACCTGAAAGCTGAACAAATCATATAAAATAAACCCAAAATGTTATGGTACTCCTATATTAACTGTGTAACACCAATGTATTTACTCTTTTTATATATATATATATATATGTATGTATGTATGTATGTGTATTTATTTATTATTCTTATTTATTTTATTTATTTATTTTTCCTGGTAAAAAATAATTTTGACTGCTCCAGATTTGACCATAGATTCTAGATTGTCAAGTGAAACACTGGTTCAACCCCAACCCCACACTGGCCTTTTTTATATTAAGAAACAAATGTCTAGTGAAATGGCCTCTGCTGATTGCATTTCCTGTTACATCACCTGACATTCAAAAAGCACCTGCTCAGCATGCTGTATTTTAAAAAGCACTCTGGGTGCTTCTGCTTAATTTAAACCCAAATCTGATAATCCCCACCCAGCTGATGACATCAAGCCCTGTCCACGATGTGGCGCCTACATCATCAAGATGAATGACGGCAGCTGTAATCACATGACCTGTGCAGTGTGTGGCTGTGAGTTCTGCTGGCTGTGTATGAAAGAAATCTCCGACCTGCACTACCTCAGGTATGCTCAGATTAAAAAGCCTGCCTGTGCCGTCTAGTCAAGCGCACCACCATCTGTTCAGCGCCTCCCTCAGGGCACCTGGGAATGGCACCCCATGTCTGCCTGCCTCATTCTGTGCTGTTCATCTCAGTCCATCAGGTTGTACTTTCTGGGGGAAAAAGCCATGGAGTCGTAAGAAGAAGATTCTGTGGCAGCTGGGCACTTTGATTGGTGCCCCAGTGGGCATCACCCTGATTGCTGGCATCGCAGTGCCTGCCATGGTTATTGGCATCCCTGTTTACGTAGGCCGCAAGGTGAGTTTCTGAGTCATTTGTGCTGATATGCTGGTGCTGTGACTGACTAACTTCTTGTGGGTTTCTGGGAAATTCAATATGGTTTCATAAAGAAACTACATTTGAATAAAAATGTACTTTGTTATTGACATGGCTGGAAGTTTCCTGCACTTCATTTTCTGTGCACATTTTGGTTCATGTGTTTTGATTACTTTTGATCCTATCACATAATATTTATGTATTTATGATACTCTTTCAGTGCAGTGCTGTTTAACAGGGTTGAGCAGAGTTTAACAGGTTTTTCTTTGCTTTGTGTTTCGCTTGAGAGACTTTCAGGGCCTTACTATACCAAGGTTTGCAGGTTCAGGGACATCGAGGATGTTTTTTTTTTATATATATATTTTGAGATCAATAAAATGCCAAAACCAGGAAGTCTTGCTTATGCTTCTATGTGCTTTATGAAAGCAGAAAATAATTGACAGGGAGGGAAGACCAATTCCTTGTAGCGAAGTTTCCTGATTGGTTATTACAGTCAGACTATGCTGAAGTTTCCAGACTCCAGGACTAAATAGTCTTGTTTGTTTGTTTGTCAGCAAATATTTTAGTGATGGCTACTATTTGAAAAGACAGGCTAAGCTAAAGTGTTCTTAAATACCATCAGTTTTAAAACTGTAAAATCTGCTGCACTACCAAGGCCAAAAAAAAGGAAACCTGAATTCCCAGGAAGCACATGTACTATACTGATATTGATTAAATATGTAGGGCACTCTGAATAAGGGCATCTGCTAAATGCTGTAAATGTCTTGTGTGAAGTGTTTGTGTTTTTCATTGTCAGCGTAAATGCAACCAAAATCTCCAGACTGTTACAGCGGTAACTTGATGAAAAATACCAGAAGCATACATATGCTTGTTTGATGCTAAGATTACTCTGATGTCTGGTGCAGATATATGCCCACTATGAGGGAAAGAAAACAACACTGCAGCATAGGAGAAATCTTGCCATCACAGGGGGTGTGGCCCTGTCCATCGTTACTGCCCCAGTCCTTGCAGCAGTCAGTGTGGGTAGGTTATCTTATGGAGAAAAAAACACTATAAACAGAAATTTACTGGAAGAAATGTCAACATTTAACAAGGTTATATTTCTGTTCAGATTTATCTGCTTTTTTAAAAAAAATACACAGTAAGGCTTGTGATACAGCTTTTAGTGGGACCTTGTTATATAGATGTATCCTGTTGGCCTGCCAGGTATTGGTGTGCCCATCATGTTGGCATATGTGTACGGGGTGGTGCCCATCTCACTGTGCCGTGGTGGGGGCTGTGGTGTCAGTCGAGGGAAGGGCCGAGGTGTCAGGATTGACTTTGATGAGGATGATGGACCTATTACAGGTGAGTGGTGTCAAAGTTTTTCTGACAGCATACTATTTCCTACATGAGAGAATTTATTTTGCTTAACAGATAATGGTCATTTACAGCTGTACAATTTTATTTTCCTCCTGTAGTTGCTGATGCATGGAGAGCACTGAAGTCCCCCAGTCTTGGTGAAAGCAGCCTGGAGGGAGGGGCCAGTGGCCTCAGCACCACCTCCCCAAGTGAAGGCTTGTCCGTGGCCCCTGGAGTCCTGGGGGACGCCCCCCACTTTAACACACTGGCAGGAGGAGCTCTTGGTGCTAGAACAGGGAAATACAGCAGGTATGACAAGCAGTCTGGATGCTAAAAATATTAGGAATAAAAGATTTGCATTTATTTCAAAGGGTTCATGCGAGTTAAACCAAAGAGCTTTCCGGTCATCGTCTGTCAGGATGTTGTAGCTTAACTGTGTCGATGTTGCAGGCTAGAGGTTCAAGCAGCTGAACTTGGAAAGGAGGGTGTACGGAGAGAGACCGGGAGCTTGGGGGCAGCCAGCGACTGTGCGAGCACTCGAGGGATGGCAGGCTCCATCACCTCCTCCTACACCCTGCCCGACAGGTGTGTGTGTGTGGGTGTGTGTGCGTCACCAGTGCACTCAGATCCACCCGTTTTGTTTGTTTTTTTTGTTTTTTTGCATCTTGCTTTAGTACATTGTCATACTTGGACTCCCCTCCCTACATACACACTTTTTCACCTCTGCTTTCTTCCCTGTGTAACTCCTGTGTTCTATGGAATGTGTTTCAGGGAAGGCACAAACCTGGAAATTCAAGTGGACATTGAAACCAAGCCCAGCCATCTGTGTCTAACTAGTGAAGAGGATCTGGCGCCCCCCGTCACTGCCATGGCACCTGGCTCAGGGGAGGAGCCTCAGGACTGCAGCTCTCACAGAGGTGGGGTTTTATCCGGCTCATCTCTGGGCCTGTCTCCAGGGGGATCACTTAGGGAGGGGCTTCGTGATGTCACCCTGGCTCAGCCGGAGAGCATCCGCAGTGACCTGGAGATGTCTGACACACAGTCAGACGACATTGCAGAGCTCACGTCGGATGATTGTGACTCCCCTCATCCTAAGTGCTCCCACCCCTCTCACCCACCTCAGCCCACCTGCCGAGCCTTGAACTCCACCGATGGCCTGCACTGTCCCGATAACGTCATCCTTTATGTGTGAGAGATCTGTGAGCTCTCACAATTGCACAGATTGTTTTTGATCATTTATTACTGCTTTTCCTGTTATTTTGCTGCTTTTAAAAAAAAATTATTAAAACACCTTTTCAGGCAACTAGGTGGCATGTGTCTGCCTGACCGTTGTTCTGTGTTCCTGTCTGTCTTGCCTGAAGTACTGAGGAAATACTGTCGGGACTCTACCTCTACAACAATTCATACTGTTAGTTATTCATAGAATTGTTTGTTTACTTATTGGTGCAAAAATGCCTTGGCTATTTAAGTAAAATTTAAAAAAAAAAAGAAAATGTTAGTACCTATGGATTATCATTGCCACAAAAATTCCTGTGTGAAAGGTTGAGTGGAGAAAAATTAATGTAAAAAAAAAAAACATTTAATAAAATATCACCAAGCAGACAACGAAAGTATGTGGGTGCCTGTGGGCTGGGGTTTAGATGGAGTATAATGTTTTCTATGTATGTTGGAGTGTGTATTTTTATTTATAACTAATCAACCTGAAAATTGTTTGATTTTCTGTATGCATGTGTATGCATGACCTACACCTGTATGTGAGGACACAAGCATAGTATACAGTGGTTGCACTGACCAAGTTTCCTAGTTTGCACAGTAGTAAGGTGTACATGGACCTGCACAGAGACTGGAGTACAGTGAAGGAGGGGAGTCAATGGCATAAGGAAGTGATCACTTTACATGCAGAAAGTTCCATCGAAATTACTGTCTTCCTGACTTTCCTGAGAGAGAGAGAGAGAGAGAGAGAGAGAGAGAGAGAGAGAGAGAGCGAAAGAATATAAATATGAATCAATATCAATATCAATACTAGGGCATGAAATCAGATGCTCTTTGTTTTGTAACACAGCCCTGTATTATGGATTCACTGCAGTGTGTCTGGGTTTATGCATTGCTAAGTAATAGACTGAGTTGTATGAATGAGGATTGTGCACTTTATCACAGTATTTGTCATTGTTCTTCAAGGACATCTCTCTCCTCTCTCTGTGTTATGTATATGCTTGTGCTTACCATCCATATCTTTATTGGATGATGAAACTTTTAATTATATCCCTCTTGGATAACAAAGCATTTGGGTATATAGCATACATTTTGTTATGTCTTAGTGGATGTGATGGAATACTGAAAATCCTTTTATGCTTTTTGGATCTCAGAAGCTGCATTTTTTTTTTGTTGTTGTTGTTGTTGTCTGTTTCCTCTCAGTTGTATTTTAATCCCTTGTAATATTAATAATGGAAAGTATTGTGTGATAATAAAAACTGAGCATCTTTTAAGATATCCACCTTGAAAATATGATCCAGTGAAGTATTTATTCTCTTGTGAGGCAATGAACTTACCACGACTAAGAAAATGCTTAAAGTAGATAATAAACATAACTAAATTAATACTGACATGGCAAGCAGTATGGAAGTCAAACATCTGCAATCTTGTGCCGTTTTGTTTAGCCAGGACGGTGATCCTTGTCAAAGCTAGTTTCACTAGAATAAACATTTGTCTGTGGCAACAGTTTATGTATTCTTTGATTAAAAAAAATAAAATAAATCTGTGATACCTTTCTGCAGATATATGTAGTCATGTATCCTGGCCCTAAACTGAATACAATTCGACATCTGGGCTGTAATTCAGTCAGGCTTTAATATATGAGGAAGTTAACGTTCGAACGTCTTCAAAACAAAGCTGAAACTAAGAAAAATTACAACGTGACAAATGTGTTATATATTTATTTATTTATATATATTTACATATAAATATATATATATAAATATATTTTTATATATATTTTTATAAATATATTTATTATATATATATAAATATATTTATTATATATATATATAAATATATATATATATATATATAAATATATTTATATATATATATAAAAATATATTTACATATAAATATATTTATTATATATAAATATATTTATATTTATATATATATATAAATTTATATAAATATAAATATATATATATATATATATAAATATATTTATATATATATATAAAAATATATTTACATATAAATATATTTATTATATATAAATATATTTATATTTATATATATATATAAATTTATATAAATATATTTATATATATATATAAATTTATATAAATATATTTATATATATATATATAAATATATATAAATATATTTTTATATATATATAAATATATTTATATTTATATAAATATATTTATAGATTTATTTATATATATTATATATATATATAAATAAATATATATATATATATATAATATATATATAAAAATATATTTATATATATATAATTATATTATATATATAAATAAATATATAAATATATTTACATATATATAAATATTTATATGTATATATATATTTATATATATATTTTTTTATATATATAAACATATATTAAAAAATTATATATATATATATATTTATATGTATATATATATAAACATATATTAAAAATTTATATATATATATATATATATATATATATATATATATATATATATATATATATATAAACATATATTAAAAAATTATATAAATATAAAATTACACACACACACAAGGGGGTAGGTGGGGTGGTCAGCAATTTCAGTTACCAAATTTGAAGCAATGTTACTCATCATGGTAAAATATTTATTTCATTTAAATCAGCTTATGTGCAAGCTTGTGAAATGTATTATTCAGTTCAAATTTACTTGTATAGTACTTTCCATAACCGGTGTCATCACAAACCAGCTATACTGACATCAGAGTCCAATTACAAGGCAATGTTAGTAAAGAAAAAAACTCCCTTCAGATCATGAAGAAACCTTGAGAGCAACCAAGACTCAACTGTATCCCATCCTCTGGTAGACACCAGATATCACAAGCAATGGGAGATAGGAGCCAATTTAAGAAAAGATGGGAGCATAGAGTAAGTAGTAATATATTAGGAAAAATAGATATGTAGCAAGCTTAGTCATTAAACAGAAGTCATAAGTTTAATCAGAAGAGACCACTGAGTAATGTGTGAGCATCTAGTAATGTGAGGTCACTTAAAAAGAGTGACAAGGAGAATCAAGTCAATCATGGCTATGTAAGGGGGTGAAACTGCTGTAGTTGGTGTGCGCAGAGGGGACAGTCACCAAACCAGACAGAATAAAGATGTTACTGATCTAATTAATAAATTCTCCAGCCCAGGCTTTCAGGCTCTTCAGCAGGGTGAGTGAGCATACAGGTGAGGCCTTTGTTTTCAAGCACAGCAGGAGTGTCTCTGACATGCAGGTGACTCCACTGTGGTAGGGACTAACCTGACCAAGAACACACATGTGAAGAGCACACTGAATGGGAGACAAACAGAAAAACAACTGAGGGCATACTAAACAAACATTCTTTAAAAAAAAAATCCAGTGTACTTTTTCTGAGTTATAAAACATAACAGACAAGCCAAATGGACTAGAATGAATGGGGAAAGGACATGTTATATAGATTCTCTCAACAAACGTCACAAGGCCTGTGCCAATAATTTAAGATGATTAAATATGACAATTACAATTACGATTTTTTCCCCCTCTTAAAATCTGTATAGTTTTTAAAGAACTAGTATTTCTTACTAGCCATTTTCTAAGATGGGAATACCCCGTAACTCCCATTTGGAGACAGACACTGCTCAAACTTGAACAAATAACCAAATAAACTCAGCAGCTTTGAGACGGGGGTCTCGACTGCTCAGTGCTAGACTTTGAGCAAGGACACAAGTGTACAAAACAGCGCTATTGGTCTTGGGAGTATCCCTGTTGTCCATATTCGCTGTTTGGCATCCCTCTTGAGTTTGCTACAATAAGCCCTTCCACTTTCATTCAGTTTTAACCAGAACAAAAGTCTGAAGTCATCAGTTGCAACGACACTACCAACCCGCACCTCTGATAGCTAGCTAGGCAACAAGCACGGCACAAACGTGCATTTGTTCCTCCAATATAAACTTGCTTTCAGTCTAGCACTAGAAGCAACTCATTACTGGTCAACTACAGCTACCTTTGGGTGAGCTCTGTTTTGCAGTCAATTATCAGTTAGCTAGTTGTCTCTGGTTAGTATTTTACCAGTTTAACGGACTCGGCGATTAACTCCTTTAAAATGGCCCATACCTCCTTAATGTGGAATTAAGTACATCAGGTCCAGGATTGTCTGTTAATAGTAGTCGAGTGCAGTCATTAAGTGTCCGTCGACCAAGTAAAATGAAGTTCCTCCTCGCCATCTTCCAGCTGTAGAAAATGTTGCCAACTAGTTAGACAAGTGCCCATTTAAAGTACGATGTCCTAAGTATCTATCCATGGTCACTACTGCCAGGTCTACTAAACTTCTAGCCAGCTAGCTAACCTAGCTAGCTAGTAAGTGTATGAATAAATCAATTATTTAGTGAATTAACACATATGTAAATCCCCAAAATAAACAAACCTGAGCAATGGTTCTTCAGCCGATTAAGATCTGTAGTGAATTGTTCTGGTCTGACCTTGTTCGTGAGTGAGTGGGTGAAGAAAGTTCAAGTCTTGGCTGTCAAACCTATTAGGTGGAGCTCATTATCATACTATAAAACGGCGTTTTAAACGCTGTTGTAAGCATGCCAAAACGGCGTTTTGGAGTACTTAAAGCGGTGCTTTTCGCTGCGTTTCAACTGACATATAAACGCCGTAAAATACTGCGTTTTGGAGTATAACGGCGTAAAACGCGTTTCGTTTGAGGTGAATTTTGATCACTTTGGCTTTCCATATTAGGGCCCCCTGCTGTCGCGATGTACGGTTCACGCGAGAACATTTTTACAGCAACGTCGCAAAACTACATTGTGAAAAAGTGATTTACGGTAAGCCGTCAGTGAACTGGGAAAGGTTAAAGTGAATCCGAACAGCAAGGTATGTTTTTAAATATTAGACTATTAACGCTACATAATAAATAGAGATCGTTTCTACGTTGTTATACATATATGCATGTTTTGATAAGTCTAAACTCCTTTATTTCTATAATGGTCTCGTTTGAATATTCATTAGCTAGCTAGCTAGCTAGCTTGCTCGCTCGTTCTGCCTGTTTACCTTTTGTGGTTTAGATACACTACGTTATCTAGCTAACTAGTTAAGAGTAAATACATTTTTAGCGAGCGATGCATATATTTGCTGTTGCAAAGATCATTTTCACCATTCATTAGTCTGTACTAGCTAGTTTGGTCCTGATCGTCAGTAATTATAGTTAACTAGCTAGAAATAGCTAACCTAGAACTTGTGTGAACGTAGTTGGATGGATTAGGTTTAAGAAGTTCCTAAAATGGCTAGCTCGAGTTTAATTTACCCACATTCACCATCCAGTTTATTAGAAACACGTAGCTACCTTGCACTCAAGTTCATCTTTGCACTCAAATTGCATTGCACTCAAGTTCACCTCTCCACCAAGTTCATCACTGGTCAGTTTCTGATCGGAGAACCACTGCTGACTGCGTATTATTTCAGAATAGGTGGCACACAATTCTCACTGCAACAGTGACATAGTAGTAGTATGATGCCTGTGGGTGCACTGATATGTGTGAATTGGGCACAGTTGGAGATTCTACATGTGCCACTGCTGTTGAGACATTTGCCACCCAGGTACATCCAGCCAGCAGAAGAGTAACACAAATTAGTTATGGAATCAGACATGATATAGTGGTGAGTATTATATAATGGGCAGCTTTCCACATTTCAGCCAGCCTGGAATTTGTTCCATTATGCCTGGCATGTTAAGTACAACCTTGGGTGAGGTTGGGGATAGGGCAGCAATGTGGTTTTCAGACTAGTTCTTAGCTCCATTGCAATTATTAAATACTTATACATTGGTGCAAAAAACACTTCATAGTAGAAATAAATACTATTGAAATATCAGCTTCCTAATTAACAATATTTGTATGTATTCCACAGAACTATGCCGTTCATTGACCTTCAGTCAAAGCTGGGCATCAATTTGGACCGCTGGCTCCTGAACCAGAGCAGTGGGCAGCCATATAAACAAGCTGCGCGCTGCCATGCCTTTGAGAAGGAGTGGATAGAGTGTGCACATGGGATTGGCCAGCTACGTGCTAAAAATGAATGCAAACTGGAGTTAGAAGATTTCTATGAATGCATGCACCGACAAAAGACGGTAAATACACTTTAAATAGTTAAGGATCTGGAGCAGGGCTTGTTTTAAATGCTGAGTTTTAAGATGACATTTAAATTCAACTTCCATAATTTTTATTCCCTTTAGGATGTAATTTGTTTAGATAACTTTGTTTGTAGACTGTACCATATCGATGCTGTCTTTGCTGTGTCTTCTTAGTACCAGCGCTTGCTTGAAATTCAGAAGCAGAGGGACAAGATGATTAAAGAGGGATCCTACACACCACTTCCGCACCACACTGGCAATAAAAAAGCTTAGCCATGAACCCTATTGTGGCAGATAAAACGATGCCTTTTTTGAGCAGTATGCTAACACTGGTATTATAATCAGTGTGCTTACTAAATTGTTTATTATACTTATTATTGTGAGCATTGCTTCTGTTCTCCTTCTAATATAAATAAATAGTTGATTGAGATCTGTATCATTGTGTTTTTATATACTTTTTTTGGTATATGTAATCAGCCTGGCAAGCAAAGTGCGTTTTATCAGTTCCGTTCCACTATAGTTTCAGTGCTACTGATTTGTAATTTATAATCATATGGTAAGCCATATACTGTGCAGTTGTTAATATGGCAGTTAATTGACAACATGTGTAAGTTACTTTATAAGATCATGGTCAACATTTTGCTCCCTTGCTGAATTTCTTTTGTTGCTGTAAATGTGACTAATGCTAGGCACAGGTTTTTCTTCCAGGAAAGAAGTTGGAAATTGTATCAAAGCCTTCAATTTACTTTTTTCAGTTAACATCCTATGGTGCAACTATATGGTTAGAGTTGCATACATTGACTTGTTTATTTAACCTTAAATAGGAATACAGTATACTCTGAATTATTAAACATTCTCAAGGTACAGCTAACCCAATGAAATATAATTGCATAACCCTTATCAAATATACATGCATTTACTATCATTCTGTTTGATTTACAGTGTGCGTAATCCTTCGAAATGGAAGCTGCTTTTTGCTCACTAGGTGGTGCTAATAAACTACCAATGGCTCACAATGACTAAACGTTTTAATTAAATAACACCTTGATTATAATGATCAGGTTGCAACTTTAAACTGACAAGTTACAATTTTGCTAAACCATTGATTCAATTCACGTTCGATGACTCTCGCTTTCAAAGCACTGATTTAAAAATCTGCTTTAATTATTTAATTTGCACTAATGCATGTAAACGTGTAGTTAGAATATCACCCATAGTCTGAATATCAAGAGGGGCCGAATAATCCGCCCTGTGATTGGGTTTGCATAGTTGCGGTTCACTTTCCGACTATTGTTATCACTTGAATCCATCTCTTTTTTTAAACAGCGAGGAGTTCACACAGTCACAGGGTCCAGTTATAATCTGCAGAGCAGAGACTAGGATGGACGTTTTTGGTTTAAAGATCTCAACCTTCCGTCTGTTGGACTCTACTGAATTCAGATTATCCCTGATTTGCAAAAATCCCTGCGTTCCTGATTAGTTCAAAACCGAGAGTTGAGAAGAATATTCCTTCTGAAAACTTAGCATTCTTCTGTTTGGGGAGGTGAAGATTTTGTGTGAAACATTTCAGTTTAGGAGAAATAAATGCCAATCAAATAGAAATCTAGAACATCTTGAATGATGTGCATAGAGGCAACCTGCTCTCTCTTCATGCTCCACCTAAACCTGAAAAAAGTAGATATCACGCCTTTTGGATACAAGCCCTATTTCGCGTTGGACAATAGTGGTGTGAACTGCTAAGTCAGCCTTTAGAATTAATGTGTCTTGTGATTCCAACACAGTCCATCAACTAGATGTCATCCCTTATTAATGTATATTGCGTGGGGAGGAGAAAGAGGGAAAGCGGTAGTGGAAGCAGACGAATGTGTGAGAGAGGAGGGGGTCCGTGAGAGCGGGAGAGAAGGAGGAATACGAAAGGAGGGGAATAGACAGCCATTATCGAGGCACTCGGTACCCTGTTCTTCCGTAGCCCGGTCGGTGCAAACGGTCGCATACCATTTCACAGACCGTCCGAAGCTGAAGCCGTAAAGCTCCTTGCGCACCGTACACAGCAGGACTGGAATCCGGGGTATAACCGCATCCCTGTTCTTGTTAGACTGTGTGTGGTTCCGGGGTCCACCGTTATCCGGTAAGGAGGTCCAAATGTCGGTCATCCCTCAGAGCTTCTGCATGCCTGAAGCTGTTTCGCCTCTGTCGCTCTCTCTCTTTTTTTTGGCAGGATCTGTCTGCGTGTCTGCGTGTACATTTATTCAGTTTTTCCCTAGACTAACGTTAATGCTCTAATTTGAGGTAATACTGTTCTAAATTAGATGAAGCTAATGAAATTAAAGCGGGCAGTTAATTAAAAGAAACAACTCAAATCTATGACAATTTGGTTGAACTGAAGCGTTTTGCGTTTATTAACAACCGTTATTTCACTGGGGAGCGTTTCTTATGCGCACTAGCATCTGATCTTGGCCGTGAGGAACACGTTCGGCTGTTCGGACAAAGGCTTTACATGAGCTCTCAGACTGATGCTCACTCGCAGACTTCTTCCTCACGTTCACTCCACAATCCAAGCGATTTATGAGCCAGGATTTCTCGTTTGTGTTCTCATGTTTTATACATTTATCATTTTAGCAGCCTCCCTTGTCAACTCTAGTGTCATCTACGACCTTTAAGACGGGGCGTTCCTAAAGACAGATTTTTATCTTTCGATGGTCTATTCTATCCACAGATAGCAATGCATGTTTCCCTGGCAAAAAAGTGCACAGCTAAACAAAAAGGACTCGTTATTCAATGCAGTTCCGTACTTAACCGGTACCTAATAGTCATGTATATGTCCTATAATCAGTAAATTAAATTATACGGAAGCTTTAGTGCGCAAATTGAACAAACCAAGAACACTATCTGTTGAATTCCCGCTGGTTACAATGTTGAGCCTTACGCTCCATGTACCACACCTTACAAAATTATTAGAGTTAGCTAATGGTCGATCATTTCAGTCTAAATATAACATCGTAGCATCGATTAATCCAGTACCTAAAATTATTTTGTGTGGAATGCTTTCTCTGCACTGATAATCCTTGATATTTAGTTTATGTAGTTCACTAGTCTGCTGATTCCAGCTGGGATAGAATGGAAAATAACAAAGCATGTATCCATTCTTTCACCTGCTACATTAACTTTTCTCCAAACCTCTTGTTTGTCACCTGAAAACGCCCATTTTCTGTATCATGCCCTTATATGAAAGGCTGAACATGTCAGCATATGATGTCCAGCACCATCACTGTTTCTTTTCTTGGTATAGAGATCCCTCATTATTGTGAGTTTAAATGTTGTTCATTCAATGAGCACTAATCCCTAGAGTACTTTGTTGCTAGTTTTTTTTTTTTTTTTTTTTTTTTCCATATTATGTCTATGGGGTTCTATTCTCCACTTGTTTCCAGTGAGTGCTAACACTGCAGGGACAGGTATATCATGAGAGCACTACTGTTGCCCTTAGTTGAGGTTTCTGTCCTTTTGAAACTTGTGATAGATGGCATGCCTCTGGCTTTCAAGATCTGTAGGCCAGTGGTGCTGAGGTATGTTGTTTCAAAATGTACTGTGATAGTGCTTGTGGAAAGACCAGCACTATTTAGAAATTCTGAGCCAATTATACTGAGACTTTAAATAAACATGATGACTGTCTGTCAGTGCACGGTGTGCTTTTAACTGCCACAAGCTGTCAGAAGTTGTCATGAAACTGAAACAATCAAATCAAAAACAGTTGTGATTTTTGTACAAACATTTTTTTCTCTCTCACAGCTTTGAAAACCATTTCTAAAAAGCTGTTTTTTCCTTTCACATTGTTCCACGTGAGAATAATGTGATAGTATGGCTTTGAAATGAGTCTATTTATAAATGTTTGCTGCCACAGAAGTGAAACACAAGCAGCCATGAGTCAGGTGGAATGCTAACCTAGCAACCTCCATGCAGAGCTTTCCTTGTGCTCAGTCCTACTCATCAAAACTAAGTACAGAACTGGACATGCACACACAATACATACTCATCTACATTAACATGTGTATTGCACAGTGAACAATAAAAAAAAACATCCATTGTCCCCAATTCAAACTAATACTCAATCTATATCTCTTCACAGAAGTGGTCAGTCAAGGAAGTTGACTCAAGAAAATTATCTCGAAAGAATTAGGTTAGGAGGGCTGTTGTCCAATTTTTTTTATGTATTTCACCAGATGCCATGAGAAGCTTGGACTGAAGTGAATAAAGTCCAAATACTTTGAGGTCATTGGTATTGATCTTTCAGCACACATGGTGCTCAGAGATCTCTAGTCTGGCTCCCATGGGCCTTATTCCTTCTTGCTGATTACAGAGGATATCAGATCACCATTCAGAGCCAGTTAGCTAAAATGCCTGGAATTGATCTGGTCCTGATGTTATATTAATAGTACTGTGATGAAGCTCTTTGAATCACATCTTCTTTTCTGTCCATCACTATTCCCTGATTCTCTGGTGATGGCCTGATGTCTGTCTGTCTCTCATCTTCTCCTTACTCAGACTTTGAGGAATGATTTGCTGATACTCTTTGATCAGTTGACAGTGGAGAATGTCTGGTTCTTTTGTCTCAATACTATAATAGTTAGAGTGCTGGAATTAAGGATGACATGATTACATGAGTTGCAAGTGTCCATGTATTATTTGTTTTTGAGAGATTATGGATGACTGATTATGCCATGTTAAAGTGTGTTCTTTTATAAATTTTTTTTACCCCATTTCTTACTTCTTCTCTGAACTGTTCCCTACCAACCAAGTCCTTATGTTCCCTTGCAGCACCCCGGCGATATGTCTTCCTCCGACGAGGAGAGCTTGAGCGAGCGCTCGTGTGCGAGTGAGCGCTCGCTACGGAGCGAGCGCTCAGGGGGCTCCCTGTCGCCATGTCCCCACACCACCAGTGGCCCTAAGGGGGACACCCTGCCATGGAACCTGTCCAAACACGAGAGGCGCAAGCGGAAGAGCCAGGACTCTGTGCTGGATCCTGCTGAGAGGGCCGTAGTGCGGGTGGCAGGTAGGAGCTGGCACTGAGGGGCACATCGTGTGACAGAGTGACAGGTCGATTCAGGTTCATGATGGAGTGACAGAATAGGATTGCACTAAAAGAGGTAGATGAGAAATTCATAGCCGCTTATCAGTCAAATCATATGTGTAGGGGGACAACAGGGAAAAGGACAAAACCCTTTGATTCTGGGTCTTCTAGAACTAAGCCCGGAGAAAACATGTAGGGCATGCCATGTAATGTAACAGTAGGAGGCATACATATTGTACAGCCACTGACTGAAGTAAGATCAAATAAGGTGTGATGTTTTAGTTTTTTAAGTGTTTATTCTTTGAGATAATGTCTGCGGTACAGTTTTATTGTGTGTGCAGCTGTGTGAAATGTCTGGGCACTGTGGGAGACAAGAGTGGGGGGATGAGCTGTTCTCAGACTATTTTCTCTTTCATTGATTTGCTAGTTGAGTTACTATTCCTGTTTGTTTCATGTTAATAAACTGTATGTGTTATGCAATACTCACATATGAGATGAAGTGATGAACTGTGTTGTCCACCCAGTGAACAAATGCAGGAAGGTAATGCTAAGAGAGTACGTTATTGTAGCCTTGAGCCTGGTGATCTAGTTGAAGAGGAGTGTGGCGAGTGAGGCCAAACATTAGTCACAGCTAACAAGTAAAAACAGATTTCCGGAGATTCATTGCACATTTTAACTGCTCTGTGCACTGAAACCCTCTTCAGTTTGTTTTCCACATGTCTTCCATATGTTCATTCTGTATGAGAGCCAATTTGCACATGTTGAGTTTTATCATTAATACTATCTTTTCTGACTTCATCATGACAAAAACATCCCAGTGTAAACGCTGTTACTCTGTCACTTATCATTTATTCAAATCCTTTCATTGGAATAGGAAATGCAGTAATAATTGTGGGAAAGTGATACATGCAAGGTTTGAGTTGGAAATTGATGACCATGCAGAATAAGCTGCAAATGTGTTCATCTTCATTAGCATCCCAGACAAGAGTGTTTGCAAGCAATTGGGGTATCCAGGGGCCTGCCTACATCTATTTTGATTTATTTTATTTTTTTCAGGCAACTCAAAGGGCTACTCAGCTTGGCTCCCTCCTTTCCCATGTTGCCATGGGGACCTGCACACTCTTCCAGTCCCCTAGTTTCCATGGCTATGAAGGGGAAGGAAACACAGTGGGAAGCAGACAGGGCAAAAGGCCCAAAACAAATAGTGAAATGCAGAGAGGGAGAGCATTTGAATTTTAATTTAAGCTTGAGAAAAGAAGGAGCAGTTGTGAGAGGCAGAGACAGGAGTGGGGTCGAGTGAAATAAAAAAATAAGAAAATAGTGAGAGGATAAAGCATGAGACATTGAAGGGGCTGAGAACAAGGCCAAGGTTCAAAGTGGGGAAGATGAAGTGAAGAGTAATGATGACATATTCAAAGAGTCAGGGATAGAGAGAGCACGAGCAAGGATGAATAGATAGATGGCTTGAGAAAAGTGAAGAGAGTGCAAACATATCAGTAATCAAGTTCATTTATGTCAGTTTTTTACAACCCACGGACTTCATACAACAGTACTGACATTGACTGATTAGTGTTAGTTAGAGCTTGTCTGTTACAGAATTTGCTTCAAGTCTAACCTATTGCTGAATTCAACTAAATTTGGAAAATTAATACATTAAAGGTAGAAATCTGGGTGACAGCATCTGTGCGTTGCTACTTTATAGCCATGCGTAAATATGAGAAACAAACAAGGACATCACTCTGATGATGTTTCACTGCTGCCTGCCAACCAGGCCAAGTCATAGCTGCTTGAAAGAGAGTGAGAGCAATATGGCTATGGCTTTCCAATGAGTTAAGCTGCTTTTAGCCACAAAGGGAAATCACTACTCTTTAAATACACTGAAAATAACATATTATCCTCTCACACAAAGCTGGATCAGAACTGTGGTGGATTTTTATCCAGACCAATTTATCCCTTATTAAAAGAAAAAACTCAATGACTGTTCCAAGAAAAGCCAATCTGGGTTTATTTACTATAATTTCCTAACCATTACAACCAATATTATATATTGATAAATGGAATTACACAGTCATTTTAGCTGGCATAAAATCCAAAGAATGAAGACACAGTTAGCATTACACTGAGCTTGAAGGGCATTAACAGTAGAATGGGGTGGGGGGTGGGGGGTGTTGGATCTGACTCACCAATTCTTGTTTTGTTAAATTACAGTCCACTTAGACCACTCTCGAGCTGTCGCATAGAATGCGTCTCTGCCTGGTGGTTGTAGAGAGACAGAGCTGGAAGTAAAATCCGCAGACAAACCATGCAGCCCTCATGTTACAGTGTCGAAACGTGAGATATATGGCTGTATATGGTGCAGTACTTAGGGGTGACTTTCATATAAATTTGTTGCATTGCTGCACTTGCAATAACTGCATCACACCCTCTGACACCACTTCAGTGACTCTGCCACTCAGTTTTCCTTTGAGGATTCCTGCCAAGCTGACCCCGCAGCCTTTTTAAGTCCTCATTTGTGTCTATGAATTTCTACTGTCTGCCTTCTTTCCGGCCAGTGAAATGGATGCAGTATTGGGTTTACAAACAGAGGATTGACTAACTCAGTCTGTAGCTCACTCTTTTCAGTGGCCTTGGATGCCGGTTTTGGGCTGCTGTTTTGTTGCATTATGAAACACACTCTGATCACTGAGCACCCGAGATGTTTCTGAACATCTGTCTATTTTGTCTTTTTGCAACTGGCACCATTGTTAAAGTTATCAGCAAAGATGATTAAGCTTCACATATACCAAAAACTCTGTAAGCTCACCTGTCCAGTCATGTGCCATTGAGCATAGTTGTTATGAAGGCAAACAAGGTCTTCTGTGTTGGTGACAACTTTGCATCTTGTGCTACAGCCTTTGCAATCTTGCTATTGGACTCTTCTCTTTTAGATATGTTCTCCCTTCGTTTTATCAGCCGTAGTGATTTCTGTAGGAGTAGGCTGGAGGGCTTTTCACAGCTGTGAAATGTTTTGGCCTTGGCCATAGTTGTTTCCCTTGTGTGACCTAGTTACTGACTGCAGTTACTGAACTCAGGAGTCTTATTACTCCAAAATGATAAATCATATATTGAGAAATACCCAGTACATCCTGCTATCAAATCTTACCAAAGTCCATATCCTACATTATCCTTTTATTTTATAATTTTCCTGAATGTCCGCTTACAGTTTTTGTGTGACTTTATATTCCAGAAACATAATTCACTTTTACATGGCATTGTCAACATGTAATGGTCATTACATGAGCAATTAGAATTCAATAGGCATCTTTAAGATGGAGAGAAGATAAATGGGCTCTGTTCTGATTGGATGCCCTATTTTGTGCCTCTTTTATAAATCACTCAGTGCTGAAAATGCCTGAGAACTGTGAGAAATGTTAGTGGTTGGGGCTAAATGCTGTAGGCTGAATAGGTGGAGATATGTAAATGAGTTTGTTCTGTGACATCAGAAAAACATTTATTTCAAAATTGGCAGTTGCAGCTTAGGCTATGTTCTCATTACCAACGTGACATGACTGAAATTCTTTTTTTTTTTTTGCCTTAAAGTGACACTGATTTTGTCCTTAATTTGAACTTGATTTTTTTTTCACGGCTATGTGGACACACAGATCGTATCTTTTCAAATCAGATGAGTCACTTTTGTATATGGTCCTAGATCAGATATGACCCATCAAAACAGGCAAATCTTATCTAATCAAAAAATAGGAATTGAACGATGTGGCTTGTAATGTTAATGTCGCATTAGATTCTACATATGGACTGTATGGACTTGGGGAGTGAAGGTTGTGTTTTAAAAGATTAAACAATATCTGCATATTACTTCAATTTTGTTTATTTCAATAAAATGAGGAAAATTCTGTTTTTCACAATAGAGGCTCTTTAATTTAAACTACTTTAGGCATCAGTTCACTTGGGTGGCCAATACCTCAAATGATTTGCTGTCATCTAATAATTCTGTGGCTTTATGACTAATCTCCGCCTTTTACAAGTATTGTCTGCTGACATGATATAAGATCACGGGCAACCATGTTTCTGTGCACAAACCTTACCTGCGCATTCATGGACAACACGAGTTAACTCTTCTTGACCATTGGGTGACAGGCTCTGCGTTGTTCCAGAGAACAAAGGCTGTCTGTTAGAATGGGACACGTCACGATAAAGTGGGAAGTGGACGGTTCCTTTGCACCGCTCTTGTTTTGCCGACAAGGGGCGACAGAGCCCAAGAATAAAACAGTGTCGTCGTCAACTATGTCATTCAGTCTCTGGCCCTGCCATAAATTTCCTGAGCTAGATGTGTCTGGCGTGGCTGGAAAGGAGGGATTGATGACAGCCACTGCGGGAAGAATAGAGAAACCTGAGCCCCATTTGCACGAGGGGGAGAGAGGGAGGGGTAGTAGAGGGAGGCTGGAAGTCGCAGCCACAAACTGTGCCTGTAATAGAAGCGGCCATTATATTGAACTGCATGGGTCGGAAAAACGCAGAAGACAGAGCGAGTGCCGGCATATCAAGAACGCGCCGACAAAGGAATATAAGACCCGGTGTCGAGATACAATTACGCTGTGGCCTCGCCTCTGATTTCGGAAGGCACCAAGCGGCCAGCCCACAGCGACCGCCCTCCCAAAGCAAAGGCGCACTTCAGAATCGCCTCTAATAAACGCTCATAATCCATTCGCCGGGTGGGACGTGGAAGAAAGGACTTTTAATACGACAAACGCTGCGGCGTAGGTTGTCGCATAAAATATGGATTTATATAACACCACGTTCATACGAGGGTTTTTGACAAACATGTATTCAGTGATCGTGAGCATGTAATTTGGAGCCTAATCGTTACCTTTAGTACAGTAAGAAATCACCGTTCAAAAGTAGAAGTAGCCTAACCTTAAGTTAATTAACAAGCGTTTAAATAAAGAAAACATCTAGACTCGTCAATAGGTTTTAATACAATAATTTTCCAATGTGGATGAAACTACATCTACAGTGGATTTAAACCGAAGCCGGATTTGACAGCTGTTCCCGAAGACCCGGATCCACCATCCTGGATTACTGTAGTCGCGGACCCTGGAGACACCGACACCATGGCTGGCTTCACACCGGGTCTACTGCCGACGAATCATTCTCAAGAGAAGGAGTTTGCTAAAGCGTATGAGGATGTGCTGGAGAGATACAAAGGTAAACCTATATCAGAAAAAAAAAACAACTAGACATGTGATTGTGGTAGACGACGTAGTGCCAGTCCGGATCGGTTAGATTTAAGGGGGCAGGCTGCGCCTTTTCTGTAGGACACAAGGCTACATACAGCTAGCGTTTGTTTACATGCTTTCAGTTTGCAGTAATAATACAATCGGAATATTTTCATCCAAGATTAACTGTTCACCTGTAATTAATTGTAGCACCGAATTTAGCAACTTAGTTAAACTAATTTCATTAATATGAAGCGCATATCAAAACTGGAAGATAATTTATTGTTGAATGCGTGTAGAACGTCTTATAGGATCCCTTAAATCCTTAATGGATTATTTCTTGTTTCGTCAGGATTCAGTGGAGGTCTGTCGAGCCCAGGCCACTAACAGTAGCACTTTAAAAAAATTAATGCCTTCACTGAAATTTGCCTTGATGGACGCAGTGAGGGAGAGAGTGAGCCCAGTTAGTTGACACGCGGAGCATCTGTAATGCAAGCATGATGAAAAGGGTCGATCTTAATTATTGATTATTATAATGAAATGCGAGTCTGTGGGGGTTGATGGCGTTAGGAGGAATCGTATCGTACTGCGGCTAGCCGGTCACGTGAAACACTACAAATGTATAGGTTTTCTTGTCCATATTAATTGTCCCATGAGGGTATGATTTGCTATAATAATAATAATAACCTCCTAAAAGTCTGCCAAAAATAAGTCTTTAAAGTTTACAAATGATCCAGAGTTGTACAGTGTAAACTGCACCGCTCCTCCTCCTGCTTGGTCTCCTTGGTGAGTTTCTGTGAGTGAATGTGCGGCCTACATTTCAACTCTCCATTAGCCCAATTATTGTGTCGATGAGACTAAAGTAATGCAATGGTCACTAAATGCAACATGGGAAAAGAGTCCACTCAAGTGCAACACTTCCCAAATACACGTTCAAGACAAACCTCTAAGGAATACAGTTAATTGTCTAGCATTTACATCCACATTACTAAAAGTACTTTTAGTATGGGTGCCAAGGGCCTTTTTATTTTGATGGATGGAGTACTGAATTCATAAAACTCACTTTATCACTCTAGAGCATTTGCACAGTTTTAGCAGTGACATCTAATTTTTGGAACGCTTACCTTGGCCTTGGTTGTACATGTTTTTATATTGGAGCAAATTCCCTTTTAACGCTCACAGTTCTCTCCTGTAGGTCACCGGAATTGACCTTGTGACTAACAGCTTAGTACAGAAGCTACCAGTCTGTATGTCTTTCTTTTACCTACTGTTTACCCCACGCCCTCCCTTCACACACACTCAAAAGTTTGTATTGGGTTCCAGTCTCAAAAGGACAGACAGACATGGGCTGGGTACATCCTTGGTCATCTTTGTGTAGGTTTCAGACATCTGTTACCTATGGCAGTATCAAGGAAAATAGTAGGAAACATGATTTGGGCAAGTGAGAAGTCATCACTTACTTCACACAGGAGGTGCCATAGTGAATAATTCAAGTGTGTGTGTGTGTGTTTGAGTGTGATGGAGGGAGAGAGAGAGAGACAGCGAGAGAGTGTGTCTTAAACAAGACATAGTTTTGATTGTTGTGAATGCATGTTCTCATGTGCCAAGTTGTTTCCCAATGTACAGGGAGTTGACTTGAGTTTAGAACAATAACAGGATATCTAAAAGAGTTTTGGTGCCTGAAAAGGATAAGAGACAGGAATGTGAGTCAGAAAGAGACATGTAGGAAATGCAAATACCCAAAGCAAGACAGAATGGCCATAGTCTGATACGTTTCTGAACAAGATATTGACACAGCAGACTTCAAGGAGACACAAGGTTTGTTAGTGTAAAATATATTGACTAAAGTTTCTCAACAGCCTTCAAAACCTACAGCACAGGGTCAAGTGTTGGTGGATTTATGAA
Source organism: Electrophorus electricus (assembly GCF_041902795.1). Lineage (NCBI taxonomy): Eukaryota > Metazoa > Chordata > Actinopteri > Gymnotiformes > Gymnotidae > Electrophorus > Electrophorus electricus. The sequence continues at coordinate 36,642,347 of NC_137498.1, read as the reverse complement.
TGGTACAGGACACACATGGCCTACCTGTGGGCATGACTTGATTTCAAACTCTGGTTGATGTATTCTCCTCAGTCTGAATTCCAGATTCAGTTTAGATGACATTTGACCTACCCCCACCACACACATGCAGTAAAGGATTTGAGCATTCTTTCAGCAGGGCTTTGCTGATGGCCTGTGGAGTACAGGAAGTGACATTTGCTGTCTGTGTATTTCCTGTTGTACAGGAAACTCACATTAGGATACACAAGGGTCTGCAGCACTTCAGTGCAGACACTTATCCACAGCAACTTGTCCATACTTATCAATGTTCTTCCACTCCCTCCAGTCCTGTTTGCATATACAGCATCACACTATTCTTAAAGTACAAATATCACATCATTTGAATGAGTGCCTGCTGGTTTGGATAGTTCAGTGTAAAAGTGTGGAAAGTCCCGAAGCATTCCAAACGGTTTTGTTGGGACTGATCACTAGTTTGGAATGGAGAGTGAGTGTTGAGGCAGACGAGCTTGAGGGGATCATGACATGTGTGTTTTTCCGTCCAGTCTGGTTTCAGTCCCTCTTGCAGCCCTCTGCCATGACCGTGAGCATGTGTTCCTTCTCCCTTGATCTCTCCTCTCTCTCTCTCTCTCTCTCTGTTTCACTGCAACCCTGCAGGATTTCCTATCCACCACTTCCTGTTTGGTCACATTTCTCCTATAGCACCTGACTGATTCAGCAGAGCAGAGTAGATTTTTCTTCCACCACCCCTCTTAGCTTCTGCTCTGTTTTCCTTTGGAGGCAGGACTATTGAAGTGTTTCTTGGTTTGTGCTGCTTTGCTGTGCTGTGTCCCATAAAGTTTCTAAAGGTTTCTAAAGATGAATGGCTTACAGAAAGCACCTTCATAATGGATTCTCAGGTTATGTCCAGAAACATCAGCAGTTGTTGAAGTCTTGCTCTCCTCTTTGCCCTTGTGTCACAGCATACCCTGTGCACTGTGAAGGTGTTCTTGCCTGCTAGTGTTGTCCCAGGGGTGCTGCTGGGTGCTCTGGGCAGGCCGTTCTCTGCAGCCCTGGTGCTGAGCCTCGAGCAGGATCAATACTAAAGCTTCAGTGGAGCAAAGGGGGCTATGTGGTACTGTGCTCAGTGTCTGACACTGTGCTCTCTCACCACCACTGCAGTAGAAGGCCCTGCCAAACACACACACCTGCACCCTTGGCTCACCTAAGTGTGCTGTCTCAGGGCTTGTACTGTGCTACAGTAGCCGAATGGAAAATGAGATGAGGTTTGGGGATGTGGAGTTAAATGTGTGAGCCAGGAAGGAATCGGGGGAGGGGGGAGGTAAAATGGAGAGGCTGTACAGACATAGGAAAGGAGGTGGACCATATTAATGAATAAATTATGCAGTGTGTGTTAAAGGCACTGGGACTCTGCAGCTAGATGGGCATTGATTTCAGATCGGTGCACAGGAGACCTCATTCAGCTCTCTCGACTCAATCCATAAACACGCACCCTCAACAGGCTTCCCTGCCTTGCACTCCCAACCACCCCAGCATTCCCGCTTTATTTCCCAGACCACAGAAATGAGAGATCAGCTGCCTGCAGTATCCGTACTCCCTCTTCTTCACTTCTTTTATTCCTGCACCATCCCCTCCCCTTTTGCCACAGTGGAGAGAGTAGGTCTGGGAGGAGTAGGGTTCGTTTGTACTGTAGAGAGAGCAGGAAGCATTCTGAGGCTGTAACACTGAAATGACATGACATTTCCTTATCCACACTTCAGACAGGTCATGGGAAGCACCTGTGTGTTCCAGCACGGAAATCAGCATTGCCCGGTTCATCCTCTTCCTATGTAGATGAAAGATGTGTGTGTGTGTGTGTGTGTGTGTGTGTGTGTGTGTGTGTGTGTGTGTGTGTGGAACATGTCTGTTTTTGAGGATAGTCTTGGAGTGGTGGGGTAGGCAGGCAAATCCATGCTTTTCCCCATCCTTCTATCTAGCTGTCAATCTGACATCTGTGTCATCCCTCTCTGTTCTTGAGGATTTGACTTGATGAGAAATGCCTCTTTGTGGAGTGGGAATAGTATCATGGGAGTAACCACCACTCATCTGTCACCCCATATGTACATATTCCTATGATTAAGTAGCACTCCAGCATGACTGTCAAGGGCATCTGTGGTAGCGATGGAAAACCTACAAGTATTCATAGTTCTGCTTCGTTTTGAATTGGACTGGTATGTTTAGCAAGAGATCACTGTTGTATTATAAAATATCTTAACATTGCCTTTGAATAATGCAGCATTAAGGTAAACATCTATAAATCTTAAGCATAATCCTTCATTAGTTTGTTCTAAACATTGTGCTGAGATAAATGGGTTTATCTTTTTGGACCAGGCATGAATCAGTAAATGAAATGTCAGGTTCCTTTTTGAATGATTCATGTTCCATTTGCAAAGAAACTTTTGTGCCGTCCTGTCTGCATCTATCCTAATTTAACACCAGTATGCTTAATCAGATTCACAGTCTGATTGTAGTCTGAGCCATAGCATATATATCTGTGCAGTGATCAACCACATTCAAACCACACAATTACCAAATGAACTCATTTAATTCTGCTTGACATGGTTTGATTCGACTGTGTGTGTGTGTGACTGTTCACTCATAGACAGGCTTCATCTCCCAGCAGAGAAAAGCGTGTGTTTCTCAGAGGAGAACAGGAGTGAGAATGCTGCTCACTCAATGAGCCACATGATCTCACTTATCTAACAAACACAACATAGTTCAGCACTTCAGAGAATTAGGTTCCTAACCTGGGACAATTGAAGTGCTGTAAATTTACCTTTTTACCTCTGCCAACCTTTTATGAGTTGTAATTGTTCATGCAATTTTGTCTTTTTTTTATTGTTTTTTTTTTCTTTTCTGATTTCTGATTTATGAGTGACACCTGATTCCTAAGATATTTAGATTTTAAGAATTTTGTGCTTCCAGCCAGTGAACTAGGGTTGTTTTTGTGGTTTTTCTTCATAGGACAGAAAGAACCCAACCCTAATTCCATTCCTCCACAAGTATGCATCATTATTGCTATATTACAAATCAGACCCCCCCGCCCCCTTTGACTATAATGCACTGGTTGAAGAGCTGCTCCACTTCCTTCATTTTTGTTTGTTTCTTTCTTTTTATTTTTCCTCTCTCACTGTAAAAGTGAGGGCTTCTAGTCTATGCTGCAGTATCTGATGACAATGTTCTATTTTGCCATCTTAGCTTTGTGAGCTTGCCTCATAACCCTCTGTAATGCCCACATGAATTGCATAACACTTCTGCCCCTCTCCCGCGGCTCGTCCTGTGTGCGTGGTAGGGCATAGACCGTCACGGGAGATGGGGCTGGTATGCTAACTTCACAGTTTGCCACCAGCTTTGTCCTGTCTGGCTGTTCAACTGCCTGTGTACTCTTTTCTCATCCTCACATCTCTCTCTGTCTCTGTCTCTGTCTCTGTCTCTCTCTCTCTCTCTCTCTCTCTCTCTCTCTCTCTCTCTCAAATTTAGTAGGTCACTAGGTACTGACGGTGGTAATCAGTTTTAGGATAGAGAATTGTTAAAGTGCTCAAGGCCTGATTGTTGTGGCTAAAATTACTGGTTGAGGAGATTTGCCTTTTTGTGTTATTAGCCTAATATGCAGCTGGGAGGGTCCATCTCAAGCTGCGGAATACCCTGCCTTACAGTGCAGAACATTAAAGATTGCTTTAAATGCCCTGAGATTCCATCATTCTTTTGCAATCATAGATGAGATGTTTATCTCAAATGATTCATATTTCTTGGTGATATTTCTGTGGGTGTTTTTTTTTCCCCACAGTCTAGCTTTTATGTATATAAATTAGATAAGGCATTCTGAAGTTTTCAGATTGTCCATCACAGCTGTGTAAAAGGAGTGAACAGAATAATAATTATAATAAAGTGATATTTATGTTTGCTACATATCCAGCTGGTCATTTCTCAGTTCCCATTGTCAGCTATTCCTTGACCAGGCAGAAGAGAGCACAACCTGAGGAAATATCCCTGAGGTGGAAAGAACCTGAGCTCCATTCACCAGGAGAGATGAACTATGAATATTTATATTCAGTGTCTTACAAAATAAAGAACAGGCAGAATATGTGACTTATTTCCTTTTATGTTACATACATACATGGTGCATTTTAAAATTCCAAATTTGGCACTTACACATTTGCATGCATAATTACTGGCTTGTTTTGTAAATGGGTGGGGCATGGGCTTTTATCCTGTTTGAGTGTCTCATTGGTTTTGGATAAGCCAATTAATGTGCGTGTTTGCGTTTATTGAACAAGCACAGACCTGCTTCCTGGCAAGGCTGTTATCCACAATGGTTAAGGCAGTGCAGACCACCCAAGGTGGTCCTCACTCTAATTGGCCAACCCCCACTGGCATCACCAGCGGCACTGCCTCAGCTAAGCTGCTGAGATAATGCCCTCCATCAGTTTGGGGTGGATGAGCCTGGCACTTGGTGCTTTGGGACTGGGCTGTGTAATACAACTTTACTTATGAATGCACCAGAAAAGGTCTCGCTCTAGAAACTGCTGAATCAGCCAGGGTGTTATGCTGCAGCAGAAACTGTGTTAAAAAAAGTATCCAAAACTCCAGATGAGGCTAGAGGCTTCAGGTGCTTTCTAGAAAGGAAGGACTATTTCAGCTCAACTTGATCCTTTTAGTGTCCTTTGCATTTTAAATGTATCCAAAGGCAGCTTTACATAAAACTTATGAATCCAGATTTCAAATGTTACTTGGTAAATTTTTCCATAAGTTTAGGTATGTGTATGCAAATTCTTTTCTTCCTTATAATCAACACTAAATTTACCCATCAGCCAGTACAGACTGGATGACACCATTCTAATATGGTAAGTCTTCTGTTGAGAATTCTTGCTGCTTGCTGTCTGTCCTCTTTCTTAGATTTAGGAGTGATATGCATTGATGGCTGTCCCAAAACGTGTGTGTGTGTGTGTGTGTGTGTGTGTTTGACTTAAGGGACTAAATATGATCATGTCAGTGGAAGTGGAGGTTTGTCAGTATAGGTCACTTGTTTATTACTATAAACAGTTCTGATCATCTAGGCTAACAAGATTGCAATAATCACAGAATGAAACAAATTTGTGTCAGTTTGTTACTGTGGCCTTATTGTGGTTGCTCAGCTGGTTTTATTTGTTGATAGATTAGTAATTGTATATGAGGCATTTTGTGGTCACATGCATATGAAATATGTAGGACATTATCTGACATACCTGGCTCAGCTTCTTTGGCTTCTGTACAGTTTTTTTTTTTCCCCTCCCAGTACAGTCTGTGTGAGGCTGTTGAAAACGCCATGACTCCTAGTTTGCCTGTTGCTGTAATGACTAGGTGAGGGCATTTTTGATGTAAAGTAATAATGTTGTGTGAGAATGAACTCTCTGAAAGTGGAGAGTTTAGTGCGTGTGTGCGAGCGCGAGTGAGAAATACAGGGAGAAAACATAATGCGTCAGCGTTACGTTCCTGACATTACAGGGAGAGTTGTGGGCGGAGCTAGGATGGAGGAACTAGTCACCATGATGATAAAGAAACAGGAGCTACACTGTGATTCTGTTCAAAATGCAAGGCATGGAGGAAGTCCATCCCAGTCTCTCTCTACATGCACACTTCTCTTAATCCTGCTTTAAAAAACTATTGAAATGGTTCAGTTAAGTAAAGTTTCAGTTGACTGTTTCACTTTTTCTTGGGCTAGAACATAATGTCTTCTATAAATACATGTTACTCCTTTGTTTCTACCTTTGTTCTTCTGGTTATTTTTGCTACCAACTTTTTCATGTTCTTCAAATGGATAAAAATCAGTAAACAACATCAGAGGCCCCAGCGGGTCCACCCCAAATCCCCCTCCTCTAAAGGAGCTGTTTTAATGGAGCTTGGCCAAGTGTGGTCGCTGGCCCACCTCACTGCTTCCCGTTTAGGGCTGACCTTTCTCTGCAGTGGCTTTTGAAGAGCATGCACCATTCGGCTCCTCTGCCCACTCTTCCAGACTCAGTGACTTGTGTTTGTCACTGGACCGAGGATGTAGTGTTGTAGTAAGCTTTAATCTTGGCAGTTACTACTGGCCAATTTCCGAGGTGTCGGAAATAATGTAAATAGCGTTTTGTTATGCTAGTTTCCTTCTTTGTTGTGGCACTAGCTAATGTGGTGGGCCCCAGTGATTGAGAGACAGGCATACAGATCTAGGCTTAGGGATCCATGTAAGGGCTTTGCCCTTATGTCTGGAGTTTGGCCCAGCAAAGAACACAGAGCCAGCCATTCTACCCTCACTGCTGAAGTATATAGCTATAGCTGTGGCTGTGGCGTAAGTGTACATAACCTCAGGAAGGGTCAAGTGTCCAAAATGTATTGTCAGATGAATTTTTATATACATATATTTTTTAACCATCATTATTTTTTGTATATGCGTCAACCACAGTGGTTTTCCCCTCTTAGCTCAGATATGTCTAGGTGCAGGTACTTTGTGGTCACATGCAGCCCCAGTTCTTTCTGGCTTGCTTGTTGGAGGTATTTGTTAATGTACTTGCCTATTTTTTTTTCACAGGGTTTGTTTCATCACTGATGCTGACCTCCTCATTGTTGACAGACAGCACACGCTGTGTACCCCAGGATGTTCTGGGCCGCGGTCTATTTTTATGGAAATCTTTTAAAATATTCTAGAGCTGTAGGCTGTAGGTGCAGCCTGTTCCGGCTCCCGCGTGGTTCCTTGCCTCAACACGCCCCATCCGGCATGCGTCCACACATCAGCATGCTGTTTCCTGGTGGAAAACAAATGCTGATGGTGGAGTCAGATGCTGATTGGTTGTGATGACGGCTCAACATTTATTCACTACAGGGAAATGACTAGCTTGTATTCCAAATGGAGTCATGTTGTCATGGGCTTGGCTGTTTTTCAATCTACAAAGTGTTCCAACCTTTCATTTGGATCCCAGAGCTTAGGGTTAGGGTTCTGGACAAGGGTGGTTAAGTGTAGGTTTAGAGTTAGAGCTAAGGTCATGGTAATGGCTAGGTTTAGGTTTATGCTTAGGGCTATTCTTTAAAAGATACATAGTATGATATATACATGTGGGGGGGTGGGGGGTGCACATGTACTTTTTGGGTATGTGTGTGTACTTGGTGCCTTTATGCCATGGCAAGTCATGCATGAGGCATCCATGCAACACAGCGTGCTCCTGCAGACAACACACCTGGATCAGCTGATGCCACAGTGAATAATGGGTGTGTGGCATTTAACTGAGATTAGAGGGAAGATAAACCCCAAGCAGTGCTCGTACCTCACGCCTGTACCAGGATCAGTGACCAAAAGGTTCCACTTCATTTCTCTATCTTTTTCTGTATTTCTCTTCTTTCATGAGTGCTATATATGTTAAATATTTTTAACTTGCAAGGTTTTATCACACACACACACACACACACACACACACACAGTGAGAGAGAGACAAACCGAGAGACAGATTCTGCAGAAAAGACTGAGTACTCTGCTTATTGGTCTAGGATGGAGAATGGCAGAATTTAACTCACTTAGTGCAGTTAAAGCTTTCCACACTCACTTGAGCTGGAAGATGAAGGCTGCTCATGCTTAGAAATTCTGTTAATGATGTTTTCACACTGGCCTGAAGTTGTGTGTCTCTAGAAAGATGGATGGAGGACAATTGGGTCCCTTCTGACCTCTGACCCATCACACATCTCTGCCTGCACACTTCTATTTCCCATGGGTCCTGAGTGACCTTCAGGCCTTGGGGGGGGGGGGGGGAGAGAATGTGACACACACACACACACACACACACACACACATACATACACACCTCTATTTCCCAGGGGACCTGAGTGACCTTCAGGGCCGTGTGTGTGTGTGTGTGTGTGTGTGTGTGTGTGTGTGTGTGTGTGTATGTATGTGTGTATGTATGTGTGTATGTGTGTGTGTATGTGTGTGTGTATGTGTGTGTGTATGTGTGTGTGTATGTGTGTGTGTGTGTGTGTGTGTGTGTGTGTGTGTGTGTGTGTGTGTGTGTGTGTGTGTGTGTGTGTGTGTGTGTGTGTGTGTGTGTGTGTGTGTGTGCGCGTGCGTGTGTATGTATGTATAATATATTATGTTTGTAACTATACATGCACAGACACATACACTATATGGACAAATTATGTGGACACACCTCCTAATTACTGAGTTCAGATGTTTTACACCTATTTCTGTCAAGCACAGTCATGCAGTCTCCATAGACAAACACTGGCAGTAGAATGGGTCATACTTTAAATGTGGCACTTTAATAGAAATATTCACCTTTGACACATGCCAGTTTGTGAAATGTCTTCCCTGCTTGATCTGCTCAGATCTATAAGTGCTATCATTGTGCAATGGAAGCCTCTAGGAACACCAACAGCTCATTCTCACAAACTCACATTATGAGGCTGGAGAGTACTGACGCACCTCACCGGTCCAATTGCCTATTGTTGGTTGCATCACTCACTAACACGCTCAACTAACAACTGCCCTAGAAGCAACATTGGTACAAGAACCAAGTGTCGGGAGCTTCACGTAATGGGTTTCCATGGCTGGGCAGCTGCCCACAAGCCTAAGATCATTATGTGCACTGCCAAGAGTTGTGGAGTAAAACGCACCAGCACTGGACTCTGGAGCAGTTTAAACGTTTTCTGTGGAGTGATGAATCATACTTCTCTGTATGGCAGTCTGATGCCTATATCTGGGCTTGATGGATTTTGTGTGTGTGTGTGTGTGTGTGTGTGTGTGTGTGTGTGTGTGTGTGTGTGTGTGTGTGTGTGTGTGTGTGTGTGTGTGTGTATTTTTACACACTTTCCTTTCATTTTTGTTTTGTCCCTGCCATCTTACTTGTAATGTTTACATTCTTGGCTCTGCTCCATTACTTTTGTAGTCTTTCATTTATTCTGTAACTGCATGGACATTGTTGGCACATGCTCATGTTGACTGCTGGGTACGTCTCATCCGTTACCTGAGCTTTGCAGCCCCTCCCCTAAATTGCAAGACATTCAGTTTGAGAACCTTTTCCATAAGCCACACTGCTGTCCTGGGTGCCTTTGTTCACAGCTTTGTTTAAGCCAGCACCAGATAATGTCATGCGACTTGCTGCTGTACATGAAGATAAATGAAAATCAGACTAAATAAGTCTTTCCATGTGATGTTATAGTGTAGACCATTTGCATCTGTGCTCCTAATTTCACAGCTGAGCATGATGAGGGGAGTCATCCACTAGTAAGAAACACACATGATTTATATAACACTGACAGCCTGCTGAAGTCTCTCAGTGCTTCTCTTTAGTGCCATTGCACAAAATGATGACAAAGTATTATATGGTTGTGAGAAAGCTTGGGAGAAACTTTTGATTTGGGTATGAATGGCTCCTAAATGCTAATGTTCATCTAGTTATAAAAATGAATAAAGTGAGGGAAAAAAAATGCATAAAATTTTACATGGCCATAGTTTTAATGAACAAGTAGTTTAAGTAAGAATATGAATTGGGGGGGGGGGGTGGCATGTGCACATCTAGGACCTCTTGAATTGGTCATTATCTTTGAGTCAGGTTGTGCACTCAATTTAGGTGTATATTTGACAAGCCCTGTTATACAAAACAAAAACAACAAGAACGATGATGATGATGATGATGATGATGATGATAACTGCTTACCTTCTCTTTACAGTGTAATTATGTTGAAGTAAAAGACCCCTCAAAACTAAAGTTATTTTTAAATACTGGAAACAATTATAAAAGGACTTTCATGGTCTAGTTTCAAATGTTTCAAAGACAACCTGGAAGTTGTGTGCACTGATGAGAAGAAAGGTACACTTTGGTTGTGTTTGGAGGAAATAAGACACTGTATATTGCCAGCAAGGCCTCGTCCCAGCTGTGAAGTATAGAAGCACAATAGATTGGGGCTGCTTCTTACCTTTATGGCCATCATAGCTTGTAGTTAGTGATAGAACTGTGAATTTCAGATTGTATTGGGACATTTCTGGAGAACAGTGGCAGGGTGTCCGTAATCTGAAGTCCAGAAATTGGGTCATAAAATATCCATAATAATAAACAACTAGAGGGGTAACTCAATAACAGAGAAGAGACAAAGAACAGCTATAAGAGTCAGAAGACTTTCTCCGTGTTTTAGAACAGCCAGGAGTCCTCACCTCAAGCACATTCAGATGCTGTGGCGTGAACAGAAGTAGGCCAGTTTGACTAAGACATCCTAAAAATATACCTGAACTGAAAAAAATGTTTTGTATAGAGAAAAGAACCCAAATAACACCTAACTGCTGCTCGTCAGCAGGTGCAAAAAATTATTCGGTGAGGTTATTGGCAATAAAGGAGGTTCCACTAGTTACTAAAAATTATGGTTTGCATCGTTTACTTCTTCTACCAGTGGCCTTAATTGTTTAAATATGTGAAACATTTTGTTTTTGATAAATAAAACCATTAATATTTATTAACATTATTACACAGATAATTAAATATATAATATAGGATAATATATAGGATAAATTTTAGTTTTTGTAAATGACATATTATGTTTTCTTGCTTTGGAATTGTATCGGTTTAAGATGAAGTTTTTCTTCTTTCTTCTTTGTCATAGTTAGTGGGCTGGGTTTTTCACATCGAATTGATCAGAGTGGTACTGTTGATGCAAATCTCTTTTAGGCCCTGCCCCTCCACTCAGCTACACAGAGATCTGATAGGCTCCTCCTCATACCATGTTCTGATTGGCTCCAGCTTAATGCCTTGCTCCAGTAAAGCACAGGGCTGTGGAGTGGGCCAGGCTCCACACCACCCCTTACTGCACACACATAAATGGTGCAGAGGCATATGAAGCAGGAGCAATGAACACTGGTGAAAAAAAGACAGGAGAGGATGCAGAAGTGTGCCAGCATTTGTGGTGAATGAATGAAATCTTTTTCTTGCTGGTTGAACAACCACTCTCTCCTTTGAAATATAAGCACCTTTGAAGAACCCTTTCTTTGATACTTGAATGTGCACCAGTGTGGGAAATGCTGTCATGTTAGAGCTCTTTAATAATTGCTATTATGCAGTAAATCACTGGAGAAGAACAGCTGTGAAAGAGGATGATAAGAATGAAGGAAATGAATAAAAATGGGGTGTCTGTTCTTTTTCCTTGTGTGGTTTTCCTGTACACCGCTCAAAGGAACTGGGTTTAAAAAACAACAGGCAGCTACAGATGACCTGTGATTTAATTAAATACTATTTTGCAGGCTTCAGCTACATTTGGTATGCAGTATATACTTTTCTTCCATACTATGTTAGAAGGTTGGTCTAAACTCTTTGGAAAGTCAACAACACTCTGGTTCAAACCGAGGTATTATTGGCTGTTTGAAGTGTTTGTTGTTTTGTTTTTTTTTCAGTTCGGCTCTTGGAGAGCTGTCCTCTATAGGCCCAAAGAGAATACTCAGGACTCCAAACAGCTCAGCAATGGCCCCAAGAGGCCAGCACATCTTCATAACAATGTTTATGTAAGATCCCTTTACTGCACATAATTACTTTAACACACCATCTGTTTGTATGGAGGTGAATGAGGCCCGAAGAGAAGTACCTGATGAAGGGGGTTCAGCAGGAGAGGGGAAAGAGAGGGGAGATGAAGAGAGATGGGGCGAGGGACCAAGTAGAACAGGTGCCTTTTGTAAAAGGTTTTAAGTAGCTGTGACTGCAAGTAGAAGAGGAGAGAGTGAAGTGTCTGGGTGTCGGTGTCTGTGTTTGTGTTGAGTGGCAGGCTGGGAGTGGCAGTTCAATACTGAACCCTTTCCCTCAGCTGCTTTTCTGAACACCTCTCTTTTGGACACAGTTGTGTCATGTGCGGTTAAGGTCGAGGGTGTGTCTGTCCCCTGAGAGCGCTTGGACTGGCATTTTCTGTAGCCGATCACATGCTTGTCCTGGGTCATGTGGTGCGACAGTTGCAGTGTGGAGAGACCGTAAGATGGGGGACGAGGGAGAGTCAGGGCAGGGCTGATGAGATCTCCTTTTTTGGGGCTCTGATGGAATGTGGAATGGAGGATGGGGGTGAAGATGCTTGTGGCTCCTCTCCATCTCGGAATGATCTGAGAGTGGTGGCCAGCCTGGGCAATGTGTTCTGCTGTCCAGTCTCATTAATCAAAACCCCCTGCTGGGTCTGAAGTTCATTGTGTAAATTGTTAGGTGATGATGTGTAGAAGAGACAATTTAGGCCATTTGCACTGTTTGTCTTATATGTAACATTATGCTATATTTCTGTGTAGTTTTTGAACATTTTCTAATGTTTTTAATATATTTGATGATCTCTTACTTTCACTAGCTTGAATACAGTACAGTTGGTCTTGTATTGAGAATTTAAATGCAATGCAAACTTTTTTGCATTGGGCATTGTGGTGAGGAGATGTTTGAAAGAGCTTGTGTTAAAGGCACAGGAAGCTCCTTTACCTTTATCTTCCATGAGTATAAATGGACACGGGTATCAGTACATATTCAAAGACGGTAGACTCTTGATAGCACTGTGACTATACAGAACATGGATCCTTTTTTCCCTCACTTTTCCCCTCACTGCAGTAGTATGTCTTCTTAAATGCTGAAGTATTGTTTAATAAGTCTTCATGGCAAACACAATGAACACACCAATTGTGAAAACAGAAGACATTAACTTACAATTCACTCATTGTTTTAATCATCACATATTTTGCCTGCTGGGGTTGTTTGCCAGCTGCTTTTAGCTCTGTTTAAATGACTGAAGGTCTTTGCTTCCCTTACACACACACACAGCTGTAGAATCAACAGTTGGTACCAGCCATGACAGAGAAGGTGTGTGTGTGTGTGTGTGTGTGTGTGTGTGTGTGTGTGTTATAGATGTCTTGTGTATATGGCCTACATATATTCTTCCAAATAGCTGGAATGTTATACCTCGCTACTTTAGCTGGGAATGGAGAATTCCCCCCTCCATGTGGTCTTCTGCTGCCCCAGCAGAACAGCTCCTGTCTAAGGGTCTTGTAGGAACTATTGTCCAGCCCGTTTTGGGCTCTTGGTTCGTTCTGAGCCACTGAAGTGTAGCTTCCCCCCCCCCCCCCCCCCAATCTGGCATGTAGGTTGTACCTCACATACTCACTGGTGTATCGCATGATTGAAACCCTCATTTTGGACAGGTGTTCTCCTTTTTGTTTGACCTTTAGTGTCAAACAGCAAAGCTAAATGTTAGGATTGATGCCTGCCCACAATGCGTTGGTTGCTGTGTTTGATTGATTAGTGTCTATAAAACAACTCTGAAGCTTTACTTTTTAGGTTTTAGCAAAGGCTTCTATGTGCTATATTTACTCACTTTACTTTCTGTCTTGGACTCTTTTCTCTGTGCCTTTTTCCTGGAATTTTCTGCCAGGTTGAGATTTTCTAGGGACCTCAATTTTATATGGATCTCCATATTTATGATGGTTAATATAGATGGAGCACATGCACACATGCTCACAACAAGGTTGCTTTTCAGTTCCTCTGAAAGTTCTCCCTTCACAGGGCCCCTAATCCTTAACAATCTGCTGTGGGGGATTTGTGTAGCTGAACAGAGGTGTGACACCCAGCCTCTCTGTGCTGCGTCTGTGCTCAACATTACATCTGTGCTCAATACACCAGGGCCACACATGTTTTATCCCAAAACATTCCTCTCTCAGAGGTATAAACCTGAGGAGTTTGTTAGCCCTTTAAAAGAACAATACCTGAAACTGTTAAATGCCAAAAAAAATTAATATTAATATTTTTGGGCATGGGATGTCATGTGACGAGAGGCAACCACTTAAGGATAGTTTGGATGTTTTGTCACAGCAGAGGCAGTCTTCAAGTTTCAGTACTGATGAATCTCTGACCTAAAGCTAAAGAACTTTATCCCAGTAGTAATCAGAGCACTTGGGGATATGATCTCCAATTTGAGAGAATGGTTCTAGCAGATCCCAGGAACAACATCTGAGATCTCCATCCATTATATTGCAGTCCTGGGAACAGTTGAGATATGATGCAGGACCCTCAAGCTCCCAGAAATCTGGTAGAGGACAGGAACTTGGGGAATTTTTTTTTGTGCGTGTGTGTGTTTTTGTTTGTTTGTTTGTTTTTGAGAGGGGGGTGCAGGAGACAGTAAAAATCGCACATACGCCTGCATTCTAGCTCATGCAGTCTTGCTCTGTTCTCCCGGTCACTTCTCTGTCAGCCCTAATCCGTATGAATAGCTCTCATTTTATCCCTTCATATCAGTGCTGTGACTGACCTACATTTTGTGTAGTTGTGTCTGCAGCTCTCTGTCTCTCTCTTGCATTCTTCCTCTCACTGTCTGTCTCTCCATCTCTCTTATCTCTCTGTGTCTCTCTATCTACCCTGTTGAGCCACTGGGGAGGCATAAGTGTTGCTTTGCAGTCCTGTCTTAATCTCTTCACTTTTTTCTCTTCTCTCCATCTGCACTTATCTGTTTTCATTTTCCCTTTTTTTTTCTTCTTGAGTCACTGTGTTTGGAGCAGACTGCCACTGCCTCTTTTAGTTGAATGCTTTATTGTTTGTGTACGTGTGTGTGTACGTGTGTGTGTGTGTGTGCGTGCATTCTTGTATGTGTGCTTGTGCATGAGAGTGAAGTGCACATGCATGCAAGGACATTAGAAGCCTTTGTATTTAAAGTGCTTATGGCTTTAGCCTCATGCTCTGTGCTGTGCTTCTCTTCTAGACAGCCTGTAAACATGTGTAGTAGTGATGGACACTATCATGTGGTGTGGGAGCTAATTGAGGTGTGCAGTGCTGGTGTGTGAGAATCAAATGAAAAATCTGTTAGACGGTGTGTGTTTGCTAGACAGGTATTTATGGATATTTGATTATTCATTTAATCTGATGTGTCTGACAGCATTAAACTGCATTACAAGTGCTTGCCCACTGGGTCCCTGCCAGCCTGGTGATAATGCACCTGTGTGTGTGTGTGTGTGTGTCTGGCAGTTCAGTTGCTCCTTGGTCAGAGTTGCAGTGAAATGTGTTTGTCTGCAGCGCTGCAACCTCAGCAGGGCCCTCTGTAAGGAGGGTGGGGCTTGCATTATTGCCTAGCATCAGCACTATTTGCTCACTGTGAAGAGCTCCACAACACCTCCAGCAGAGGCCACAGTCCATGCATCCAGGCTCCTGATTAATGCACTCAAGCCCATTGTGACTTCAGAAATGGTTTCCCTGTCAAATTTCATGTTGGCTACAGTTATGTCAGCATCCGCTAAAAACCCCAGCACATCTAGAACTGCCATTGCGTGTGTTGGGTGTTGTTCTCACAGATGAATGATGGGTCATCACCGAGATGTTTTTCAAGGGCAGTTCTGGGCTCGTGTGGGTCTGTGGGTCCATTCATGCTCTTAGACCACTGACACACATCACTGCTTTTTACTGATATATAACAGCAAGGTTGAATGACTAACTCTACAGTAACCACATTTTCTTCTCTTCCATGTTTAAGCTGCTTCTGTTGCTGCTCTGCCACCCATTTGTATGAAATACAGAACATTTTTCATTCTCCCCTGTTCATGTTCAGAGTACTTTGTAGATTTTTCCATTGCTATTTTCACTTAATATAATTTGTATTGTATTAATGTGGACTATTTTATTAATGTTTTGGGTTGAATTGTACGTTCTTGACTTTTCTTTTAGTCTTGTATTTATTGTTTATTGAGTGGTATCTGGGTGGGATTGCCTCAGAACACCACCATTTTTCTCTGCTGAAGTCCATTGCTAATTGCTGCTAATTACAGCCTGTCACCTAAACTGCATATATGTATTTTCCCATGGGAATGAGCACACGATGAATGTTGGTGTTGAGAAGCTGCTGAAGCCTGTATGTGTTTGGGTTATCTTGTATCACGTCATGTTTTGTCTGTGAGAACTGGCTTCTTTGTTGAATGGATTACAAGTGGCAATCAGATGGAGTGTAGAGTTCACACAGGTGAACAGAGTGCACATAGGTGGCCGTTGTCTGTCTTGTCTGTCAGTGTTGTGAATTATTAGTGTGATTTTTTTTTTTTTTTTTATTATTGTTGTTTGTTTTTTAAGATCTAGCTTTGTTTACAGTATAGGAGGTTAGGTGGTGTTAATGATTCTCTAGGATTCACTGTTCACAGAAGGAAAGGCAGAAAGAGAATGTGGGTTGAATGCTTTGATGTTTACTCTGTAATCTGTTGTGCCGTCCTTTTGACTTTTGCAGAACCAAGGGAAGCGGTTGCTCAAATCACTTTGGCTGTAGATGTAGAATAGGGCCTCTAATTCCCATTCTGTGCACGTGCACACTTTTAGTCATGGATACTTGGTACAGAAGGTGTTTTGTATGTTAGTTCCTTTCCCTTGCATAGAAAACTATTTTAATGTCAATTTTTCGCATATGCATACATACATGCATACATATATACACACACATACACACACACACACACACACACACACACACACACACACACTTGCATTTACAGTCTGAGTCAAGCAGGGAGTAAAACACATGCTCAGGCTCAGTGACATCACCAGTCTGTGGTCAAAGTACAGTTCCTCTATCTGGCTCAGCGCGCCACTCTTTCAGAGTTACTAGGCTGCTGACTGAGACACATATACACACAAACACAAACGTACAAAGTCGTTTGTTATCGGCGGCACAAAAAAAAAGGCAATTGGAGAACGGATAGACGTAGATTTCCACGATGACCATGAATGTCATGCCTCTGTGATTCCATAGAAGCTGAGGATCATCGCAAGCCTTCTGCTCTGTGTGACACTGGTGCGGTCACTCTCTCCTTTCCTCTTTTCTTTTTTGGTTTTTGTCTCCTTTCTTTCCACGGCACTCCTGAGGTCTTTCTGAGGCTGAGTTGAGATGAGCTCCGCTGCTTCATACAAGCGCTATCTTCAGGACCTCGAAGATAAGAAAGGTTGGTGAGGCTTTCCCGCTTGCCATACTGGCTGTTCTACAACAGTATGAGCGTTTCCTTTTCAGCTTTCTCTTGTTGCTACTGGAAGCGCAAGTACGAGTGTGCTTACTTGAATCCAGTGTTTGTGCTCAGCCAGAGGAGTGTGATAACAGCGAGGTTAGTAGTGGACTGGTGTCAGGAGCAGGACAGAGAAATGGTGTCCAATTAAAGCGGTCATAGTGAAAAAGTTTTTAGAACTGGAAACATAGGTGCTGGGAGAGCGACTGAATGCTGGGCTAAGGGTGGATGCTCCGGAGGGCAGCTGTCTGCAGTTGGCAGAGCAGACCAAGGACATGGGCAGCTGCCTGCTTTTACAGCCCACATCCAGGCACCCCAGGATCAGGCTCAGGGCTTCAAAGAGTCATACCCAAGGAGCTCCTCCACAGTTAAAAACAAAAAGGCACCCCAGCCCTGTTTCAGAGAACAATGTGTGTTGTTACAGAAGCCATGCTTATTTTTGGTTAATTGTACAGTGAACCACAACAAAAGAGTTTGTTGAGGTAATTGTCCATGTGCTCATGTGTGTGTGTGTGTGTGTGTGTTCAGCGTCATCTGTCATATAACCCTACAGTCTCTGCCCAGGCATAGCTGAGTGATGTAAGGGAGAAAAAGTGAATGAGTGTGTGCACACTGAATGTGCAGGGTGTATTTGTGCGGTGGCAGAGGTAAATGGTTATAATTTGTTTAAGGGGTGTATCTTACTTTATCTCCTTTTTCTCTTTCGCCTTGTGTCCACACGCCTGGTGCAGGCTGAGCCTTTCTCTCTCCCTTGTGCCATATGTCCCAAACGCCTCCTTAACCATCTGCTTCAAAAACATCAAATTGCATTTGTGCGTCTTGAGTGTCTCTGCCTAGCTTCTCTTTTTATCATGTTAATTGAAAATGGAGTGCTCCTTATTTCTTTGTTGTAATTCAGTCCTAGATCATGGGGCAGACATTTGGTCAGACCCAGAGTGGATGCCACTGTGCATATGCGCTGACCATATGGATCAAGAGTCCCTGGTGGTGGAGGGGTTTGCTGGGGCATGGGGGGCAGCCCTGCAAAAAATGAACTCTTGGTATTTGATGCCCTAAAGGTAGAAACGAACCACTGTGTTGCTAATCTGCTCCAGGCTTGAAGCCAGCACTTCGGTCGAGTGCCCACATTGCTAATAGCCACCCAACGAGGCCATGGTGACAGGCACGCAACAGAAAAATGAAATGGAAAGAGAGTGTTTAACTTTACAAACATCAAATAAGACAATAATTTTTGTGGACCTAATTTAATCTGGGTAGATTAGAGTGGGTGTGTGTCGCTTTAGCTACAACACACTCAGCTACTGTTACCATTGACAAGTCTGGACCACAATAGCCGTGTCCAGTTGGTGTGTCAGTCAAATTATGGTGCTTGTGCAGGTTTGCGTTGCAATGTTTTAGGTGGATGAGTCAGTATGGATGAAGTTACAGGTACGAAACAGATGGTGTGTTGGGGCCTAAGCCTGACTTATGAACAGCAGGTGTGTGTGTGGGTGGGTGGGGGTGTGTGTGTGTGTGTGGGTGGGTGGGTGTCTCTAAAACCTCCCCACCACACACTAATCCAATAACTCTATTTTCAATCCCCCTCAACACTTGCTCATTTCTTTTTATCCAATGTTTCCTACCTGGAGGCAGATCCCTCCACCAACACACACACACACACACGCGCGCACACACATGCGCACACACTCCTCAGAGTCCTTTGCTATCTTGGCTTCTGGCTTTTGAAGGGCAGTTGTATTAGCCCTGAAACAGCTTGCATACTTTAACCAAGACGCAAGCACAACTTTACTCCTAAATTAGATGTGGAATTTGACAACCAGGCTGATTTCCTGTTGCGCTGTGACTATCCATTGCAAATGTCTGCTGTCTCACCCTCAACCAGACAACTGCTAAAGAGTATCACCTACCACTGAAGCAGCTGTCTTTTGCAGTCTAAATCATCACTCTCAAGGGTGAAGCTGCTTTGTAAAACTCCTGAAAGCCAGAGACAACTTTGTGGAACCTACTCTAACAGATTAACTGCATAAAAGTTTTAGTTTTAGAAATGGTTTAAATATAACAAAATACTGGGGAATACAGCTAAGCTGGAAGCATTGTTGTTCAGTTTTGTCACTGACTAGGGAGGACATCTCACAAGAAGCCAGACAACTTGCCTTACTCAGCAGTGGCCTTGTCCATTGTCCAAAGTGTGGCTTTTTACTCAGGTCTGGCATCCTACCACTCTGCACAGTTTGGTGTTTCTTCTGCTCTAACATACATGATTCGACCCTATACATAATACTAGTATCCTTATTAAGTTAACTCGGGTGTGTTTTAGCAGGCAATGTGCTAAAGCATATTATAAGATTCCAAATCATTGTATAAAAGTGATATGTAAGGCAGACCACATTAAAGAACATGATCTTGCCTGTGGCACCGGCAGAAAAGCAATGTTCAGCTGGGCTGACACTAAGTCTTGCTAATGCCTATTCAGTTAGCATGTCGGCTTCTCTCATTATGTGGCCTTCCTCTGTAAACATTTACGGTCTGTTCATTTGTCACAGACAGCTCTTGGAAGTTATGAAAGGCTACTGTTCACTGGCTGAGGCTTGGCTGCTTCATATGTGTGTGTGTCTGGCAGGGAGCTGGGTTGTCCCTGATTGGTGCCACTGAAACCCTCAGCTCTCCTGCTTCTTTCAGATGATTATATCATCAAATGCTGGAACAAGCTTTTCATCTGCCTCAGCAACCCTGGGCCAAATTTTCACAGAGGCCTTTCAAATTTGGTCACATGACCATCTAGTGTCTATACTGCGAGAGTGCCTGACCTCGATTGACTGGGCTCTTCATGGGCACTTCTGTTATGAGCTGTGAACATGTGAATGAGTGATGGTACAAGGGAGAAGGGGATTTCATAAGCTGCTCTCTTTAGTATGCTGTGGTAAACCAACTTTTTTTTTTTTTTTTTTTTTTTTTTTTTTTTTTTTCCCTACTCCTGTTCATACTGCTTGCACATGTCCATGGCACTCAGTCGAACATGCAAGTGTGTGGCCTCAGTTTGACTCAGTGTGTTTTGCCTAGCTCTGGTATGGGGTTTTACTGTGAGATATGTATGATAGCGAGGACAACAGACATAGCAGTGCAGTGGTGGTAGGCAGGTGGGAGACATTGAACCGCGTGCCTCGAATCGAAGGAGTGAGGGAACAAGTAGGACTATGTCAGCACACAGATGTGAGGACAGAGATAAGGGCCGTGGCAGGGTATCTCTTCAATGCCAGCAGGGTGTGGCAGCCTATGTAGAGGGACACAAACAAGGCTAGATGCACCCAGATCCAACAGCACTGCTACGCCCCCTATGGACCCAGTCTGGTCAGGTGTCCCAGTCCTGTTTGGGCCCAGATCCTCAAAACAAAGCTGATCCTCAAGACAAAGTGTGTTGGTGAGCTCAGATTGTGGTATTTCCTCTCAGGTTGCCGTACCCCACTCCTGTATATCTGCTGCACTGTGTTTCAAGCTAAGACATTAGATGCGGTTAATTTAGGTCATGGGAAGGTCTGAATTAGTTAGGTGGAATAGAAAAGAAATTAAATGCTAAAACACTTTAGAGGGTGATGGGTTTGGACATGCCCATTTTGTATAGTACTCTCTTTAGGCATCTGCCAGAGTGAGCAGGTTTTAGAGTGAGACAGTCTGTTATATATTTCCATTATATTGTTTACTGCCCTTTTCTGTGGTGCTGTGGAAGTTTCTAATTATTTACTGTGCACTGTGGTGGGAAGATGTATTCTGTGTGTGCATGTGCATGCATATGTGCAGGTGGGAGTGTTTGTGTGCACATTTTTGTTTTATATTCTGGGGTGTGGAGCTGCTCCCCATTGCCTTGCCTGTTAAGATGATGCAACTCTGTTCTCTCCCTGCTGACTCAAAAAGAGACACTAGTGATGCCATATGAAAGTGCAGCTGTGACTCTTCATGCAACCACGCTGAGTTTCATCTCATCTTGCAGTCACGCCATATCCTGGAGTCTTCTGGTTTACAACCTGTCATTTTCCTTGTTGAGGGCTTTCTTTTTTTAAACCTATTCCACTCTGTCCCCTCTAGTAGTGTTGAAAAAAGAAAGAAAAAATTTTGCATTATGCATATTTTTGGTCCTGTGGTTTCGTACTCCTAGTTCACTATTTTCTTCCTTCACAGTTCATTGAAGTTCACTTTCATTCAGCTAAATTCAACTTCGTATCAGTTTTTTTCAGTTTGTCAAATTCATTGAAAGCCTACAATATTTTCTGATCTTGCATGTTGTAAATCATTAAGTTAATAATCAGTGAGATATATACAATTTCAATTGGTGTTACTCAAATTCACTTCTTTAATGTGAAGAAATTTACTGTTTCACTTTGTATGTGCTGAATATGTGAACTGGGACATCACAGATTCTTTCCCCTCTTTTATTCGTTTCCTAACAAAAATAAAAGAAAAAAGAGAAAGTAAGTTTGAAACATTTTAATTTCCACTAACACCTCCACACTGAAAAATCCAGTACTCATTCCAGGCGTTTGTACTAGTAGACAATCAATTAGTCATGACTGTGTCCTCTTTCTCTGGGGTTATTTCTTTCTCATTTGCAAGTTTGCCTCAGTGCATCCCTGTGGTGGTGGTGGGAATGGTGACCCCTCTGCTTCCTGTCCTTCACGGAGCACTGGCCTCCAGGCTCGCTGCTCTGTGTGGCTCTCTCCATGCAGCGTGGGAAACGTAGTCTGCCCAGTGCAAGCGCTGGGCCAAGCTGCTCTGCAGGGCTTGGGATAGCACAGGGCATGGGGGATGCAGGCCAGGGGTGTGCTTAACCTGGAGAAAAATCAGTGAAAGTGTTGTAAGGGGAAAGCAGTGTGAACATGTATTTGAATGTAAGCTAACTGAAGAAGATTGGAGTATTATAATCCAATCTGTGTGTATACTGTAAGCAGCAGTAACGAGAGAGTTCTCAAAGTCTTCACGTCTTTGACCAGGCCTGCATCTGTGTTTGTGCTTTTGCACATTTCTGCTTTGCTAGACAGTGGCCGTGGGTTGGAGATCAGATTCATGGCTGGTGCTCCCTGCTCCCCTTTCCCATGGCCTTGCCTCTGACCTCCATCTTTCCTCCATCTTCCTCCATACCTCCTCTTTCATATTATCTTCCATTCCAACATGACAGAGTGATTGTTTTTAGTTTAATGGACATCTTGGCTGGATGGTTTGGTTTTGATTCTGGTGTGGCAGTTATGCAGTTTAGGTCCTCTCCTCCTCTTGCATCTCCTATTCTCCACCTTGTTCTCCTGCTCTCTCCATGGTGAGCTTTCACTTCTCCCATAATACATGTCAAAAGATGCCAAGCCCTCCAGGCTCTTGGTCTTTTCAGCCAGGCCTCCTCCTCTGGCCCTGGAGCAGCTCGTTAAAAAGGGATTAGTGCTTCTTAACGAACCTGATTTGTGAGTAGTCATTAGTGCAGCGATTGATCATTTAATACATTAGCAGGTGGGACCACCCGAGCAAGCTGTGCTGTTTGTGGAGTGCTGTCACTTAGCTAGAGAGCAGACAGGAAACCTGTGAATGATTTCATCCATCTTAGCAGTGCAAGCGCAGGGATGTCTGGGTGCTGAAACAAACATTCACACTCAAGGCTGCTCTCACCAGGGGTACAAACGCACTGGGTGGTCCTTCCCCTTCCTGTAGGGTTTGACTATAGGGATTGACTCCCACACACAAATCAATACATGTGCATGCCTTGCACTAATTATCTCCAATGTTTTTTTTGTTTTTGTTTGTTTTTTTTGTTTTGACATTTGGCCCTCTGTATTTTCAAAAGTAAGTTGAGCTGACCTTGTCCAAATGGGAGAGATATCACACAGGCTTTTTCGGGGGGGGAGGGGGGACAGATTCTCGTGGACATTTCTTGTTCTGGCCTGAGTGAAATGGTGGTCTTTCAGCAGATTAGGGTCAAGTGAACGAGGCCAGAGCCAGATCCTAACTGACTGGTTACTATGGTGATGACAGCAGCTGTAAGAAAACCGTGCTACTGGTTATGAGGCGGCACCCTCTCTGCTTGCCCTGTGTTTGTGTAGCCACTCCACATTCCTTCCCATTCTCGCTCTTTCTCTTGTCTCCATCCTTTCCCATCCTCCGACCGCCACCTAAATTTGTCTCTCTCACAACCCCCCCCCCCCCCCCCCCAGCCATTAACCTGTGATTGAGGAAGCCTTTTCATCATCAGGCCCTGCCTGCGCCCTGAGCCTGAAAGGGGGGAGAGACCAGACACTCCTCCTCTGGAGGTGGGAGAGTAAATCTCCCTTTGGCCCTTTTACCTCTTGTCCACGGTGGCTCGCAGAGAGGTGGAGTTGGAGCCTTTCACTGTGACTGCACAAAGTTACTGCACTAGCAACAGGGCCTCGATAAATTGGAGCCTTTTAAATCTCCAAGCATTTTGAGCCTGGATGAGGACATCACCTGTGATGCAACTGTGGTGTCAGGTTATGCCTGCGTATACACGCTCATGGCAAACACAAACACACTCGCACACAAAAAAGCTTTCTCACCATTATGGTCACTAAGCTGTTGTCAGATAAATCTCTGTGCTGACAGGTGTGGGTGAGCTCTGTGCACGAGCTGGTGGAGCAGATCTGCCTTTTAACCATCAACTCTGCTAGGGAAACACTGGGTTTGGCACTACTGCAGTTTGGCTATGTTAGTACCAGCATCTCCCACAATTCATTGTGATGGGACGAAAGGATTTCATGGCTGTTTTGGCACTTTTATACTGGGAGTTGCTTTTCTGTTGATCCATGTATTGTAAGTTTTCTCCATTGACCTTTAGCAGCCATTGAAATATTGCTTACCACAGACATTGACCAACCCTGGAGTGACATGGTACATACAAAAGCTATGTTTACTGTAACTAAAATTCCCATTCTCTTGTATGTGTGGGTGTGGGTGGGTGTGGAGCTGTGTGTGTATATAAGGGTTGAGTTTTGTTCCATGTGTATTATCCTGAGCTTGCTTCATGTTAAGTTAGTCAGTGTCTAGCTCAAGCTGCTGTAATCCCCTGATGGCACCCATGGGCATGTTAACACTGGGCTGGGGCAGATGGGCTCCATGCTGGCTCTTCACCTTGTCAGAAGCCAGAGGGCACCGTGTCTGCCAGCAGCCTCTCCCCAGCTTCACATCTCACCACCCAGCCTTTTTGCCATCAGCACACTTTTTTGTTTTTTTTTCATCATGCTATATAAACTGTCCTAATTTACAAAATATTATTGCACAGATTACATACTTAATTATGTATTCATCAGTGGTTGTTCTAGTGGTAATTGGAGATTTATTCATTTCAACACTATTGTCAGTAGCCATTAGTGAGTCATAGGCATGCACACGATTACGTAAACAAAGAGGAGCTAAGTCACTGAGACTGATATTGCAGGTATGCTCAGCAGCTGTGATGTCACTTCCTGTGAGACGGGTTTGGCGAGCTCGGAAGTATGTGTGTAGCAGCAGTACTGCTGGTCATCTGGTAGAAATATAGGACCATTTCTTACTGTGACGGCCTCCTTATGCCTTGTGGTTTTACTGTGAGACGAGGCTGCCCCCTATCTGATTGTGGAGGTATTGATGATTCCAAGTAGTTCATTTGATAACATTATTAATCACTGGGGTCTGTGAAATACTGTGCACTTCTTTTTGAGCAGAATGCCAGACAGCTTCTCTCTCTCACTCTCTCTCTCTCTCTCTCTCACACTCTCTCTCTCTGTGGTGGGGTAGCTTAGTAGAGTAGTGGGGATAGTGTTTGAGTGTTTGTGTGTGTTGTGATGTACCAGCCCTGAAGAACTGGACCTGAACTGACAGAGAGTGTGTCTT
This sequence comes from Electrophorus electricus, assembly GCF_041902795.1. Lineage (NCBI taxonomy): Eukaryota > Metazoa > Chordata > Actinopteri > Gymnotiformes > Gymnotidae > Electrophorus > Electrophorus electricus. Next base: position 36,617,488 of record NC_137498.1, on the reverse strand, counting down.
CAGTTCCAGCTCTTCTTCATTAGACGTGTGTAATCCATTACGAGTGTTTGTCATCACTGTCACGTCTTTGCACCCAGGACTTTGCACTGTAATCCACATGACCTGAAAGATCTTGAGCAAGTGGGCTGGTGTGTGTATCTCCATAGACCAAACAAGGGATAAAGTTAACAGTATCATAGACAGAGAAAAGAGGCCGCATGTCATATGCTGGGCTGGGAGAGGGAAATGGCAGCTAAATGGCTTCCTCTGCCCTGAGCCATGTGGTGACAAATCCTGTTTGTTCTACTGTGCCCTCTCTGTCACCACTGTTTCTCCAGCCTGCCTCAGAGGCTGAGCAGAAAAGAACAGAAAAATCTTTACTTTCAAAAGCCCTTCCACAGGTTGAAAGGTAATATTTAACCTGCATGCTTTGGCTTTTGAGCTGTGATGTAAAAGCTGGATTGAGAATGCTGTGTGTAGTGGGGAGAGATGGTATTTGTGTTTGTGTGTGTGTGGTTTGTGTGGTTAGGTGGGTGTGAATGTTGGTGACCTTGTCAGCAAGCTTAGTGCATTTGAGATCGGTGCTTTTACTCAATAGAGTAAAACACAAGGCTATTACTCTCTTTCTCTCTCTCAAACATGCACAATGACAGAAATAACAGCAAAGAGGTTTAAAAATTCATAGCCATAATGTTATTAGAGACAAGCAGTGGAATTCAGTGGAGTCACTGCCCTGTGGCTGTTATAGGTGTGTCAGGGTGTGGGTAGGTGGGTGGATGTGTCAGGGTGAGTGTGGGTGGGGACAGTATGAGAATCCTCTTCCCTTTTTTTGGATGAATAGATTAGATTAATTAACAGTTCTACACAAACATCCATTAAGGCACAGGGCCATGTATAAACTGCCTTTTCTCTTCTTATTGGTGTCCCTGTACCACCTCCGCCTGGCCAGTCTGGCGTGTGTGTGTGTTTGTGCAGTGGGGTGGCTGGGCATGAGGATTTGCACTGCCTTCTTTTGCTGTGTGTGTATTGGCTTGGCTTTGCAGTGCCTTGGTTTGGTGTGTGTGTGTGTGTGTGTGTGTGTGTGTGTGTGTGTGTGTGTGTTTGTGTGTGTGTTTCAGTACATTTGTTTTGGTATATGGTGTGCAACTCTGGAAACTGGTGAGTTGCACACCGGTGAAGGGCTGGAGATGGCTAGATATGATGTGCAGAGAGCTATGGGAGGAAACGAAACAGACACTGGAAGTCCCCTGCTGGGTTTGCTGGAGCTCTGCCAGCAAGTAAAGGCACTGTGGTGTCTCCACCTGCCACAGCACGACCACCATGCCATCGCCTCTGTGCTGCTGAGCATTGTGGACATGGATGGAGAGCCATGTTTGCTGGTTATCCTGACATGATCAGTGTTGTCTTGTTTTTTTCGCTCTCTCTCTCTCTCTCTCTCTCTCTCTCTCTCTCTCTCTGTGTCCCCCCCCAATTTGTTTGTAGAAGTTATACTGTAGTGGGTGTAAGTCCCCCTGGCTTGTAGCCTGTTTGGTGCAGTCATGTTAACTCGCTCTTCGCTTCTCATGCTCAGTCCAGCCACATGGACTGAGGGACCCCAATCCCTGTGGGACAGCTATTGTCTTTTAGGACAACGTGGCACACCTGCAGCAGGGCTAATGCAGGCTAGCAAGCAGCTCCGACCACTCCAGTGCCTCCCAGACAAGAACATGCACACCTTCGGTGTCTGCTTCCTGTCACATGCTTGCTGTCAATAACAGTTGCATGGCTGGCTGAGGGGTCATGTGTGCGAAGGTGGTAAATGCGTCTCATGAGCTTCAGCACTGTTCAAAACCTCAGTACCTATCTGAGGTTTCGAACAGCCCAGCACAGGATGGCTGCCACACGGAATAGAGCAGGGTCTGTAAATACTTACTCATAGCAACAGAGATACACAAGCATAAACAGTCTGAACTACTGGCATGCACGCACGCACACACACACTTAATCTCCAGCCAATACACACACACAGTTGCACAAACATTAGCACACAGGAAATAGAAATAGCATCAGTAGCATTTTTACATACTTTTATTTTTATTCTGTTCTTTTGTTCCTGTTTGAATATATTCACAGTGGCTGGAACAACTGCTAAAAGCTAGCCACTTGTTTCAGAGGAAAGGAATTCAGTGAAAGAGTGTCAGAAAGGCAGAGAGGAGGAGAGAGAGAGAAACGGGGTGTGTGTGTAAAATGGCAGATAGGGGGAGAGAGAGAGAGGGTAAAGAGGGAGGAGAGAGAAAGCGAGAGATGGTAATGAGTCATTGAGGGCACAGGCTCAGCAGAGATCAGAGGCTCATCAGTTACTTGTTCAAAGTTAGGGGGAAAAAAAACTTTTAAGAGTGACATCAAGATTCCTTTCTTCACTTCTTCATACCCTTAAAGGCAACTGAAGAACCATCCTCTAAAGGAGAAAGTGAATTAAAAAAAGAGAGAGAGAAGGTTGGGTAAAGAGATGCTGCTAGCGCAGAGGACTGCACATACCTGCTGAGGGACACACACACAGAGCAGTGACGTTTGTATTCGCCTGCTGTCTGCGCCCCACTCTGAGTTACCACCCTAGTCTCGAGTCAATTCTCTAGGCTTGGCGGTTAGACAGTCATAAGGGTTAGTGAGAGGGAGGGAGAGGTTGTGATGGATCTTTCGGACCCAGAGGTGCTGACACCGGTGCTCTTTGTGACGGCACACTTCCTGACCGCGGCCGGCGTATGGCTGTATCGCAGGCGTAGGAGAGGACAAGAAGCTGTTGCTCTCCATGGTAACGAACATCCCTGTACCTCTCCATCTGCTACTGGGTTTCTCTTACCACTGTCCCTCTTGTGATGTGATTGGACTTCCAGTTCCAAGCTTGCTTCCTTTCTAAGCTACACCTATTCTTATTTCTTTGGTGGCTCACAGATAAACCTTCATTTCTAGTGAATGTAGATAATGCTGCAAAATTTATACCAGTGACATTGATGTTATCGAAACAAGGCAACACTGTTAAAAACTATAGGGCATCAGCTGATTTAGTGTATTTATTGTACATGTGTTCTTGTACACATTTGGCCACAGCCCTGAAGATGACGATTTTTGTCCTAACAATGACAGTTCTGTTTTTTCAATTTAGTGGTTAGTGATTGCTGTCCAGTTGTCTCATGTTATTAATTTAACCTGTACAGGAGCTCTGTTGCACTCTATTAATGTAGTGGTATTGAGTTATCATGCGGTTAGTACCATGTGGTCACCCTGGAGAGTGGTGACAGTGGGTAGGTGTGCTGCTCTCAGCTGCCTGACGATGGTGTCACTGACAGGCAGACCCCACTCAGGTTTGGATGGTACTAGCAACTGTCAGGTTAGGATGTAGCACTCTGGCCAGGCTGGTTAAAGTCACTGGGATCAGTGGGAGTGGAAGCTGGCTGCCAGTGCTCTCTGCGCACTGGGGCTAAGGGGAAGTGTGACTTTACCCAGCCACATGGGGGAACATGAACTTTATGGAATGTGTGTTTCCCCAATATGCATTATATGAACACTAGGTATATTATTAGCCGTCATAGGAAGAGGTCTATGTGGAGAAGTCTATGAGTGCTGGGTTGGGTAGAGCCCAGCTGTTGTGTTTGTAGTTAATTACATATTTAGTCTCTTAAACTAAACTATATTGTCTTATGACTGACTGACTGAAGGCCAGTCCCTGCTTGCTCAGTGTCATCATGCACTCGTCAACTCAGGCCCAAGATGCTCGCTCCTATCCTGTTTAGTGCAGAGGCTTCCAACTGTTAGCACCTGTGGCTCCCAAACTGACTGTGAAAACTCTCACAGCCCACAAGATGATTTATACTGATCATTAGAAATTCAAACATGCATAATAGAATAATCGGTGTATCCTTAAATCAGAATTCAATTGACTGTAATCACATAACATAAATACCAAAATATTTCAGAAAAGTCCCAGACTCATCTAATGACATGGCTGACCTGGGCAGCAACCAAGTGCTAGAGATCTGGCTGAAGGGAGGAAAGCTGCAACCAGAGATCTGGCTCAAAGTTAACCCTACTCCTGGATCTGGCTCAAAGTTAACCCTACTCCTGGATCTGGCTCAAAGTTAACCCTACTCCTGGATCTGGCTCAAAGTTAACCCTACTCCTGGATCTGGCTCAAAGTTAACCCTACTCCTGGATCTGGCTCAAAGTTAACCCCTGGATTTGGGCTTGAGTGCCACCAAAATAGAACGTCCAGTGCCATTTGTCCATGATTGCTAACTTTTATTTGATCAAAAAGATAAATTTTTACATTTGTTTCCACATTTGTTTTGCTAGATCAATCAATAAACTCAACAAGAAATATGCTATTTTACTAAAAATCATGTTTAGTTAAATGACCACCTAGAATTCTAAACCAAAACCAAAGTAAACAAAGATAATTAGACAGCTAAAGGCCTCCCACATATCAGCTTGGTGCTTTAGTGATCCCCACTTTACTGGGTAACTCTATCATGTTCTCAGTTGTCCAGTGATGCTGCCTGGAGTGAAAAAAAAAATCATAAAGTTTTACTTTGTGGTGTAATCTCTGAGCACATCAGATTTTTGGATGTGCCTTTTTTGTCACCCAGTTGAACTGGTGAGTCACTGGAGAATGTACTGTGAGTACACTGCATAATAATTTAACCCATTGACACTGATCGTCCTTTCATGAAATTTAAATTTAAATATAAAAAATTAAATTACATTAACATCGCACTCATTCAAGTTTAATTTTTTCTGCCTGCATTTCCTATTTTTGACCACGAGGAGGTGTGCACAGGGTCTGAGTAATGTCCCTTTTTATAAATCCACCATACAGGCACATTTTAATTGTGCTCAAGGTTCCTAAATTAAGCCTTGGACTAGTGAGAGCACCACTAGTTTTTTTGCACTGGGCTCCCAAGTCAGTATAGCATGTGCATGCAGCATTACTGGTTCAAGGCTCTTTACCCTGTTGTACTCCGTCATGTGTCCCTGAGTGAAGAGTGGAGACCTGGCTCCAGTTGTTTCTCTGCTCATTTGGTTTGGCTGCTCTGATCAGACATGAGAAGCCGAAGTGTAATAAAATAATCAGATGATTGCGTCTGCCTGGTGCTTGGAACACCTGCTGATGGCTGGGATTAGCATGGTGGATGAATGTAAGCTCGTCCTGTTGGTACCTCTAGACACATTGCTGTTGGATCTCGGAATTTCCCATGGATTCCTGCTGGTTTAGCATACTGCTTACTGGGGGGGGATGGTGGGGACACTGGGAGGTGTGCACTGTACCTGCGTCTCAGTGTCGCTGAAGGAAAGAGTGCTAGTGCATGTAGGAACCATGAGCATAGAAAAGGAGTCATCTGAGAGCACTGTTAGAGGAGTAAAAGCAGCAGAGAGATGATTCGCAGACTCCACTGAATGAGAGAACAACAGAGAGAGATTAGGAGAGAGAGAGAGGGAGTGGGTGTGCACTGTGTGGTGCTGGCTCTGAGCGTAAGCTCTGGCTGATATTTATAGCTCAGGGAGCCGCATGAGAGGGGAGCACTGAAACAAGCCTCACTTACACGAGAACTCAGGAGAGTCAGTGAAGACGAGAGTGAAGAAACTGGAGAGAGGAACACTCAGGCTTCTGGCCAGCACACCCACAGCCAGGGAGAGGAGGCGAGAGAGACCCTGCTCCGAGAGGGAGTGGTGTGTGTGTGAGGTGGATGTGTGTGCAGGAGGGGTGTTCTAAAACAGTCTTGTGTAGATGCATTATGCTTCAGGTTTACCTTTCCTGCCACTTTAAAAAAAAAAAAAAAAAAAAGCTTTAATCAGGACACTTATACAGATATGGGTACATGGAGTCCTGAGCCACTGACTGGCTAATGACCCACCGATGGACTTCCCTGTGGCTGCTGTATTATAGTGTGTTTGTCATGGTGGTTAAAACTGCCACTGCTACTGCTTCGCTGCAGTGATTTTATTCACTTGTTTAGTGGCAGATTATGGTGGTGGAGAAGGAAAGTTTATCGGGGCTGGAGGTGTGCGTCGGGGCAGAACAGTGACGTCTCCTCACACACTGTCCTGCTGCTCGGCCGTTTCCTCCTCTTCCAGCATTTGTTATTTCCAGACCCAGCAGCCGCTTGATCCACTCTGTAGTAGAAGCTGCCTGATTCCATCTCTCCCTCTCCCTCTCCCTCTCTCCGTGTGTGTGTGTTCTTTCACTTTCGCTGTGTGTTCCCTCCTGCGCGCTCTAAGACAAGCAAGACAGCAGTGCTGAATGCAGACAGAGAGAGGAGAGGATGGTCTCGCTCCCCACACGAACGGTCATGACGCAGTCCAGCAATCGTGCACACGCCTGACGCGGTATCCTGCCTGCGGCCCTGCCGTGACCTGCTGTGGTGTGAGCATCACCGTTAGCATGGAAACGGATTAGAAATAGCACAGCATGTAGTGCCATATCTCTCAGTACTCTGCCCTGCTGAAATCACAGACTGTGACATCATCAGAGAGGGACGCAAACTGCTCTCGCAAGCCTGTTTTGTGGACTTCCTTCTGACCTTCCTGATAAGGAAACAAAATGTCATGCATCTGCTGAGGAACTTCCTCTCCTCCTGTGTTTGCTGTTACATCTTCAAGAGAAATTGGAGAAATTTCCATGAACATCTGAGACTGCAACCTACATACTAAAACACGAGGAGGGGTTAAACCATGGCTGTTGAGAGAGAGAAAATGAGAGAGGGAGAGAGAGAGAGGGAGCGTAAGAGTGTATGTGCTCTGTGTGTGCAACAGTTCTGAGGCAAGCCGGCTGAACTGAGCTCCCTCTGAAGGCGGGGGGCGGACTCCACTCCTTAATAGCAGCAAGAGGCGGGGTATGACACACACGTGGGAGCCAGAGAGCTGCTGTAGACCCTAGATCTGACATGGCTGCCCCAGCAGCAGACAAGCAGAGAGACTCAAGCTCAGGGTTCACGCTCATTTGGTTTCACAAGTGCGTGTGGATTTAATGGACCTTTATCCTGAGGAAGTTTTTTGGATTAAAAAGAGTCAGCCCCACCACAGGACATAGGACGTCTCTAACTCATTTTCAACTTTAAGAAGGAGTGAAACAAATTGGAAAGAATGTGGCCAGACTACTATAATGAGCAGAGGTTCAATGCTCACCTATACTCTCTCATGTGCTGCACCGGTTAGTTCTTGTGTCTCTGTTTGTACGGGTGTGTGGCCATGTATCCATGGTTGTCAGTGCATGTCTGTCTGTGTTTGTGTGTACACAAGTGTGTGCACTAGAGTGTGTCATTAGATTTCTGTGGTATATTTCTGTGCTGTGCTCCTACTTTGTGGAGAGGGTGTGTGAGCCAGCACAGTGACTCACTGTATAGAGCAGTGTGTGCCTGTCTGTGGCTGTCACACTGTGTGGATGGTCTGCACTGGCCCAAGCCTCTGGGATTGTTGTGTTGGGTGCTTTTGGAGGTGGAGTCGGAGAACATGAGTGTCAGGCTGTCCTTATGTTTCCTAGCCTTGTGTTTGCTCTCTGCTCCTCTGGAGGGCACTCTGCTGTAACCTGTGCACACTGGGTTACTAGATTGAGGTACGTTATTGTAGTATAAGTGTGGATATCCCTTAGACATCAGTGTAACAAAGCATCACTTTTTCAAGGTGACAAACCAGTCAGGCTTGTCTTAGGATAAAATGCTCCTGCAATGAAGTCGGTTGACATTCTGTGGTCTGTCTGTGTGTGTCTGTCTGTCTATTTCTGTCTGTCTTTCTGTCTGGGTCACTCTCTCTGTGAGCATTGTAATACTTAACCTGGGTGACTTGTGTGTTTTGTTTTTCAAAAGCGCTCAGTGGTAGATTCACTGCCCTTTCTAATTCCTCCTCCAGTAAGACACATAATTGTCATTTACTAAACTATAAGTAGAGTCTTTGCTCTGCATGTGTATTTTATCACGAATTTGTGAGTAGGATGTAATATGTGCATATCTCCAAAAGGAAATGGGCCAACAAGACCACATGGCCTCTCACCATGGCAACCACATCAACTGAGGAGCTAACAGTAGGAGGGAGGGGGCGGAGGAGAGAAGAGGTCGAGTATCCAATAGAGAGAGGAGGAGATGGTGAGGGTGGGGTGGAGTTTGAGGAGAGGACAAGTAAGGAGGGGCTGATGGCAGCTGTGGGATCAGGCACTATTCTGGGACTGACCGCCTCACTGCACTGGCGTGTTGACGCAGTTCATGCCCGACTCTCATACAGCAGCGTGTGTGCGTGTGTGTGTTCGGCCAGGCTTTTTGATCAATCACTGAATCCCTGTGGTAAAAGGAACTTAAGTTTGCTATGTTTTATGTCTCTTCATCTGTTAGAATATAATCTATGGCCTGAAGCAGTTTGACCTCTTTTTCTTTATTGTTGTCAAGTGAGACATCAGCGATCCCACATTTTAGACTTATTGTGCACTGACAGCAGCATACATGTCTGAAAGTGATACAACTAGGTGAGGGAATTCAGACATTTGTGTGAGTGAGGAGGAGATGAGAAGTGAGTATGGTCATGCCAATGAGAGCCATTGTGGCTCCCTTATCAAATTGGTCTATTTTTGAATTCCACCCTAGTTTCTTGTTTAATCAGGCACATCTTAATATAGCTTATGTTGGTAGACAGGCATTTTGTTCTGTCACTGGCTGCTATGTGCAAGTTTAATTTCATGGAGAAATGGAGAAATGTGAGGTTAGTTTTGCTTCTGTTTATATTTTTAGGTCTCCTTTTTGCAGAAAACATGAGGTTGTGGGAGAGAGGCTTAAAATAATACACGCTAAATAACACTGTATTTCTCTTACACTTATGGAGTATTGGGACATTAACCCTTATCTCTCTCTCTCTCTCTGCAGATGAACGAGACAGGGTGCAGAAGAAAACCTTCACCAAATGGGTCAACAAACATCTCATCAAGGTAGAGTCTATGCTGATGCATTTCTGACAGAGGTGTGTGTGTGTGTGTCCTCACTGATTTGGATTGTTTTGGTGGTGTCACAAGGCCATAAAGCCACCTGCTAAACCCACAGGTCTTTTGTTACTCTGAGGTTGACTGATTACATCACTCTGATGTAGAACCTCAAATGGATTCCTGTATGTAATTCAGTGTATACTGTGTCCCTGGAAAGTTTTAGTGATTACACTATATGTGATTAGCTTTAGCAGTTTTACTAAGCAGTACTTAAAAAAAAAAATCACTGTAATCAGAGTCTGAGTTTTTGTGTCCACTGGTGCATGGTGTTCTGGTATGTCTGTCCACCCACCATCACAGGCCACAGAGAGGTGTGGAAGTGAGGAATTCTGGGTATTCTAAGGGAAGGAATGGAGACCAATCAGATGTCTGCGTAGTGGAGCCAGTGACCTCATAACTCAGGCTTCACTACTGTAATGTGGGTCATGCTGTAGGTGGCGGGGGAAATGTTGGCAATGTGCCTGCGTAACGTTAGACAAGCGCTTGCTGTTGGGAGTTATATTTACTGAAGGGTTGTGTGACTTTCAGCTTGCTGACAGTGCTGTGGGAGGGAAAGTCATCAGTCAAAGATACTGGCACAACAGATCAAGACAGAGGACAGAAGACTTCCTACTGATTTGAAAATCACAGTGAAAGAGTGTTTGAGAAAGTAGTGGGTTCATGTCTGAATGTAATAGTGTGGGTGTGAGTGTGGGTGTGGGTGTGAGTGTGGGTGTGGGTGTGGGTGTGGGTGTGAGGGTGTGTGCTTTAACATTTGTCACTAACAATAATTGTGGTGCAATTTATGGTATGTGCATTAACTGTAGTTTTCAGCCATTAGTGGAGGTGTTGTGAAAAGCTCTTGTTTACTGGTGGGGCAGCCAGAACTCCACGTGGCCATTCTGCACAGCTGATGGCACCTGTTGGGCAGCGTTTGGGGAGAAAGGACTGAGGCAGACATGCAGGTGCACATGCTGCTGCGCATGTGCGACACACTGCTGACTGAAGGCTGTGTGTGTGTGTGTGTGTGTGTGTGTGTGTGTGTGTGCTCTATACACACGTGCAGACAATAAGAGGCTCGTGATGTGGATCGTTTTGAGGGTATCTGCACAAAAAGCCCAGGTTTTTTATGCAAAGCTTTCAAAAGTGACCACACAGCTGGCGAAAAATTTATTTTATATGAGATTTATTCTTTTGCAAAGGAACATTTTCAAAATGTACAAAACAAAATTAAAGTACAATTTAGGGTCTCTGACTGATGAATAATAAACCTTTTTGTTCAGTTAATAGTAGTCATCTTTTCTATGAGTCCCTTCCTCTTTTGGATAAGAAATGGTGCCTCCACCCTGGGAGCCCATAATGCAAGAAATGGCCTAGGGTCGAGACGTGGAAACAGGGAAGCAGTCAGGCATTGAACATGAAGTGCCTGCATGCAAATGATGTTTGTACCGCTACAGTGTCACACCAGCTGTGCCCAGAAGGGTCTTTCCCTTGTTCATGATATTACTGCCCGCCATGGTAGATGCTACAGTGTCAAAGAGCATTAGATGGGGACTGGAGTGCACACGTTACAACTCTCAGCACTGTTATTAGCCGTGAGATTGAGTGAAGGAGGAAATTAATGTAGAGGCTAGACGACAGTTCTCCAAGGGTTTCTCTCTGCAGGCTGTCTCCTAGCTTTGGCCTGATCTGGACAGTACGCAGGATGAACTGGATGAGCAGTTGGGGACAGAGGGATGGGGGTAGGGGTGGGACACCAGCACTCCCAGCTATGTGAGAGAGCTTGGACATCTTGTCCAAT
>NC_137498.1:36594234-36601734 GCF_041902795.1 Electrophorus electricus | reverse complement strand
CATAACTCTCTTGTGGCTTGCACAACCATGTAGATCCTAAATTAGAAGTAATCTGTCTCTGTGTGTCGATTTGATGTTTTACTGTTCTAGATGCTACTAATAAACTAAGTTCTAATTAAACTAGTAGGTAATGTTAGATAGCGTTAATGTACTTAACATGTAACAAAAAAAAGCCTCTTCCTTTATAATCAGTCCAGTAGAGGACACTGTTGAGATTGAGTAGGGATGATGTCACATAGTGACATAGAAGATGGTTGCTATGGAGATTCTGCTTTGAATGACTCTGCAGGCAGTTCACTGGGTATGATTCAGCAGAAGGGGGAGGGGTGAAGGGAAAATGCAAGGATATGATAGGACAGAGGAATGGGCATTGCATGTCAGAGCATGACGATGATGGTCAAAGGCATTACTCATGGTCTCTTATGACGGATGTTTTCTGTGCGACAGAAAAGACTGGCTGCTAATCTGATTAATCTAATACATATAATAATCTAATAAATAGTTAATCTAATTTAAGATATCTATCTAGCTATCTATCTATAGTCCTCCTCTCAGATCTTTGCACCATTCACCCATCTTTCCTGTCCACATTATGTCCACAATTTGGTGATTTACTTCACACACTCTACTAAGATGCAATCATGGTACTGCATGTTATCATTAAACTCTCTTAGCTCATAATGGACCAATCAGATCACCACAAAAACAAAACAAAAAACAAAAAAGTCCCATTGTTCGTCTGCAGCTTCAGGCCTGCCAGCATACTGCACAACCACCACGGACTGATCCAGGGTTAGTCACTCCAACTCTCCAACTAATCCAATTCTCACTTTCAGTGTGTAGCTCTCTCTAGAATGCCCTGGAGCTATGAATATAGGCAACATGATTGATTGATTGATTATATATAGATGTATACTGTATTTTGTTTAACTGCATGGTATAATTTTAATGTATTCAGAAAACAGTACAGGACTGACTAATAAATAGTGTATGTAGTATGGTGAGAAGGTTGGTGAAAAATGTTTGCTACATTATCTTGCATTTAACATGAATAGCATAAAGTTATGTATTGTAGAAAACATATAGAAAACATTTTCAGATATATAGAAAAAGTCAAGTTTCAGTCAAAACTCTCCTATGTTAGATGGCCTTATCATTCAGAATGATATGTTATGACAGTGTAGTGTAGAGAAAATGGGAGACAAGGTAACACTGGCTATCTTTATCTCTGTGGTAGATTACAATGCCTAATTTGATTGAATGTTGCCAGGTAGCCTATTTGATTGAATGATATAGCACTCGGTATTTAACTGTTGGGGACATACATGGAAGATGCAATAACAGCAGTGTAGATGCATTGCTGGTGTCACTGACCATGTGTTTTATTTCTGAATTGTAACTTCTCTGAGAGAACCATATACAGTAAAAATAAATGTTCCTGTCTTTGAGGATCTGTGCCTGCTCAGAGTCTTTGGAATGGCCCCATTTCCCCTTTCTTCAGTGCCACTAGGCCAGCCATCTTGTGCTTCTCTCTGTGTCTCAGGAAAGTGCTGCTGTAAGTTACACTAGCTCTGTCCTTCCAAAATTGTCTTGGGGACATCCAAATTCTGTTCTCATTATACTTTTGTCTCGAGACATCTCTTTGCTAGCCTTGCTGATTGTGTTGTGACAGAAACTGCAGCTAGAGGGGATAAAAGGATTTTGTCTGATGCTGAGTTGTGGAGGAAGCACTGTAATCCCTGATGAGCTATTTACATTAGGGGTGCATGTGGTGTGCTGTGCCCCTGTTGTAATGTGTTCTCATGGTGAGACCAGCTGATCCTCACACAGCAGTGACACTGTGTCTTTAGCCTGCTGGTAGCCTTTCTCCAGGCTGAAAGGTTCAGACAGTGCTCTCAGCCCTCTCCTATAGTTCTATAAAATAAATATTTAATACATGCCTGTTCAGATTGCTAATTTGAGTTGTAGATGATAGAACGTATCACAATGCACCAATACTGGAGTGTGCCTGGATTGCTCGTGTTTCTCTGTTACATCAGTTTGCTGCACCGCAGTGGGGGCGGGGGTTGCAGCTCACTCTAGAATGTTTTAATGGGGGTGATGCCATATTTCTGCTTAACATGTACGGTATCTCCCAGATGGCAAGAGGCCTGTATTTCTCTCCTCACTGTTCGATTCTTCCTCTGTTCTTTTCCCCCTGCTGAGCTCCAGCACTCAGCCTGAGTGTCCAGTCATCTCAACCCTCTTTTTATGAGCTCTGCAGAACAGTGTGTGTGCATGCGGAAGAGAGGTTGAGGGGAAAGTAGCATATTTAGAGGCCTTTTGGCAGAGATGTACCAATCAGATTTAGAACTGTTTTTTTTCCCCTCTGAGTCTGCCAACCAGTCTTAAGGCTTTCTCTTTTATTTCTTTCTTTATTCTGCAGTGTGTGTTTGTGTGTGCATGAATGTGTATGTGCGTGCAAATGCTGTGAGCTCACAGCATAAGAGAAGGAAGGAGGGACTAGGAAGCAGATAGGATGAGGGAGGAGGTAGGGAGGGACTAGGAAGCAGATAGGATGAGGGAGGAGGTAGGGAGGGACTAGGAAGCAGATAGGATGAGGGAGGGAGAGTGCTACAGCAGGAGCGGGGGGTTCGGTGAAGCTGCAGCAGGCTAGAAAGAAGACTTTGAGCTGCTGGTGCCTGCCAGTGAGGAAGAGAGAGTGGCAGAGCTACCCAGCGACAGAGTGAGGAAACACGCATCCTGCTGCCCCAAGTTCTTTCCACTGCTGGCGTTCTGAGCTTTGGCACGTCGTGGTCAGGACACGGAATCGCCCCGTCGTGCAGGCGTACACACACGTCTCTCCTGCACTCCCAGACGCGTGAGTGCATGCTGCCTGATTCAGCCGTTAACCCAGATAAGCCGATCCGTCCCCGCAATGCTTAGCCCATGGAGCTCTGCTTTTCCGACGGGACGGATGCTCTTCTCCTCAGCTAGCATGGAGCTCCAGGCAGAGGCTTGACACTCCGGCAAACCCTTGTACTGGACCTCACCCACGGAGGACTCAGCCGACACAGCCCAGCCCAGCACATCCCAGCCTGCCCCACAACTGCTCTAATTAGATTCGTGAGGCAGTGAGTTCAGCAGCACTCCTGCCTGTGCAGGAGAATGTCTTCCATGGAGGGACAAAGAAGAGATGAGAGCCCTCATCTAAGATCCACACACACCGTTCATGGTATGATGGGATTGGTCACGGCCTCAGTCACAAGTGTTGGGGGATAGAGTGAAGTGGACAAGTGTGTGTTTTACTGTGCATGTGAAGCGTGTGAGTAGGGCCTCGACTCATCACACTCCCTGCCCTCTTTATTGACTCTTGCATGATTGACTGTCTTCCCTCAATGTGTGAGATTTGTTACCATGGCAGCAGAGTCAAGATGCCCTCCTCCCCTTCCAGCTTCTTGATGTCCTGGGACTGATCTAGCGTGAAACGTCCCTGGAGCCACACACTCATACACGCAATTCTTCGTGGGACTTGAGGATATACAGAGCCATGATTGGTTCTGATTGGGCTGCTGATGAGCCATCAAAGTCTTGCCTGACGTGGCACTTTTACCCACTGCCTGGAGACCTTCCCCACTGCATAAACAATCAGTGTTGAAATACTATCACAACTACTACGGCTACCAGTACTACTGGCACAGTTACTGTTACCATGACAGTACAATGGTGGCGCTATAAATAAATGTATGCTAGTGTAATCTGGTGATGCGAAGAACTTGTAATACCCAGCAGACATCATGCATGCAAGAAATGTGGACAGGATTCTTCAATCTGTGAAAGCAGAAAGGAGTCGCTGACAATGGGACACTCGATTTTGCCGGGCTGGCAGTGTGATGTGTCCTGCCTCAGATTTACTGACTGTACTCGCACGTATGTGATTGTGTCTGCACTGCAGCGTTGTCTCTGCTCTCACTGAGGAATAACAGCAGGAGGATGGCGAAGGAGTGAGACATCGCCTCATACCCCAGTCTCTGCCCTTCGACACATTGCCTTTCAAATGGCCTAAAAAGGACTTGTTTCATGTGGTTTCCTCTCTAAATCTGCACTGTGTCTTATCTGCATCGGTGAGAGAATGAAAAGACATGCTGGTGAACTTGAATATTTCATAAAGAGAGCAGCCTATATTCAGTTCTGATGTCCTTGACGCTTGAGGAGACCACACACACTGGTGTATTAGTGAAGGATTGACCATACCTTTGCCTGTCTGCTGTAAGGGAGCCACATAGAGACACTACAGCAGGTTTGTAGCTTCAGCCTAAAGCAGCCCTCCTTCATCATAGCTCCATGCCCTATGGCACTACCTGCTGTTCACCTTTAACACTGGGTGGTACAACAGTCGGTCAGTGGATTCTTAGATGATGTAAGGTCAGTAGGGTTTGCTTTTTTTAGGCACACACACCTTGTTTATGGCATTATTTTTCTGACCTCTGTTGGAAATGGGCAGTTCTCTTGGTTGTGTAAAACAGCCCCGGGAAGCAGGACCAAGCGGGGCTCCTCCCCTCTCGCCAAAAAGGAAACTCCATTTCAGACGAAAGCGCAAAGCCAAAAAGACACAGAAAGGCATTGATGTGCAGGAGGAAATGGTCGGAAAGGTCAGAGGTGACTCTTCAACCAAACCAGCATACAGGCAAACAGTGACTGAAACTTCAATGCAGGTGGTCCTGGTACCTGGTGCAGCTCCTATCTTAGGCAGTACAGGGACATTGCGAGGGAGTAGAGTGGCCATTTTGTCTCCTGACCCCAGTCCAGCATGGATGGGAGCTTTCCACCAAGTGTCGGGAAGTAGCATTTGTAAAGAGCCCAAAAATGTGGCTGCCCAGGGTAGCACCACGCCTGGGGGAGGCAGGGTGTGCCGGGTCCGAGAACGGGTCCAGGGAGTCTTGGAGAGACCCTGCCTCTTAAGTGCTGAATCGGAGGACCAGGAGATGATGGAGCAGGATGAAGCTAGACAAAGTGAACTGGTGGCTGGCAACCCTTTGGAGGCAGAGCGGAAGGGTGTTGTCCACATCCGCGAGGCGGATGGCAGGCTCTGTGTGGTTCGCACCGTCTACCCAAGGGACTATGGCTCACCTAGCTGGCATAACAGAGGTGTGGAGGTGCGCTCTGAGCCACCAGCAGCATCTCCCATCATTGGTGGCATTCAGAAAATCCAGGTGCATGAAGATGAGAAGCGACTGTTCCTGGGGTCGTGTGTCACCAAGCAAATAGGCGCAACTGCTCCACCAGGGAATGAACTCCTCCCAGACAGCTCAGCTGAGCGTGCCATTGGTGCTGGCCATCAGCAGGACACCCACTCTTCAGGCTACGCCAGCGACATGCCACTCACTTCCCCAGAGACAGGGGGCGCTGTTCAGACTGACTGGGCAAGCTCTTCTGATATGCTGAGTTCCTCAGTACTGGAGAGTCCCATATCCCCACCAGAGAAACCATCACATCCCCCCTCCAAGGTCAGGCACTCTCTGTCCCCCTCCCACCTAACAGTGGGTTCTCCCAGGTGGTCATACATTTGAAAGAGGTGGATGAAAAGGGATGGTTTTCTCTTGTGTGTGCTATTAGTTGTTTTGTCTGCATTACCAGCCTCAGTGTCCTAAGCCTTTGTCTCAGAGCTTATCAATCGTGCATGAGGCAGACATTTTCACCTCCTTCCTGGCCATGTCCCATGGGCCCAATCAGCACAGAGCAGCTCTCTTCCTTTCTCTCTCTCTCTCTCTCTCTCTCTCTCTCTCTCTCTCTCTCTCTCTCTCTTTCTAGCTCTCTCCCTTCTCTTCTAACTACATCCTTTTTTTCTTC
The DNA here is from genome assembly GCF_041902795.1 of Electrophorus electricus. Classification (NCBI taxonomy): domain Eukaryota; kingdom Metazoa; phylum Chordata; class Actinopteri; order Gymnotiformes; family Gymnotidae; genus Electrophorus; species Electrophorus electricus. The sequence goes on along the minus strand of NC_137498.1, from coordinate 36,595,905 downwards.
TCCCTTCACTCAACACTCATCCCTGCCAATCCTGATGTGTTTTGTTTGTGTGTGATAGTCTGCCTTGCCACAAATGGAGCACTACTTAGCACATCACCGACACATCACCACACATTAGACACCCCCCCCCCCCCCCCCCCCGGGCCAAACCCAACTACAGCTGCATGCAGGCTATGTATGGAGCGCATGGCCTGATCACCTCTCATCTGCCTGCAGTGCTGAGGGTGTTGATGGCTGGTAATGGTTTATTGGATTGAGCAGGAGAGGGATTTCATGACCTTGTTACAGTGGTGCCAGCATCATGTTGGCAGCCTGCTGTTTGGTCCACAGCCCTTTCTTAACCCCCTGTATGCTGGAGTAAGAACAAGCTGCTCATAAATGTTGAATTATTTCATACTAGCAAGCCCAGCTGGCAAGACCAACAGATCAGTACTCTTTGTGCTGGTATGTATGGGTCAGATCTGCATTCTCTGTGCTGGTGTGTATCGCTCTCCGTGATAAATGGCACCCTTCATCACATCTACCTGCATGCCTACATTTTTTCATCTGAATAAAGATGGATTTGATATGCACATTAATCAGGCTAGCTACAGACAGGCACTCCTGGGGCAGGTGAGGATTAATTTCCCCCTCCCTTCATGTTTTCATATCATTCTATTGTAATGTTGTTTTCTTTATTTTTTCTGGGTCTCTTCAGACTTTCTTGCCCCAAGGTTTCAAGTACCAGTACAGATCAGGGTGTTTCTTCTCACTGCCTTTAATGGCAGACATGTAGTCTGTGCCTGCCACATTTGCCCTTACTATGCCGCCACGATGCCGTGTGAAGTGTGTGTGTGGTGCTGATGGTTGTTGGGTGCAGGGCTAGGAACTGCTCAGAATCGCTCTCATTTGATGCTGTTTGTGTGTTGAATTTCGAGAATTTGTCAAAGGTATCCAAGGCATCTGTGGAGCACAGTCATTTGAACTCACTTTACGGCAAAGGAATGACAAGTTTAGGATAAGAATACTAAAATTATTGCTTGGTTCATTGTCACGTTAGAGCTTCTAGTGAAGGTATTGCTAGTTGCTAGCTACTCTATAGAGATGTTGCTAGTTATTTTATGTTGGTTTTACTAGTTTCTGTTTGGAAGCCTGTAGTGTATTTTGTAAGATAGTAGTTTGTGAAGTAGAGAGGACAGTAAAATGTCTGTGAAGCCCAGCACTGCTGCACTAGAGTAGCCTCTCGTTTACAGGGTTCTGGGTTTGCCTAGAATATACTGAGTATTGAAATTGCAATGATATTCTTCTTTCAGGAATGCTTTTTTAGTTTTTTAACTCTCTGACTTCATCTTATCAAAAAGAAGTCCAACAAAGGTTCTGAGACAGTTTCTTAGTAGTAAAAAAAAAATTGAATTCAGGTTGATCTAGACATTACATTTTTCCAAAACTGAAAAGATTGAATGTGTCAGAGAGGCTGTATGAGTGCACTCATACAGCGAGGCTACAGTGACTTGGTGATTAATGCAGGTTTTCCTATCCTTTCATCTGTATTCGTTATAGGCTCACACCAGGCAAGCTGCTGTTTCTCTAAACCATCAAAATAGATTTGATGCCTTTGCTGCCTGGAGTCTCTGTTTAGTTCTTTACATTCCCACATGCAACCCCCCCTCCCCCATCTTTCTTTCTCCCTCC